>NC_028643.1:23072035-23116953 GCF_001406875.1 Solanum pennellii
AGAAATCCCCCCCCCCCCTTCAACTCTATAATAGGTTCATTTGGGAATTTCAACTTTACTATCCTTGTTATACAATATAGAAGCATAAGATGAATGAAGCCAATCGATACCAAAGATCATACCAAAATCAAACATGTTAAATTCTACGAAATCAACAAGAGTAACTCTATTGGGAAGCTTCACAAGATATTTCCCATAGACTCATTTTGCAACCACACAGTTACCGATTGGGGTATAAACCAAAAAGGGTTCAATAAAAACATCGGGATTTACATAGAACTTCCTAGATACCAAAGATGTAACAAAAGAAGACTAGAACCTAGATCAAGCAATGCATAAACATTAACAGAGAAAACTTGTAACATACCCTTCAGAACGTCAAGAGAGTTCTGTTGTTCACCCCTAGACTTGAGTTCATTGAAACGATTCCTTTTTGGAGCTTCGGAACTAGAACCGCTTGGTTGTGTTTGACCATTCCCATTGCCTTGACTTCTTACATTTGGACAATCTTTCACGATATGTCAACCTTTGCCAAAACCATAGCAACCATAAGTCCTAAAAATACATTCACACAGATTTTTCTTAGCACACTTACCACAAGTTAGTCTCTCTTTTGGAGGATAAACATTTATCCCCTTTTGAGGTTTAGGATTGGAACCTCTATTATTGAGATTCTTGGAGAAATTAGACGGATCCTTATTTGGAAAACTCTTTTTGAGTTTAGGCTTGACTTTTACATTAGGCCTTCTCTTAGGAGAACTACTTTCAAAAGACCTTGCCTTCTTAGCTTCCCTATTATCCTTCCTTAGAAGATTATCCTCAACCTGTTGAGTATGAACCATCAACATAGAAAGATCCATATTGTCTTGAATTATGGCAGCACGAAATTCTTCTTCAATCTCTTGGGACATGCTGGTCACAAAATAACTCACAAAATGCTTGTCCAAAGGGGAAGAATATTTGGATAGATTAATGAATTTTAAGGAGTATTCCTTCACACTCATATATCCTTGACGAAGGTTGATAAACTCCTCTATAGCTGCACTTTTCTCCCTTAGAAAAAATTTGTCAAAAAATGCCTTTTTGAAGATCTGCCAAGTCACAAGACCAACTCATTTATCCCTACTATCCTTCACCTACTTGTAACATGTCTGAGCCACATCCTTAAGTTGATAAGCGACAAGTTCAGCCTTCTCAATAGTACTCACCCCCATAACAAACTAAATTTTGTAGACATCATCAACGAAATCTTGTGGGTCTTTACAAACTTTCTATCCAAAGAACATGGGAGATTTCATCCTCGTGAAATCTCTAAGACGTGTAGCCATAGTACTAGCATGTTGGTTCTCATGATGAAAAAACTCTCTGTTAGCTTGTGCAGTAAAAGCCTAAGCTTGGGTGGTTATGGCTTGGGACATTTGAAACAGGGATGCCCTCAACTCACCATTCGTCATTGCCGGAGGATTGATTGAAACTTGTTAATTTGCAATAGCTTGCTCTTAAGGAGCATTTCGATTACCTTGGGGATTAGCTCCCGTATTTGCAATCTTATGCCCTACTCTCCTAGCATATGTCACTCTTGTGTTCATCACCTAAAACCACAATAAATGGATTACATTCTTAAAGACCTATAGTGTCGAAACTCTAGAAGCATGACATAGGAGTGTCAAGAAAGAGAAGTTTCCTAGTCATCACATTGCCTCTCGTCCATTATTGTTGCGCTCTTTACAACCATGAATAAGATACTATTTAATGTGGTTTAGTGAGACATTGATCCTAAGGATATTTAACCTCATGCTTTGATACCAAGCTTGTAACATCCGGAGAGAACACCTCAGATGCGACCAGCGTCGGCGTCCTCTTAGAGGACGTAGACAAACCTCTTAGCGTTTTTCATAACATGTCATCAGTTAAAATTTGTGGAAAATTAAAAACATTAATACTATGTGATGTATACTTAGACTTCATACATAATAATCATGAAAGCATACGATATTCTAAAACTTTTCTCACGTATCTAGAACCATCTACAGAATACGAATCTGGACTTAGCCAATAAATAGTCAATACGCCATGTAGGCTACAAAATAATCCAAAGAACATAAATGGAAATAGAGTATTCATAAAATCTAGTAATGTATTGAACAGCTAGAATAATTAAAAGATAGAATCCTTGAACACGAGGACCTACCAATACTTGGAGAGAGAGTTCAAATCTTCTTCAATAGATCTTCGTAATCTTTAATGGTCGGACCCTACATTTGTAGTAATATAAAATAATGGGGTTAGAACGCCACATATACTTAGTATGGGTATATGCACATAACATATAAGGACTTGTATGAAAAAATATCATTTATCATTTCTTTAGAAAGCATTCTAATTCATATGAATGTCTTCAATGCACATAAAATAGAACATATACAACATAAGGACTTCATCAACATAAAGCATGATCATAATCCAAGACATATTTTCATATAAGTACATGGTAACATTCATATTCAATAGAACATATATACATAACATACATAACACTTACCAATGATCCCATCCACAACCTACATGTGCAATGTTCATGTTAATCCCTATAACCCCACACAACTATGTAGATAAGATTGGAAACCATGAGTAAAGCTTCGCTTTATGTAACTTGTAACATATGTAGTCATCACTTCATTTATAAAATTTTGACCCAATAACATATTCATCGCAGTGACCAACAACATATAAGAGTAAAATCATGTATCATAAACATATATCTTTAATGTTATCATATCACATAAGAATAATATCGTTGGACTTCCCTTAGAGTCAACTTATAAATTTCTATGAAGAGTCTCATACCCCTACCTATACTAAGTAGACTCCTAAAGTCACCCTAGTAAACGTTCATTTACTTGTATTTCATTTTACATAAGGTAACATTCGCCTTAAACAACATAGACCATCTAATCTAGACATGGAATTAGGTGTCATAAAACCCCACATCGAAAGAAAGTGGTCTACCGTTCAGAGTAGAACAAAACATGACATAAATTTGTAGGTGGATCGACTAACTAGTATCCTATGGTGGAAACATAGTTCAATAACTAGGATATGTATTAGAGACCCATAATTCCACATTACATGGCAACCTCTACATCATGAGAGTTATTGTTACCAACTTTCCAACAAGGGAAGGAACACCTCTCATATTTAGTACTTTGGTGCTTAGCTAAAGTCCCTTTCTTGAATAACCTTTAAGTTTTTTTTTCATAAACTTATCATAGGTCACAAGAGATTAAATCCTTATATAAACTTGATTTTCACGACCCGGATTTTGGAATCCAAATCGCAATCGGCGTCATTGACCTCTCATAGGTTGCAGACAAGACTCGTCGTGCATTCATCACATTCATATGGCTAATTTTAGCAGAAAATTTAAAACTTTTAAACGTATAAAGTATACATAGACTTCATATAGTTATTTGATAAATTCATCATATACTAAGAACAAAATAAAGAAACAACCATCTAAAATTTGCAAAATCAATTCAAATCAAAGAATAACATATCATAGTAGTTTGCCAAAACGGCCTTATTACAAAGCTTCGAATAAATGTATGAAAGAAACGCTAGGGACAACATCCACTAGATATGTCTAAAACTAGGGCTAGACGAAAAATGTAGTCTGGAAATCAAGAGGACCTACTAAATGTTCTCGAGAAACGCTGTTGTCTAAACTGTTGCAAGAGTCATCTATTTGTCCCTTAAACTTTATCTATAAAATAGTAAATAGTAGGGGTTAGTACACCACTTGTACTAAGTATGGGTTTATGCACACATACACATAAGGCTATGCATGATCAAAGAAGGCTCTTCCTAGAAAACATGTTATTTCTTGAAAGCCTAGTGACTAGACTTTTCTAAATTGTTAGATGTAATTGTTGTATGAATATAATGTATTTTAATGCATTAAAAGAAAAAAACACATTTCCTATATTATTACAAACCATTCGTATCATCCACATAATTTTAGAACAACTCGGGCGAAGATTTGAGATTTTGATCCTCTTAGGACTAGAGCTCCTCTTTGTACACTTAGATTATTTTTCAGTATTTTTCTTCGTCTTGTTGTCTAGTTAAATAATTCTTTTGATCTTACGTTTTATTAATAAGGGCAATGATTCATTGTAGTCCCATACCCACAATGAATCAATGTACGTAATCCAAGGACTAAGGAATGATTTCCCTACCTTATAGTGAGCCATTCTTTACACTATATATTCATCACCTTTCATAAGACATTTTCTATTAATCATGCCATTGATTTGATTAATTTCATGTTTTATATATAATACATTTCATATACGCAAGACTTTGGAATCGTTGATGTAGCATAAGACATCTCTAGTGAGGACCCAACATATGGGACCTCAACCTGAGGGCCTTCTTCAGCAAACACAGAGTCTACTTGATTCGTTTATTCGCACTTCACATTATTCATTTCATTCATTCGTAGACTGATGTAAACACAAACTATACCTAGGATAAAGTTTAAGACTTTTATCGGGATCATGAAGTGCAATGATAAAAAATGACCTAATGTCATTACTTGAATCTGATTTCACCTCCTGATTGTCTTGCACAAACACCTTAGGTATCGTTAATTTCATTATCTTTCATACTTTGAGGAACTCTAACCTTAACTGACATAGATCATGTGAGCATCATGAAATTCAGTGTCTACCCTACACCGAAAAGAGGTGGAATAACCGGACAATGTGACCCAAAACATGCTAGTAGCTTTATATCACCATTTATGGACTATTAGCACTTCATTCAATGAGTTTCATGTGTTCATAGTTCATTCTTGTGGAGCATGTTCGGAGTTGTTTCTATAAATGTCATGCCCTTGGTTATGGATTCACTGATTTTCTTTAGAAGTGCTTCATATATATTTGATACTCTTACTACACAAGAATTAGCATATGATTAGTATTGGCTCAAGATTTGGGATGTTACACTAGCAAATTCATTATCTTTGGCATAAGCAAAATTTTACGTATGTTCATATTTAATTTGACATTTGTATGAACCCTTAGACAATCTTTTAATCATTTACATAAATACCTATCCATTAGCATATATTCATTTTGACCACATAGAGTTAACCAACTTTATTGGAACCAGATAGCCAATTTATTCAAGATATGATTTAATAGGTGTCTTTGAGCCAATTCTTGGTTTATGGATTTTCGTGTAACGTTTTATGAACATAGTTGACAACATTATATTAACATTTTATGGCTTTAACATCTTCATAAAATCACAACAAAAGCAAGTCAACATTCATCCAAAAAAACATATTCACTTAACACATCACAGACTTAATTTAGCAAATTATCGATCCTTAATTATCATGATAAGATTAACTTTACCCAATTACATGTTCATAAGTTCATTCGATACTCATCATTCAAAAACAATACATGTTAAGGACATCATGCAACACATACCAACAACATGATTTATAACCTATTCTACATTGAAATTGTAACAAGGATACTAGGAAAGGAGTTCAACAAGAACGACGGGAAACAACCCTAGTTTTCAACACCTATAAATCGTTCGAAAGAAAGTTCTCATATAGAAAGAAGTCCATGAGAGAAACCCATACCTTATGTAGAACATAATATACGAAGGCCACCTTGAATAAAATATTGAAGAAACCTTGAAATAGCCCTAGAGAAATCGATAAATTTTCTACCTTTTTCCTGCGTTCGTTGCTTATTATTTTTGCGTCCATTTTTTCTATGAGTTTGAGCATGATTTTTATGTTTATGAACTAATATTGACTTTAAACTTAGGTTTTAATAAGTTACTTAAATAAATTAATTAACTAATTATTAAAAAGCCCCTCCTAAGTTGACTAAACATAGGAGAATGTTGACTTGACCCAAAATCTTGAATTTTGGTGTTGACTATGGTTTTGGCAAACATTTTTACTTTATATTAATTAATTAAATCCTTTATTTAATTAATTTAAGGACCTAGGGTAAGTACTAAAGTACCCCTATGTCATTGTAACTATAATCAACTCTTTAGGACCATCCTAGGTTAAGTACTAGGATGTTTCTTAAATTATACTAGGTTAGTGTAAGGATTTCGTTTTGAACATTTAAACCAATTAATTAAATTTCTAATTTAATTAATTAGGTTATATAAGGTATTAATAAAGTAAACTTAAGTCGTTAGGACCATAATCAATTCTTTCAACCATCCTAGGTTAGGTACTAAGTTTTCTATTTTTTCTTTTAACCGAAATCTGGAAATTGTTTTGTGATTTTGGTTTTGCCTCTTTAAATAAATTAATTAAGTTGCTAAATTAATCAATTAAATAGTAAAGGGTAATTACTAAAGTACCCTTAAGTCGTTAGGATCCTATCTATAATTACTAAAGTACCCTTAAGTCGATAGGATCTTAACTAACTCTTTGGACCATCTTAGGTTAGGTACTAGGTTGTCCCTTACTTTTTATAACCCAAATCTCAAAATTTTCATTTTATTTTCGGTTTTAGACCTATTAAATTAATTAATTAATTTGCTAAATTAATTTAGTAGGTGATTTAGGGGAATTACTAAAGTACACCTAAGTTGTTAGGAACATAACTAACCTTTTTGGACCATCCTAGGTTTGGTACAAGGTTGTCTCTTTAACTAGTACTAGGTTAGTGTCTACTCGGTTTTGGTCCTAGGTTGTCGTGTGCACTAAAGGTCCTAGTCATTTTGTCCTAGGTTATTTAGTTATTTAGGACAGTAAGTTAGTGTATAAAATTGGTAGGGAGGTTAGGCCCAAATGGAGTGGTCCCTTGTGCACGTTTTCCCCCTAACTACCTTAACCGAATTCTGCTAGGTCCCCTGCTTTGGCAGCTTCTTCACATGTCTTGCACATGTTCTTGCACATGGGTAGGTTGCACTTTCCTAACTAACTATTATTCATGATTCATTTGGGAATGTTAACTTATTATCAAAAGAATCCTCACTATGTCCTTGGGCACTTCTTAATCTATATAATCATTTTAAATCGTTATGTGCTATGTTGCTAGGCTTGACACTTGGATGCCTTTTTTGCATAGGGTCTTCATTGCAGGTACAATTCTAAGCAAGCTTGGATCATGTTATGTGTACTTTGGTAAATATAGAAATTGGCTCACACCCTTAGACAATGTTTATACAAATATTGGGCATAGGGACGCCTGTGTACCCCCAATACGCATTCCTAAAGACCTATTGTTTGTTCACTAGGGATGTATTTTTCCGGAATGTTACATTATCCACCCCTTAGGAACATTCGTCCCCGAATGACACTACTTATCGTTTTAAATTGAAGAGGGAAATTTTCAGAAATCTCTTTAGGATGCTTGAACATTTTCTTAGTGAATGTCTAATTCAAGACTCACTCTGAATAATGCACATACTCTAAGCCTATGTAAAGCTTCTTATTGAATTCGAGGAACTTACTTCTCAATTCTACTTTAACTTAATGCACAATAGACTCATGAAACATACAATCACATAATAAGCTATACAAAAACAGCAACATGAAATGCAACATGAATTCATTTTTAACTCACAGAGTGCAATTGTTACGCATACGATTATGGACTTACAACACCAAGTGTACTATTGCATTAAAACTTAGAGTTTCTTAAGCAAAACAAAACTTAGGAGGAGTATATCTAACCTCAAGAACTGAACATTTGAGGGTAATGGGATGCCATATCGTCCTCGGCCTCCCATGTTTCTCTCAACAAGGTGGTTCCCCCATAATACTCTTACGGAGGAAAACTCCTTGTTCCTCAACCATTTCACTTGGCGATCCAAAATTTCAATGGAAAACTCATTGTAAGAAAGATTCTCATTGACTCCTAACCCCTTAGACAACATCTTGTTGGCCTTAAGATATGAAACTATTTGGGTTGTTGGATTTGAACCACGCCCTTTCCATCTCAACTCTAACTTATTTGGATACTCAAACCTTACTACACTTTTCTATAGTCTATTGTAGCATAACACTTATGAAGCAAAGTCATATCTTAGCCATATCCTTGAGTTTGTATGCAGCCAACTGACCCTTATCCTCTTCATCAGTACTCATAATAGGATTTTAGAACTTACCATGCATTCACCTCCATGCGAAAAGCCACACTCACCACACGTCTTTCGTCCACGTTGTACATTTCCATTATGGCCCCTTCCTTGGAAGGCCAGATCTTGAGCCTTACACCTTAGACCACTTGGCCATCGTGATTCTTGTGTGTATTCTTCTATGCATTCACATAAGAAGGAAGTTAGTTACTTTTAATGACACAAAGTGTCAAAGCTCTAGATAGCACGATAAATTTTAAACGAAGGGAGAATTTCCTATCATCCCGTAGTTTCTAAGTCATGATTGTGGCGCGCTTCACAACCATATGCTAGAAACTACATAACGTGGTTGTGTTGAGCTTTAGTTCCTAGGTACTTTAACCTCATGCTCTGTACTAAGTTTTTCACGACCCGGATTTTGGAATCCTAATCGCAGCCGGCATCATTAACCTCTCAGAGGTCGCAGACAAGCCTCATCTTGCATTCATCACATTCATATGGCTAATTTTAGCGGAAAATTGAAAAGTAGTAAACATATTAAGTATACATAGACTTCATGTAGCTATTTCATGAATTCATCATATTCTAAGCTCAACATAAAGAAACAACAATCTAAAAAATGCAAAATCAATTCAAATTAAAGAATAACATATCATAGTAGTTTGCCAAGACGACCTTATAACGAATCTTCGAATAAATGTATGAAATAAAATCTAGGGACAGCATCCTCTAGCTATGTCTAAAACTAAGTCTAGACTAAAACTGTAGCATTCTCGAAATCAAGAGGACCTACCAAATGGTCCCAAGAAATGCTGATGTCCAAACCAATGCAAGAGTTGTCAATATGTCCCTTAACCTATATCTATAAAATAGTAAATAGTAGGGGCTTGCCCCGAAATGACCTGGACCAATAGGGAAATCCCAATTCATTGGGCCTTTCGATACAATCAAATAGAAAGCCCCAAGGGCGCCATATTCTAGGAGCCCAAACTATGTGATTGAATAAATCCTCCTGCGGGTCAAGGGCTCCTTCTCCCTCTAGTACACCACTTGTACTAAGTATGGGTGTATGCACACATACACATAAGACTATGAATAATCAAAGAAAGCTCTTCCTAAACAACATACTATTTCTGGAAAGCCTAGTGACTAGACTTACCTAAATCATTAGATGTGAATTATTGTATGAATACGATGTATTTTAATGCATTCAAAGAACACAACTCATTTACTCTGTTATTACAAAACATTAGTATCATCCACAAAATTTTAGAACAAATGAGGCGAAGATTTGAGATTTTGACGCTCTTAGGACGAGAGCTCCTCTTTCTACACTTAGATTATTTTTCAGTCTTTTTCTTCTTGTTGTTGTGTAGTTCAATAATTCTGTTGGTCCTATGTTTGAATTACAAGTGCAATGACTCATTGTTGTCCCATACCCAAAATGAATCGTTGTAAGTAATCCAAGGACTAAGGAATGATTTCCCTGCCTTATAGTGAGTCATTCTTTACACTATATATTCATTACATTCTTAAGCAATTCTGTATTGATCATGCCATTGATTTCATTACTTTGATATTTTATATATATAACATTTCAAATACAAGAGACTTTTGAATCGTTGATGTAGCATAGGACATCTCAAGTGAGGGCCCAACATATGGGACCTCAACCAGAGGGCCTTCTTTAGCAAGCACAAAGTGTGCTTCATTAAATATTTGGTACTTCACATATTCATTTCATTAATTCGTAGGCTAATATAAAAACCAGCTATACCTAGGATTATGTTTAAGACTCACATCAGGATCATGAAGTGCAATGACGAAGAATGACCTATTGTCATTACTTGAATCTGATTTCACCTCCTGATTGTCTTGCACAATCACCTTCGGTATCGTTCATTTCATTATCTCTCATAATTTGAGGAACTCCAACCTTAACCGACATACATCATGTGAGCATCTTTAAATCCATTATCTACCCCACACCGAAAAGAGGTGGAATCATCGGCCAAAGTGATCCAAAACATGCTAGTGTACATGGGAATTGAACCCCGCCAGATCCCTATATTTGTAGTTTAGGTTCGAATACTAGGAGATATAAGGAGACCCATACAAGTCATGCTAGACAGTCTCATTTCACGAGAGTTACGTGAACCTCCACCCTTCCCGAAAGAAGGCATCACCGCTCATAGCTAGCCTATCCGTGCTTATAATAAAGTTCCATTTCATTAAACTCATAGGTCATTGAAGATGGCTTCTAGTATGAGGACATCATAGCTCAATAGATGATTTCTTGTCTCATCATAAATAATAGGTATATATCAGTCTCAATACTTCCATTAGAGTGTACATAAAGACTGGTCTCTTCATTAGATTTACACTCTCATAGGTTTGTACGTTTTGGTAACATTTACTTAGGCTCATTTGAGATTGCTCAAATGTTTCACATTAGCCTCTTATCATATTGTCACCATATTCATCAGCGTTTGTACATTTGCTTTTCATAATTACTCATCCCTACGTGAATGTTCATTTGATCATCTTTTAGTGTTGACTCAAGCATTATGGATGCTTGCTTCTAGATTGAAATCTACTTAGTCTATTGCTTACTGGTCATCCTTACTATACATTGATGAAATGAATTGTTCTTTCATATCATACTTAATTTACATAGATGAATGTGAATTGTCCTTACATATCATCCTTAGGTGTTAATGAGACTAGTTTCACACATTCATACACCTTGATTTGTGATTATTCTTTGAACAAATTAGCTTTTGTGTAAGTAAGACTTGTCTCACTTCCTTTAACACCCCATTCTGATCACTTACATAATTTACACCCCTTTAATTATGATATAACACACGTTACTTACTTACTTTAGTGTATTAGCTTCATATCATCGTTTAAGGACGATGAGCACTTCATTCAATGAGTTTCATGTGCTCATAGTTCATTCTTGTGGAGCATCTTGGGAGTTGTCCAAATGAATGTCATGTCTTTTGTTATTAATTCATTGATATTTCTTTATAAGTGCTTAATATATATTTGATACTCATATTACAACATATGATTAGTATTGGTTCAAGATTTTGTATGTTAGACTAGCAAATTCATTCTTTTTGGCCTAAGACAATTTTTTGCGTATGTTCATATTTAAAATGACATATATATGAACCCTTAGCCAATCTTTTAATCATTTACATAAGTTCCTATCCATTAGCATATATTCATTTTGACCACATAGAGTTAGCCAACTTTATTGGAACCAGATAGACAATTTATACAAGATATGATTTCATAGATGTCTTTGAACAAATTCTTAGTTTATGGATTTTAGTGTAACGTGTTAAGAACATATTGGACAGACTTATATTAACTTTTGATGGCTTTAACATCTTCATAGCATCACAACAACAACAAGTCAACATTCAGCCAAAGATACAGATTCACTTAACACATCACGGACCTAACTTAGCATATTATCGATCCTTAATTATCATTAAAAGATTAACTGTACGCAATTAAAAGTTAATAAGTTCATTCGATACTCATCATTCAAGAACAATACATGTTAATAAAAGACATCACCACATACAAACAACATGATTTCTAACCTATTCAACATTGAAATGTAACAAGGGTACTAGGGAAAGGAGTGCGACAAGAACGATGGGAAACAACCCTAGTTTTCAAGATCTTTGAATCGTTCATAATAAAGCTCTCTTGGAGAAAGATGTCCAGGAGAGAAACCCATACCTTATGTAGAACTTAATCTACGAAGACCACCTTGAACGAAAACCTTGAAGAAACCTTCAAATGCCCTAGAGAAATCAATAATTTTTTTGCCTTTTTACTGCGTTCGTAGCTTACTATTTTTGCGTCCTTTTTGTCTATGAGTTTGGAAGTGATTTTTAGGTTTAAGAACTAATCCTGACTCATTAAATTAGGGTTTAGTAAGTTACTTAAATAAAATTAATTAACTAATTACTAAAAGGCCCCTCCTAAGTTAAGTAAACATACGAGAATGTTGAGTTGACCCAAAATAGGGAATTTTGGTGTTGACTGTTGTTTTGGAAAATATTTTGAATTAATATTAATTAATTAAATCCTTAATTTAATTAATTTAATGATCTAGGGTAAGTACTAATGTACCCCTAAGTCATTGGAACTATAATAAACCCTTTAGGACCATCCTAGGTTAAGTACTAGGATGTTTCTTGAATTATACTAGGTTAGTGTAAGGATTTCGTTTTGATCATTTAAACCAATTAATTAAATTTCTAATTTAATTAATTAGGTGGTCTAATTTAATTAATAATGTACCCTTAAACCATCCTAGGTTAGGTACTAGGTTGTCTTTTTCTTATTTAAACCGATATTTGGAAATTGTTTTGGTGATTCGGTTTTGACCCACTAAATTAATTAATGAAGTTTCTAAATTAATTAATTAAGTAGCCTAGGGTAATTGCTAAATTACCCTTATGTCCTTAGGATCTTAACTAACTCGTTGGACCATCCTAGGTTAGGTACTAGGTTGTCCCTTTCTTCTCTTAACCGAAATCTAAAAATCTCCTTTTTATTTTCTGTTTTATGCCTTTTAAATTAATTAATTAATTTTCTAAATTAATTAATTAGGTAAAATAAGGGAATTACTAAAGTACTCCTAAGTTGTTAGGACCATAACTAACCTTTTGTACCATCCTAGGTTAGGTACTAGGTTATCTCTTTAACTTGTACTAGGTTAGTGTCAACCCCGTTTTTGTCCAAGGTTGTCTGGTTCACTAATGGGTCCAATTCAGTTAGTCCTAGGTTATTTAGTTATTTACGGCAGTAGGTTAGATTCTACAATTGGTGGGGAGGTTAGGCCCCACATGGAGTGGTTCCTGGTGCACGTTTCCCCCCTAACTACCCCAATCGAATTCGGTTAGGGAGCTCCTTTCCTTTGGAAGCTTCTTCACATGCCTTGCACATGTGCTTGCACATGGGTTGGTTGATCTTTCCTAACTAACTATTATTTATGGTTCATTTTGAAATGTTTACTTATTGTCCCAAGGATCCTAACTATGTCCTTAGGCACTGTTTAATCTATACTATTATTTTAAATGATTATGTGCTATGGTTCTAGGCTTGACACTTGGATGCCTAGTACCTAATTAATTGGGTTGTCAATAGAAACAAATTATAATTTTTTCATAGGGTCTTGGGTAAATATAGAAATTGGCTCAAACCCTTAGCCAATTTTATATAGAATGCCCAATATTTTTCCATATTGGGCATTGGGACGCCTGTGTACCCCCAATACGCATTCCTAAAGACATATTGGCCAATCCCCATTTTTTTCTGAAATTTTGGGTCGAGGAAGGGTGGTGCGTGTAATCCTCGTGTCGTGAGGCTGCCTATATATTCTTGAGGCAGTAGTCTGCGTAAAGGCTGTGCGTCGCAGACCTCATGCCCCAATCTTGTTCGAGCAGGCTGCTTTTGCTTTGTCTACCCTGTTGGGGTCCTCGATAAGGACACTTTGGGTGGTACTTGAGGTATATTTACAAGACGTTTGGACACTTTGTACTACATACTTCGTATACAAGGTCTCTTTACAAGTTTTGGACTTTATTTGACACCACGAAACCTTCACCAAACTATGGGACCTCAAGTAGTTCGAATTAGCTAGTTTTTGGATGTCAATGTCTTTCTTTGTTGTTTTGTCTCTAACCTTTTTCCAAATGAACTTATTACGTTAATATAGGTCTGGAAAAATCATTTTGAACATTATTTAATATATTAATCTCTAGTCTAAGTCATGGCATTTCCAAAGTGTAACACAATATCTCTTTCTACCATGTCTATATAGACTCTTACTCATAATTATGAAGAGTGACACTCTTATGGATAGGAACCTATGTGATTCTTAAGAAACTCTCTTTTTATTGGAAGTAAAATATAATGCTTCTAGAGTTTTGACTCTATGTGCTTTTCACATCTTATCATTTTATTGTGATTATAGGCAATAAATACTCGAAGGAATGCGGCACGAAGACTTGAAGAAGATATTTCCAATGCGGGGGCTCTCCCCAAGGCAATCAAGTCATGTAAATGATGACCAAGCTCTAGTCAATTCTCCTCCTTAGATGGATGGTGACATAGAGCTTGCCTTCTCCACATGGCCCAAGCCATTACTACTAAAGCAGTAGTCGTCAGTACCCAATATAAAGGCCTAACAACCCAAGCTAATCGGGAGGTTGTACCACAAGCAAACCAACATGTGGGTACTATGGCCTCCTTTTTGAGGGATTTAACTAGGATGAATCCCCCTACTTTCTATGGGTCCATGGTTAAAAAAAGACCCCCAATAGTTCATTGATGAATTCTATAAGATCCTTTATGCTATGGCCTTTTGATGGTGCAAGGGTTAAGAGGAAGAGTAGAGATGCCAAGAGGGCAAGGCCTTTTGATGGTGGTTCGTCAAAGAGCCGTCTTGATACCAAGACAAGCTATGTTCAAAGCACAATTTCTAATCAAGTTCCTTCGATGTTCCCTAAATTTCATGATGATAGAGTGTCTAACCCTAAGCCTAAAAAGGGAAGGAATACTAGTTAATCGAACAAGAAGCCTACATGTGCCAAGTGTGGAAAAGTTCATTTAGGAGAATGCTTAGTTGGAACGACCAATTGTTTGCTTGTGGCAATAGTGGACACAGAGTTAGGGATTGCTCGAATTTTAAGAATCAAGACAAGGATAGTGGTAAGGCTCAAGCAAGTAGTTCTGATGTTTCTCGGAAGAAGAATCTCTTTTATGTTGTCCGCTCTAGGTGTGAGTAGGAGACTTCCCCACATGTGTGATCGGTATGTTGAAAGACTTTTCTATTGATGTCTATTCTTTTCTTGATTGTAGTGATACACTATATTTTCTTACTCCTCTAGTAGCTAAAAAGATTTACATTTTTCCCGATATATTGAATGAACCTTTTATGGTGTCTACCCCTGTGGGTGAGTCGGTAGTTGCAAAAAGGGTGAGTAGAAATTGTCCTATAATGTTGACCAATAGAGTTACTCATGTTTAACTAGTAGAATTTGATATATTTGATTTTGATGTCAAATTGGGTATGGATTGGTTGCACACTTGGTTTGCCTCCATAATTGTAGAACAAGGATTTTGAAGTTTTATTTTACAAATGACATCGTTTTAGAGTGGAAAGGGCAAATTTTTTTCATAGAGAGCGTACCGTTTTTTCTTTGAAAGTTTGTAGGATGATCTCTAAAGGGTGTTTATACCATATAGTAGTAGTCCATGATTTAGACTCTGAAATTCCTCCCATTGAGTCGGTCCCCTTAGTGAGGGAATCTACAGAGGTCTTTCCTAATGATCTTCCCTGTATTCCTCCCGAATGGGAAATAGAATTTGGTATCGACTTGTTACCGGATAGAAATCCCATTTCAATTCCTCCTTATTGGATGGCTTTGGCCGAATTGAAAGAGTTGAAAGCTCAGCTAAAAGATTTACTGGACAAAGGGTTAATTAGTCCTAGTATATCTCCATGGGATTCTCAAGTTTTTTTCTGATGAAGAAGGATGGTTCCTTAGAATATCTAATGATTATCGTCAACTCAATAAAGTCACTATTAAGAACCAATATCATTTCACTCGCATTGACAACTTGTTTGATCAACTCCAAGGGGCAAGCTACTTCTCTAAGATTGACTTGAGATCGGGGTATTACCATGTTAGGCTGAGAGGTTAAGATAAAAAAAATGGCATTTAGAACTAGATATGGTCACTATGAATTATTAGTAATATCCTTTTTGTCTCTCTAATTCCACGAAAACTTTTTTGGATCTCATGAATAGGGTGTTTCGATGATACCTAGATTCATTTGTCATTGTCTTCATTGACGACATTTAGATATATTCAAAAAATAAGGATAATCACATGGACCATTTGAGGGTGGTGTTACAAGTGCTTAAGGAGAATGGATAGCTCGGAGATGCAAATATTGGACCTAGATTTGTTTGATGGATGAGGTTTTTTTTAACAGGTCCGGAATCAAGGTTCGAACACAAAAGCCGACTAACAAAGCAAAACTAATTAGTGATTAAAGCATTCCCATGAACTAGATTTTCCCTATCCTCCTATAATTAGTACACTGAGAATAGGGCTCTCTAGTGCAACTTGCTTGCTAAAAAACGTAACATAAGTAACTCAGTGCTCCATACGAGGGAAATGAAAGCAGAATTCATTCAGATCCTCTCACATGTTCAATCTTTTTTTAGCTATTTCTCGAGAGATTTTTATGATTAACGAAACCTTCATTTTGCCCATTCATGGAGTTGTATTTATTACATCTAAGAAATATTATTATTTACTATTACTCAATAGTGTGGGTTGGCTTGGATTACTTACTGTTGTGCCTAACACAAAAAGGCAAAGAAGAATCATTAAACCATAACGAAGAAAGGCATGAGAGAAAAATATTGGCTAGTTATTGTAAGGCCCTAATTCTTTACTGAGGGGTCATACGCACCCCCTGCCATTCCTTTCGCAGTTGCATCTCCGTACCTCCAGAACCCTATAAGTTTCGGAAATCCATTTGGACTTCCCGAAAGTAGGGGCGATGCAGTCTCCCCGTTTGGTGACTCTTAGAGTATAGCTACTTTCGGACCTATCATAGGGGCAATGATAAATCACATAAGACCGCTAATGTTCCATCTAATTCAAGAACAATCCCTTCTCAATGTCTGGCCTTTCGGATTTTTTTCTTTGAAATTGGAATTCCACCAAGTTTCTTCCCAAAGCTTGAACAAGATGGTCTGACCGATTAAAGAGGAAGGACAACTCCGATCATTTGCAAAGTATAGCAAATGTAAGTTTTGGTTGAGGTCAGTGGCGTTCCATGGTCATATCATCTCTAGTGAGGGAGTTGAGGTTGATCCAATAAAAACAAAGGTGGTGAAAAATTTTCCTAGACCATTGACTCCAACCAAATTAGGTGTTTTTTTTGGTTTACCAGGTTATTATAGGAGGTTTGTGTATGGTTTTTCATCTATTGCATATCCCTTGACTACTTTAATTCAAAAAAGCAAGAAATTTGAGTGGTCGGAGGCATGTGAAAAATGCTTCCAAATATTGAAAGATAGGCATACCACCAATCTGGTGTTCACTTTACCGGAGGGTACCAAGGTATTCATTGTGTATTGTGATGTATCTCGAGTGGGTTTAGGGCGTGTTCTTATGCAACAAGGGAAAGTACTAGCTTATGCCTCTAGACGCATATTGTCAAAGAATCAACGCCTTTTGAGTAAACGCATATTGTAGTGTTTCTCATCTATAAGAATCCAAGAAATACCTAGTGAAAGATGTTCATAGGTTGGCTAGATTGGAAGTAGTGTTGGAAGATTCTCCAACGGTGGTTTTATGATTCATCATAACTCTTAGTCATTATTGGTTTTTGAGTTTAAGTCCAAATAGCACCTTGATTAACCATTGATGGAGTTGAATGAATCGGTTCTTGATAAGATTAATGAGTAACTCTCCTTAGGGGGATGGTGTCTTGAGGTATCAAGCAAGTTTGTGTGTTCCCAATGTAGATTATTAGAGGAACAGGATTCTTGAGGAAGATCATGGGTACCGTTACTCCATTCATTTGGGTTTGGCAAAGATTTACAGTCCTTAGGAAATTGTTTTGGTTGGAAGCTTTGAAAAAGGACACAGTGGAATTTGTTACAAAGTGTCTAAATTTCCAACAAGTAAAAGACGAACATAAAAAGCAGGGTGGTTTACTTCAAGAAATCCAAATTCCTACTTGGAAGTGGGAAGACATAAATATGGGTTGTGTGGTTAGTTTTCCTCAGACACAAAATCAATATGACTCAATATGGGTGGTTGTCGATTGTAACGACCCACAAGTACAACCTAGAAGTTACGGCAACCATTAGGCCGAAACAAGGCATGCTCGACCTTTAGAAGGTCATTAACAAGCCTCTTAGCTATCATTCATTGCAAAAGACATGAAAAATAGGGCTGAAATTTAAATTTTTCACGATAGATAATAATAAATTAATACATCTTTTATAAATACTAAGATAGTCTCATCGTCACAAACCATCATAAAGGCACGGCATAATTATTCTAGGGACACAACCGTTTACATTGAATGAAAATACACCATAATATGTTTTAATGATATAAACTAAGAAATAGAACTATGCCCCCGAATATATTAGGACATACTTAGTCTTGAGAGTACAGATTACGAAGCTTTGCCTTCTAGACTTCTCTTTGCCTCCAACCTATACTTATAGAGTACAGAAAAGTATGGAGTTAGCACAAATAATGTACTAAGTATGACATTCAAAAAATCATGCAAAAAGGGAATTTTTAGTATAAACATCCAAGTCATGCTAATTCATGTATCAAGTTATAAGACATCATTTAAAACCATCACTAGAACATAAAGTAAAACATCGATTTTTCCCAACATTAAATCATACTTACAGTGAACCCACTTAACACATAATTCACCCTATCCCAAGTTATCTTAAGACTCGCTTCGGTAAGACACGAAGAGCCCATACAATCTCTTCACTACACACAATAGTGATCCTTAAGACTAACAAGGACAAGCATACTTCAATTCATTTAACAAGACTACATTCAATACTAAAGACTAAAGAAAAACATACTTGCATTTAACAACTTCACATAAGTACCCCTCTCATGTTTATTTGCAAGTCATACAAAGTGCAATGTGAGAGTTGTATCCCATACTACTGCCCCCACTATGTGCTCCTTGAGGATTCCACGAGATTAGATACCCTATATTCATCATTCATAAGTTTCATCATACAGGTCATAACTTTGACATGCTTTCTTAACTTTATACATAAAGTAACATTACATTCAATTGCATTATATCATAATAAATTCATACATATCATAAAAGGACAAACCAAGACTCCCTCCAAATGACTACTTGTGCAACGGGTAAATAGAATTCCATTCCACTATCTACCCTAAGTAGTACACCCTTAAAAAGACTTAGTTCATAATGTTCATATGTGGGGGCTATCTTTAACCGACTTAGACGATGAGAGCTATACATGGAATCTTTTTATTAACCCCTACCGGAAGAAGGATAGCCCCCACGGAGTCTTAAACATTCATAGACTATAGGTTAAGGGATAGATATTTAGTACCACATCTCAATTAATGAAGTGTACGTATCCCTAGAGGTTACTTTTTTATACCAAATCTCAACTCACGAAGGGCATCAACCTCCAAACCTATCTTGGAAAGCTCATTGGGAATAGTGATGTTACTTGTAAACACTTCATCTCAACTCATGAAGAGTGTAAGCCCCAAAATTGCCCTTTTCATACTATAGGGATAGGAAGGATGGTCTAGACACCTCATCGCCAGTCACGAAGAGTCTTTACCCTACAAATCCATCATTTAATTGATTAGAGTTTTATTGATACATGGCCATTAACTTCATTCTTTCGTTCATTCACGATTTCTTTGATTACATGTGAGAACAACTTTTATGTTATCACCATTCTCATATCACTGACTTATAAAAATGCTTGCATCTCCTTTCATCAAATTTAACACCTTAACATGTTTCTCATATGCATATACTTCATTTATCATAACCTCTTCAAGATATACAATCCCAACTTCCTAAAACATATCGTGCATTTACATCATAATCATCAGTTAGTCTCACATACCATGCCTTCAAGTCAATCTTCACAATACACATACTTAGGGTTCATTTGGCCATAGATTTCCGAAAAAATATTTGGGGGAAAAATTGGTAAATAGTGTTTGTCCGTACACTTTGCCATTTTTTTTGGTAAATATTTTTGGCAAATATCCAAAATTCCCAAATACTAGTTTTTTCAAGTATTTGGGTCAAATCTTATTATTTGGGATTCTTTAAAAATTAAAATTTTACCCCAAATTTTTATCTGTTTACAAAAACACCCTCTATAGTTGTTGCATACGTTGTATTACATAATTTTTTATGTTAATTTTAAAGTAGTGATGACATGTCTGGTTAATGTTAAATGATGATATGGTTATTGATTTAAATTTTTAACACTCGGCTCAAGATAAAAATGTCATATATTTTTTTTACTCCACGATGTATGAAATGATGTATGTCTCACACACTACCAATTACCACTTTCTCTAGCGTCATGGACACTATTTATTATTGTTGTAACAACGATCCAATTGACTTGTAATACAAACTTATGGTTAGGTTTTATGTTTTAAAAACATATGGGTATAAATCATGTTTTTGTTAAAAAGTGAAATATATTTCCCAAATACTATATACAAACACCTGGTGAAAGTTCAACCAAATTTTGACACAAATAATATTTGCCAAGAATATTTGAATATGTATGGCCAAACGCTAGCTTAAACATATTCATATACTTCAAATAACACCTCCACCAAAGGTGGACCATACCACTCAAGAACATTTAATAATAAGAACTTAACATTATAACACAATTACCATTCATCAAAGCTTTCACCACCTATTCACAATTTATCCAATAACTCATAGTAAAATAGCCCCTATGGAAGCAGCTAAAACACAACATAAACATTATCTAATCATGCTTATTAAACCCATTTCATAAGCTAAAATATTGAAATATGCATAAGCATGGGTTAATTGATGTGTTTCCATTAAAATCACCAAATAGTACTTAAAACAACATATTTCAATCTGTAAAACATTTTCATGCTAAGAGTTAAATACAGAAGTAGTTGGCGTTTCAAAAGCCTTCTTTAGAATCTCTTTGAAGTGTCTCCTCTAATGGAAGAAAGTTCAAGGATGAGCTACCATAAATTAATATGAAGAAACCCACGAAATTTTGTAAATAAAACATCCACAAGCTTCAACCGTAGCTCTACCTAGAGTTCTAGCTCCAATGGAGTTTGGGAGAGCTTTTTGGAGAGAAGAACTTTGGGGAGTTTGGGAAATTTTGATTTCTAATTGAGATGATGGGGTTTATTAAGGGGTAATGAATTTATAATGACCTAAATAAGTATATAAACCCCCCCCCCCAAATGCCGAAAACACCCCCACACCAATTGGACCCTTTTCCAACTTGAAATTTATCTTAAAGACGTCGCGGACGAATCTGGGACTTGGATTCGCGTCGCGAGCCAAGCTCCAGATTGTTGCCTCTCAAAAATTCAGTGGCAGTAGACCTTGTTTCAAGGAAGCGCCGCAAGGTGAGGCTTTGGATCCTGCCGCTGCACGCTTCCTTGGGAAGTTTCTTGTGCAATGTTTAGAACCTCCTCGGGGACCCTTCAGGTCGTCCTCGAGGAGTCGTACTAGAACGTTTGACACTTCGTACATCCCTCTATGCATAGGAACCATTTAAAATCAATTTCACTCTCAAACAATCACCCAAAACTTCACTAAAAAAACACTATGACACACAAGTTCAACTTAGACAATTTTTTTGATGTCTTGGGCGTTTGACTTCCAAAAGCTCCTAAATTTTATAAAATGACTTCTAATGCTAAAATACACTATTTTAAAAAATTATTATCTCATGAAACACATGTGAAGCTCTATTTTGACGTATGTCATTTTTAGGGACTTCACATTATCCTGCACTCGAGGACTTTAAGGACACAACTATAACTATAACACACAAATAATCAAGGTTAAGACAGTCATACTCAATGCACAAACTAACAAGGAGCACAAACTTCACATCGTTAAGCATTTAAATAACATACGCAAGTTGGAACAAGTTCCACAATTCAGAGCACACACTTATTCTAATATTCATTTCATTTATGGAGGAACTACCTTCTCCAACATTAGACATGCTCTTGCACATCATTTCTACACATATTGAGACCCTCATTAATGAAAAATCAATTAAATCAAAATTTTGAAATTCTTAACAGTGAATAGTACTCCTTTACAATGAAACATGCTCATAATTCAAGTATTCACATTCAAGCAATTGTAACATGAAGGCATGATAACATAAGAGACAAGACCATACTAGCTCACATCATAACATGACAACACAATTTTGAAGCAATTAAGCAATATCATTAGCTACCCCTTAGCATGACAAACATAGTTTGGCTACTAATTCTCCCAATATAATCATGATATTATCAAGAGTATACAAAACCTTATACCATCAAAGAGACTCATAACATAAAGAGAAATGCAACTCATACTAATATGCAAAACTCTTAACCATTACGAAAATACCAAGGATTTTGGTCCCAAGAATGAAAAGGGATAGAATAAGTGATAAGGATATAAACTACCTCTCCACTCAACTCATTCTCCCCCACATAGGGTAAATCCATATTCCAGGCCTCATACAACAAAGTCCCACTATGCTTCTCACAAGGTAGTAACTCATATACTCTTAACACATGATCATCAAGACTAAACAACAACTCTACTAGTCATGCATAACATCTTTCTCTTACGATTCAATCTTAGACAAACTCTATAAAACATCACCACATCCAACTCTTAGGCACAACTTTGCTCAATCTCATGGAATATAACTCCCTTTTTCTATTTCCACTAGTTAAGGTAGATTCATTAGGAAACCAAAAATCCTACCAAATAAGTTCCACCATTTTTCGAGCATAACTCCACAACACCCTTACTAGGTAATCATATCACGAGTCCTCCTTAGAGTAAACCTACACACGAACTTCAACCCAATCATAAGAACAACTATGAAACATTAACTACACAAGAGAGTTGCCTTCAACTCCTACAAAATCATCACATTCTCTCACATTACTCAAATATACACCTTAAATTTTTCTCCCATCATTGAACATAATCACAAGGTAACTCATTTTTCAAAAAAAGGATTTCACTCGACCATTCTAAAAATCTTACAATGCTTAGAACTACACCACCATAAAATTTCACATCATAATACTTCCAACTCATAAGTTAGACATAGTTATAAGTGGAATCACATTACAATCCTCAAAACTAACCTCACATTTAATCTTCTAGCCACAAAACCCTCATAAGCGACAACACTCACATTTCTCTCCCTCAAACGTAGTAACATTTTCCTTTCCAAGCAATCACATCTAGAAAGTCACTGGTCAAAGGAGAAGAAGAGAGAGATCTTATGGAGTTAAGTTCTATGGCACGATACAAGAGTAATGAAGAAAGTGAAAATCTATAGTCCTATAGCCTTTCATCCATGGATGTGTCGCGACCAACACCAATGAAAAAGACTCTACCTGACGTGGATTTTGAGATATTAGACCTTAAACTATTTTCCATAAACCTTATACTTTAAGAAAGTTTGTAATTACCCGCAAGTACACCTTAGAAGTTAGGGCAACCTTTAGGTCAAAACAAGGCGTGCTCGACTTTTCGAAGGTCTTGCACAAGCCTCTTAGCTATTATTCATTACATAAGACGTGAAAAGTAGTGCGGAAATTTAAAGTTTTCATGAGTGATAATAATAAGTAGAACATCTTTTGTAAATACTAACGATATTCAAATCGTCACAAGCCAACTTAAAGACATGACATAATTATCCTTGGGAACGACCCTTTACATTGAATGAAAATATATCATAATTAGATTTAATGATACAAACTAAGAAATAGAACTATGCACTGGCATATATGAGGACATATTCAGTCTTGAGAAGATAGATTCCCAAGCATTGCCTTCTAGACTTCTCCTTGCCTCAAACCTATACTAATCGAAAATAGAAAATTATGGTTTTAGAACAAATAATGTAATAAGTAAGGCATATGTAAAATCATGCAAAAAGTGACATTTTAGTTAAACATACAAGTCATGCTAAGTTAATAAAAGGTTCATGAATCAAGTTACAAGATATCATTTAAAACCACCATTACGACATAAAGTAAAACATCCATTTTTTCCAACATAAAAGCATACTTACATTGAACCCACTTAATACATGTTTACCCAATCCCTAGTTATCCTAAGGCTCGCTTAGGTAATAAATGAAGAAGTCACCCGTACAATCTATTCAATACACACCCAAGTGATTCTTAAGACTAACAAAAATAAGCATGTTTAATTTGTTTCGACAAATCCGCAATATTCAATAATAAAGACTCAAGTAAAACATACTTGTATTTAAGAACTTAACATAAGTACGACTCTCAAGTGGATTTACAAGTCACACAAAGTGAAATGTCAGTGTAGCATCCCATACTACTACCCTCACTATGTGCTCCTTGACAATTCTAGGAGATTAGATGCCCTACATTCATCATTCATAAGTTTCATCATACACTACAAAACTTTAACATGCTTTATTAACATTATACATAAAGTCACATTACTTTCATTTACATCATATCGTGATCCATTAATACATTTCACAAAAGGACATACCAAGAATCCCTCCAAATGCCTACTTGAGACACTATCTATCCTATGTAGTACACCGATATGAAGATTAGTTCATAACGTTCATTTGTGGGGGCTAGCTTTAACCGACATAGACCATGAGATCTATACATGGAACACAGTATTAACCCCTACGGGGTGAGGGATCCCCATTTGCCTGCGTTATGGTCATAAAGTATCCTTTACATAGGATCTCCAATAGCCATACCTGTATGGGCGCATAGATTAGGTATAAGGGATTGGTACTAAGTGACCCATTCATCTACTAGCGAGGAGCACTCATCTCAAGAGTTACATTGGATACGTCATCTCCACTCACGAAGTTTACCCACCCCTTCTTCAAATCCACTCGATTCTAAGCATAACTCCCCCACAGAGTGTTAAATATTCATACACTATAGGTTAAGGGATAAATATTTAGTACAACGTCTCAAATAAAGAAGTGTAATTATCTCTAGAGGTTACTTTTGAATACCACATCTCAACTCAAGAAGGGCATTAACCTCCAAACCTATCTTGGAAAGCTTAGTGGGAATTGTGAGGTTGATATTAAACACTACATCTAAAATCACGCAGAGTGTTAGCCCCAAAATTCTCCTTTTTATACAATAGTGATAGTAACGATGGTCTAGACACCTTATCTCCACTTACGAAGAGTCTCTACCCTACAAATCCCCCATTTCATTCATTAGGGTCTTATTGAGAAAACCTTTTAATACACTCTCATGCATAAATGGACATTAACTTCATTCTTTCATTCATTCAAGGTGTGTCTGAGTACATGTGAGAACACGTTTCACATAATTACCATTCTCATATCATTGACTTCTAAACATGTTTGCATATTAAATCATTACATTTCACATCCTTAGATGTTTCTCATATACACATACTTCATTATATCACCTCTTCAAAATATACAATTCCAACTTTCGAAAACATATCATGCATTTACATCATAATCATCACTTAACCTCACATGCCATGCCTTCAAAGTCATATTCACAATACACATACTTAAACATATTCATATATTTCAAATAAGCACCGCCACCAAAGGTGGACCATACCACTCAAGAGCATTCCATAATAAGGAGTAAACATTATAACACAATTACCATTCATCCAAGCTTTCACAACCTATTCACAATTTATCCAAAAATTAATCATAAAATAGCCCCTAGAGTATAGGCTAAAACACAACATAACTATAAAGAAACCATATCTTAAACTTTATGTTATCATGATCATTAAACCTATTTTATAAGCTAAAAGTTTGAAATATGCATAAGCATGGGTTCAGTGATGTTTTGCCATTAAAATTATCAAGTAATGCTTAAAAAATCATATTTAAATCATTAAAACGTTTTCATACTAATACCCATTGCTTAGAGTCAAAAATGGAGGAAGTTGGAGTTTCAAAACCCTTTTTGAAAATCTCTTTGAAGTGGATCATTGAATGAAAGAAAGTTCAAGGATAAAATACCATACCTTTATATGAGAAAAAACAACGAAATTTTGTGAAGAAAACGTCCACAACCTTCAACTTTATCTTTAAATTGAGTTCTAGCTGCAATAGAGTTTGGGAGTGCTTTTGGGAGAGAATAACTTTTGGGAATTTGCGGAATTTTTATTTATAATTGAGGGTTTGGATTTAATGATGGGGTAATGAGTTTATAATGACTTAAAATCAGTATATAACACCCCCCCCCCAAAGATCCCAAAACACTACCACACCATTTGGAGCCTTTTCCAACTTGAAATTTCACATAAAAACGTCGGCTGAATCTGGGACTTGGGTGCGCATCGCGAGGGAACCTACATATTTTTTCCTATCAAATATTCTGGGGCATTAGACTTCTTATAAAGGGTGCGTCGCTAAGTGGGTCTCCAGATCGTGCCCATTCACGCTGCCTTGGGCAGCTTTTTGTCCAATGTTTGGGCCTTCCTTGGGGACCCTTCGGGTTGTCTCCGAGGAGTCGTAATGGGACGTTTTTACACTTGGTACATACCAATACGCATAGGAACCATTTACACTGATTTTCACTGTAAAATCATCCCCCAAAACGTTACTACAAAACACCATGACACACTAGTTCAACTTCGACTAGTTTTCAAACATCTTGGGCTTTTGACTTCCAAAAGCTCTCAAATTTTACGAACTGACTTCTAATGCTAAAATACACTATTTTAATACATTATTAACTGATGAAATGCATGTGAAGATCTATTTTTTCCTATTTCATTTTTGAGGGACGTTAAATGGATAAGTTGACCAAATCTTCTCATTTCATTCCCGTCAAGTATACTTACTAGGCGAATGATTATGCAAGGATATTCGTAGATCAGATTATTTGTTGCTATGGTTTTGTGTTAGCCATCATATCGGATTGGGGTTCACAATTCACATATAGGTTTTGGGGGTCGTTTAGACAAGGGTTAGGTACCAAGGTGAAGTTAAGCACCGCTTTTCATCCCCAAACAGATGGTCAAGCAGAGTATACTATTAAAAACCTTGAAGATATGCTTATAGGTTGTATTATTGATTTCAAGGGAAATTGTGATAATCACTTCCATGTGGTGGAGTTTGCTTACTAGAATAGCTACCATTCGTCTATATCTATGGATCCTTACGAAGCCTTGTATTTTAGGAGATGTAGATCTACAATTGGGTGATTTGACGTTATTGTGTATTCGCTTCTTGTTGCCTATTTGATTTATAAGACTTTGGAGAAGGTTCATATTATAAGGAAACACTTGAAAACAGCCTATAGCCAGCAAAAGTCTTAGGCCGACCATAGGAGAAGCGAATTAGTATTAAAAGAAGGTGGTAAACTGTATCTAAAAATTTTGCCAATGAAAGGAGCGGTTAGATTTGGCAAGAGAGGAAATTTGAGTCCTCATTATGTAGGTCCCTATGAAATCTAGCAAAGGGTTGGTAAGTTTGTTTATGAATTGAAACTCCCTATTGAACTATCTTTAGTTTATCCGGTGTTCCATGTTTCTATGCTTAAGAAGTGTATTTGTGATCTCGAGTCCATTATTTCAACTGAAGGTGTAGGTGTTCAAGAGAACCTCTCCTATTAAGATATTCAAGTTCAAGTCCTAGATAGACAAGTAAGGAAGTTAAGGAACAGAGAGGTGACTTCCGTAAAGGTGTTATGGAAGAATCACCTAGTTGAGGGTGCGACATGGGAGTCCGAGGCCGACATGAAGTCCCATTACCCTCATCTATTTGATAACTAAGATTAGTTTTTCCTACTTGTAGTGAAAATAATTACTAAATTTGAAGTTGTTTTGATTATTGATGATGTTTAGTAAAAATGATCTAGTTACAGTGAATTACAATGAAGTATGCATATAGACTTGAAAATTTTCAATTCTATTTGTTTTGAGTTAGGTTGTACGTTTTCATATGGTGATATTTATGATTTTATGTTGTGGTTTTGATAGTTGGAGTTGTAACATAATTGACTACTAAATGTTATGTTGAGCTAATGTTGTTCTGAGAAAGACATTCCTCACGTTGTAATTTGAAGCACTTGTGTGTTGTAATTGATGTTTTGAATTGCTATGGGTAAATGACATGATTGATGATTGTAACTCATATTTGTATTGTTTTTGGTTGGTATTCTAGTCTTTTGGTTATTCCTTCCTTGTAATGAATTTTAGTGTCATTCGGGGACGAATGTTCCTGGGGGGGGGGGATAATGTAACACTTTGAAAGTTTAAGACGTGTTATAGATAATAACATAGGTATCAAAAGTTTTATACACTTTTTTAAGGTCATAAAAAATGAATATAACTCATTCAGGATGTTTGGAAATTAAAATATCAAAGAACGTCCATGATGTCCATAAATTAGTTCAACGAAAAGCTAGTATGACTTAACCTATTTGACTATGTTTTAGGAGTCAGAATGATAAAATTTTGTGGAATGGTGTCTAAAATGTATTAGAGTTAGTTCATATTTAAAACATCCATCTACTACTCAAAAAGAACTAACCAAGGGCCCTTCAGGAGGACACTTGCAATTTGGGGCACAAGTTGTTGAAGGCAATGTCCACCAACGGATGTAACTAGCTAATCGTTGTCCAATCGACGGGTCGTCGATTGACTTCGTCAATAGAAACTTATCCAAATTCAAGAAGTTCTTGTTTTGTACAATATCTGACAAAAACGACAGACCAACAAGATGGTTGGTCCCTTGGCCCATCGATTGACAAACGGGGCATAGACGTGGTCTCGTCGCTGAGTCAACTGGTTTTGCTGCACGTTATTAGTTTGGTCAAGTTAATTAATTAGGTGGTTAGTTAATTATTTAGGGGTTAGGGGAGGTCTAATTAAGTTTGTCGATGACCTATATAAAGTACCTAATGTAATTAAGCCAACCTAACCCTCATAATTCCCATAACCCTCTCTCTCCCAAGTGGAAGAATACAATAGAAGGTCAAATATAAGGTGTTATATGGCTCATAGAGATCAAAGTTTCTCCATCAAACTTCATCAGTCAACAAGGTATTGGGTTCCTTTCACCTTTGAGACTTCTTTCCCCAAACAGTTCCATCAAATTGATTTCAAAATTATGTAATTCAAGTGGATTTTAATCCAATATGAAATTGATCTTGTCAATTTCTCTGTTTATGATTTATTTTGTATATTATTTATATATTAACATGTGTTAACTCAATTATGTTGCTTCATGATGTGTTGGTCTCAATTGTAGAAGATGACCTATTCCCCTTAATCCTAGGTTGTGATCTTGAATTAAATTGTATAATATTGACTTAATTGGTATTGTTAGTGTGTGAATTATTATACCATGTTTTTATTATGCTAATTATGAGTATATTGTGAGGTATTATAATACAATATTCTAGTTCTTGAGTAATAGACCTAGGTTGTGAAGTAGAGTATGAACTTGATCTAAGTCTCTAATTCTAGGCTATGAACTAGTGTTGAATTGTTTTATAGTTATTGAATTGGCCTTGTTATTATGTGGGTTACTATTATGTCATGCTATTATACCGTTGTTGGGTTAAGTTGGATGTTGATGGTAAAACCTTGATGATGGCATATTGAAGGAGATTGAGTAAGTCTTTTGATCCTTATTCTTTACTTCATTTATGGTTACTTATGACTAAGTGATGATGTTGAATTGAAGTATACTCTATATTAAGGTTAATAGGTTTGATGTTGATTTGAAATGTCTTGAACTATGGATTGTGAGTTGATGTCTAAGATATAAATGTTATAAGGATGGTGATAACATACCAACGTGCCTTATTATGATGTGATTATATAATTGTGCTAACCTCACATGTATGGATTGTAATGAATGAAAAATACTCATGCATTTCTTATTTTAGCTATGATGATGATGATGATATAAAAGATAGACCTTATGACCTAAACTAAATTTTGATAATTACAACATACACAAAGTTAGACCTGAAGTTGTCCGGAATTTTCAAAAAGACACCTAAACAATGCAAACATCCTATTACCCCCCCTAAACATTTCTTCAAAGAACACTCTTAAAGAACGTGAACAAACTAAAAAAATGCATATGATTTTATATTTGAAAGTATTTTACTATAAAATAATTTTTTTATTATTATTATTTAAGATCTTTCTCCTTATTAATTTTTTCTTTTTCTTTCTTCTTTCTTCTTCGAAAATTCATTTTCATCATCTTTGAAGTTTCTCACTGTAAATGTTACTTTACCAGAACTTCATTTCCCCTTTATACTACTATTAGTTTAACTCTCTTCAATTTTAAAACTATATATAAATAGTTTAATACTTTTAACAATATGATAAACCAATTAGATTTGAAGATGATTAGTCACTATTATTAATTTTTTTTATCCAAATTTCAATTAAATTTTTAAATTTTTTGAGCATTATGATTCTTTCTATATTATCATTTCTAGTTTTGAAATGTTATGAAAATAATATGAATGAATGAGATGATTCGGAAGTATTACATAGTTTTTTTATCCTATTTAAATAAAGTTCTTTCAATTTTTGGTGAATTAATTTATTCTTTTATGATTATAATTTCTAAATTGAATTTATATGAAAATGAATACTTGATGATACTACAAAATTTTAAATTTTCATAGAAAATTATATAATTTTTTATCAATAATTTAGTAGTCTAAATAATATTATGAATTGTATAAAGAATTTGACCGAAGAACAAAGAGAAAAAGAAAAAAAAATGGGAGTGAGACTTTATTTGATATGGGGGCTGGGAGGTGAAGGAAAAAAAGAAAATAGAGGGGTAAATTACTTGAAAAAAAGAGGTGAAAGATAAAATGTAATTTAGATAAATTAAATTTAAAATTCAAAAAGTAAGAGAAACAGATAGAGAGAAATAAAGAAAAAAAAGATAAAGAAAAAACTTAAATGTAAAAAAGAAAAAAAATCAATTTAACATGTTTCATGTTATGATTTGTGTTGAACACACTTGCTTGTTAAAATTTGAGGTTGATCGAAAAATTGTATAATAATATATGTTCATATTATTTAGTAGGGTAATAGGACAGTTGCAATGTTATGGTGTCCTTTTGAAAATTCGAAACAACTTCAATGGTGAGTTTACATCTTTTCTCTTTGCTAATAATGGATGAATTAAACACATTTAAAAAAGGATGTTAGCTTAGCACCAAGAGAACTTGATAATGGGATGGATGACGATTCACCCTATAGATTCAGATGAGGTGTTGACTCTCCTATGAGGGATACTCACCCTATGGATTCTCATTAGATGAGGCTCCAATTTCCAATGTCATGTAGAGGGTTCGTACCCATATCTTAGTTCATTAACTATGTTTCCCCCATAGGAAGACTTGCTAGTGGATCCACATAGAAAGTTATGTTTATGGGTGGTTCTACTCTGGCCGTTAAACCACCTTCCATTGGTGTAAGGTTTTACAACATTGGATTCCACATTTAGCTCTTCTGGTCTTTGTAAGTTAACACAAGTGTTCCCTAAACTAAAATTAAGTAATGAAGTACAAAACAATAAGGGTGACTTAAGAGGTTTGACTTAGCTTAGGTAAGGGTATGGGACTATACCTATATCTTGAACTAGTTTGCCTTGAGGGAAGCCTTAGAAGATTGTTCTTATATATGTAACTAGTTTGCCTTGAGGGATGACTTAGGAGGTTGTTCATATATACGTATATGCTTATAATTTTATATGATTACCTTACACATTGATGATAATACTATATGATTATTGGTTTCACTTATGAACATGTGTTTGGTATCTATTGCTAATGTATGATGTTATGTACACTTAATGATATGATATGTGAAGTTGGACATTTGTTATGATTCTTGTTGGGTTTTGTTTATTGAGTAAGGTTATGGGGCTTTGCTTAGTCATTGCACTAGTAGACTTAATGAGGGTTCATGAGTAATAGTCTTGCTTTGGTTATGTTGTAATGAACTCTTATTCATAGTTGTTGATGTTATAACTTCATGATAGAGTTATCTTGATAATATCTTCAATTATGTTTATATGAATGATGACTTGGCTTGAATTAGTATGATGAACATGATCATGACTTGATGAATATGCATTAATGACTTGTATTGGTTCTTGAATGTGCATAAGGCTTCAAAACGTAAAATAGCATGCTAAATGAAATGTCCCTTTATAGAATGATTTTGTGATGTGCATGCATATGGTATCATACTTAGTAACAGTGGTGTATTAACCCCATTTCTCTTTTTTACCCAACATTTTAGCTTTAGAGACAAATTTGAAGAAAGACTTGGATTTCTCACTCATCCAAGTGGGGTAGGTCCTCACATTCCAAGGGCAATATAATTATCAAACGTTTGAATGTTGTTCTAGTTTTAAGACTTCTATGTTTTTTCTATTTTTCACTTGACTACTAAAGATTTTCTATCCTATATGTGGCTTTATTAATTGATGTATAGGATATACCCAATTGATATACTCTTATTTTAGTTGGTTATGAGATGAGACACTTTTTAAGACTATGTTAAGTATCTTATATATCTATGTGCAATAAAGGTAGAAAACTATGTAATATTCTTATACGAAGGGTCTATGTATACTCTATATGAATATGTATTATGTGTATGCAAGAGGTGAATGTAAACCTCAAGATAGATATCGAAAAGTTTTATGTTTTTTGCATTTTTAACCTATGAATGTAATGATGTAAACTAATAGGCTAGTCTTAGTCCTGTCCTTGGACAACGACACCGGTTACGTCAAGGGGGTGCTCCACAGATATGACAACTACTTATTGATCATACTACACCTATTAAGGGATGTAATCGGTTGGTTGATGCTAAGACCATGATGATGGCTTTTGAAGGAAATTTCGTAAGTCTTCATTATTCTAACCTTAATTCAAGTATGATGTCTTGTGATTGATGATGTAGTTCAATTGAGTATGCATTTTTAAATAGCCTATGTAGGTGTTGGTATGAGGTTGAATGAAACTTCTTGACTATGTGATTGTGAGATTATATTTAAGATGAAATGATATAAGGTTGGTTATAAAGTACGTATGTGTCTTATTATGCTGACAATGATAAAATGCTAATCTCACATATGAGAGTTGCCATGAAAGGACGTTCTCGTGCAATTCCTATAGATATAATGACTATGACTACAAAAGGATCTATTCTCATATGACCTAAAATACGCTATGATTGTTAAAGAAAGATATTTGAAAAAAGTACTCTAGCTTACCATTGACAAAAATTGTAGATGAGGGGTGGTGCCTTCCAAAGGATGTAAGGTAGGGTTCATCATAGTCCTCACAGAGTGGATAGCCTCATAGTCCATAATGGGCATAGAGTGATATTTCCACAACAACCCCCAAGGTCCGTAAACTATCTTGCCACCTTAGGAATACTAGCTAGTGGATCCACGTAGATGGTATGTTCATGTTTGGTATTACTTTGGCTGGAAGACTACCTTCCATCGATGTAAGGTTTTACAACAAAGGATTCACACTTAGCTCTTGTGGTCTATATCGGTTAAGGAAAGTGTTCTCTAATGTAAAATGAATTAAAGAATTAAACAGTAACTAGGGTAACTTAGGAGGTTTGACTTAGCTTAGATAGGGGTATGTGACTCTACCGATGCCTTGAACTAGTTTGCCTTGAGGGAAGTCTTAGGAGGTTGTTTTTATGTTGTTATGTTCTTATGAAGTGAATGTTATGCATAGGTTCACTTCATACATTGGTGATCCTATATGATGTAAGTTTCACTTATGAACATGCTATTGTTTTATATTGCTAACATGATGATAACTACTCTTGATTCTATATTATGTAATGTCAGGCATTACTTATGATCCCTTATTTGGTATACTTTCTTGAGTATAGTTATGGGGCTTTACTTGGTCATTGCACTTGTAGACTTGATGTGAGGTTATGAGTAAGAGTCTTGCTTATGTTATGATTATTTGAACTCTTCTACACGTTGACTTTACTATTACTTGTTAATGTTGGTCTTGTGTTGTATTTGGGTTTGGCTTATGGATTATGTGAATATTGGTTTATATAGGTTGTTGATTGTGAGCATAATTTTTGACAAATATCCTTTTTAGCATGATAAAAAATGTTTTATGTGCATATACTCATACTAGTACAATTGTGTACTAACCCATCTTTTATGTTTTCTACAATGTAGGATTGGCCGTTGATCTTATAGGCCTTCAAAGATTAATTGTATATTTCCCAACTGTTCGGTTGGTCCTCACCTTGTGAGGACGATGAAACTATCTTTTTTATTGAATATCTTTTAGTCTTAAAGACAATTTAGTTCATTCTCTTCTTTGTTGACTTTGTATTTTCCTATATGAGGCCTTTACTGTAATGAAGTATGGTCTATACCAAATGTTGTACTCATTTTAGATATGGTTTCATACGAGACAGATTCTAGACTTCCTATAAATCTATATTTTTATATTATTTATGTGAATTAAAAGTAGAAACCTATGTATTGCTTCTTATACGAGAAGTCTATGTATACTCGCTAATTATATACTAGTGTAAGCGAGAGGTCTAAGTAAATCACAATGAAGAAGTAGTTAAAATTTTTAAATTCTTTGCTAATTTAACCTATCAAATGTAATGACAAATACTAACAGGCTAGTGTGAGTCCTCTTCGACGACAATGAAGCCGGTTGCGTCTAGGGGGTGCTCTCCAGATGTGATAATAGCTTTTGGGAAAAGACATATACTCTCCTAATGATAGCCTGACAGTCATGTAAGGTGTATTTCATGATATATTGTCTTTCATTCAAGGTGAATTTAATGAAATAGCTTGAGATTTGTTTCTTATGATATCTTAGAGTTAAGGATTCGTGCTCCATTTTGATTAGCTTTCATCTACATGATTAGTTGTATGATGCTTAGGATAGGTGTTTCCTTCCTTAGTAAGCTTAAACTAGGTTAGTCTAGAGAAGTACTTAGTGTGGATGGTATTAGGGGATGTTATATATACATTACACAAGTATGATTTGAAACTACTTATGACATGACCCCTATAATATGTTTGTTTCGCTTGGGTAGTGGCTATGGTTTCTTTCAATGACATTATTCACTTATGATTATAGTTACTTGTAAATATAATGTAGGTCTACTGGGGACTCCTAAACTAAAATGAAAGGGACTAGCGTGACTTCATGATATGCTTAGTGTGCGAGGTACAATGCAATGCTTCGCATGCATTGCACAAGACTGCCTTGAGGTGGCCTAAAGTCATAGTTCCCATAGCGTCCGAGGACATCACTCCTATGTTGTCGTTAATGTTATTTTTTATGTTGACTTTTATGGTCTTAGTCCCAAGAATTTTGTTCTCATGTTGTCATCGATGTATTTTGAGACATAAGTTAGAGTTTAATGACATTATTTTGTGTTATGTTATTGTAGAAATGTTTTATTTCTTCCCTATATTTTGTATGTATGCAATGAATATTGTCTAAGTGCTTGTACAAGACCTCTGAGAGTCAAGTACGATGTCTTTCGACTTGAATGATGCCCTACCTTCTAGGGTATATTTTGGATCTGGACAAACATTGTATCATAGGATAAGGTTATGAAACGGTCATAGGATGTCAAAAAACAACATCTAGTAGTGTCTTACTAATCAGTGTGAGTTGCGACACATCTATCAGTAGGAGGCTATGGTATATGTAGAAAATTTTCACTTCTTCATTCTTCAAGTCGTGCCATAGAGTTTGGCTTGAGTAAGCCCTTCTTCTCTTTTTTGCCTACGATTTTCTCCAGGATATGTCTAACACTAGGGCTAATGCTAGAAGGGTAGGAGATGGAAATGAGGATCAAGATGTTCCTCCACAAGAAAATAAAGTTTCTACTCAAGGCCCTAATTCTCCTAAAGTGGGGAATGTTACTCTAGAAGAATTTAGGACTTCTATGAATTTGTTGGCTCAAGCATTGACTATAGAACCTACAAAAATGAATTAGGTGAAACTAGGTCCTAATGTGTTTGACATGAAGTCTTGGAGTCCTAAGATTGTTTAAAATGATATTTGAGGCAGTTTCTCAACATTTTGGTGAAGTTTGTAGTCAAACGTCAAGGGATGATCAAGACATTCGACAACTTGTGTGATTTCATGAGCTTATGAGTGAGTAATGATTTTATAAGGTACTTATATGATTTATAATTGTTTTTTGAGTCAAAATTTTTAGTTTGGTATGGTTTGTAGGTAAAACGGACAAGAATGTTCGGTGACATTCGATAGAGAGCCATTTGATGTCCTTGTGAGTTTGGATGTGTTTTAGCATGTTGTGTTGCTTGGTTGATGTTGTACTTCCTTAAAAAGTATTCAGTAACTTCTAAATGGAGTTGATGTGTCCTCTTTTGATTTGTACATTATCTTAATGTTACATGCATTATGGGCTGCTAGTCTTGAGTCTTTAATTCTATGATAATGATCATTTTGTTGTGTTGTTGAAAGGAAAATTCTCATATACGCACCTATGCATGAATGTGATATGATTTGAATGGTTTTCTAACATAATGAAGATTCATATGTTAATGTGTCACGACCGGGGAGCATCCTTTATAAGTAACATGGCGTACTTAACCTCTCGAAGGTTTCGTACAATCCCATAGACATCATTCATCCCATTTTCATAGAAAATTTAAGGACATTCCATATTTATTTGGGCATCTAAAAATTTGTAAAACATGACAAGTCACACTAGAAATCACTAACATGTCTAAGGCTAACTTTTAAACATCATCCAACGTTCTTGGATGTCTGACCTCCAAATAACTTCAAATAAAGTATTGGATACTATAAACATTTTTAGGCAAATTTAGTCTCAAAGAACCTTAATTAATTATGAGAGACCTTACAATATCCCCCACTTGGGAACATTCCGCCTCGAATAAAACTTGGGACATTTTAAAAACACTTTCAAGGACTCAATGAACCATAGAGAAATTCACAACATTAAATTCATCATCACATAAAAGTCAATGCACCAAACTTACAAGGAACGCCAACTTCAAACTACTTTGAACTCAATGCAACACAACCAAGCAAAACCTTTATTCGATCACTCATTAATGCATCGAACACATAGGATCTTGTCATGTTCATAGGAGGAACATCCCTCTCCTAATCATAACATGGTATTTACAGTTCAACATCACTCAAGAAGCAAACAAGTAAATCACACTAGATGCACATAGATCATGAGTAATGTTAACCAAGAAAGATCCTTATATTTTAGTGATAATACCTTCAAGGTCATACTTAAAATCATCATTTTAGTTATGTTTAAGGAGAAATATCCTTCTCTTTAACATTCTTACATGTTACCATAGAGATCATATACAAGAAATGCACAAAGGTCTATTCATTTGAATGAGGAATCGTCAACTTTAACCAAAACATGCTCATACTTCCTTCCTAGTGAAGTCAACATGGTAAATCACACCACAAACATCGCAACAATAGGAAGTCATATCACGAAATTTCAGTTCCAGCATAACAATAGTCTTCATAAGCATGCATCAATTTGGGAAATTTTTGTAAATTATAGGCACTCCTCAAGAGCACTATCTAAACATTATATCAATTCTCAAGAGTGAGCCTATAATAATACTTGCCAAGTCTTAAAAGTTACACATTTATAAGAGACACATCATATTTCATTTAAAGGAGACTCAAATTTTATTTGATGGTTCAAAACACCTCACATTATAAGTGACATAAAGCATGCTCCTTACATTATCTCATAAAGTTAAATACACAGCTAACATATCAAGATTCAGAATCAACATGAGAGAACATGAATTGGAGCAAAAATCCATTTTCATGCAAATTAGAATCTTCAAAACCTGCATACTAGTGTAAATTAAGACATACATAACATATGGAAAACATGTAACTTATATTTTTATGCAGGACTCCTATTATGAACAAGCTACTAAGAAATCCTTGGTATCAAGAAAAGAAGGACAATATAGGGATATCTTTCACCTTGCTACTCACATCATCATCCCGCACTAAAGGTAAACCCATTTTGTAACACCCCGTATACAAAATAGACGAAAAACTAGCTTTTAAGAAAAATCTGCAGGTGCAACCAATGGGGCCATTGACGGACCGTAGATTGACCCCCGACCCATCCTGCACATCCGTCAATAGGATCAAAAACCCCTCAAAATCTAAGCCTAGGAAAATTTAGTGATGTCATCATAAACGGATGGACCAACGGTCTGTATGTTAGACTATGGTCCATAGTCCGTGACCGTCGATCGACAACCCATTCACCCACTCTCGTACAAGAGATACGAATGACCAGCATGGTCCGTAGGTTGACCCACGGTTCGTAGGTCTTACCGTAATTGGGAATTAGCAGATAGTTGTGGGGGAAATATAGTTGGATAAACATCAAATGGTAATAACTCTTAGTACAAAATTAATTAGGTGTTCCATGACCTACCTAAAGATAGATCATTGAATTAGCTTTCCATATCCACCAACCTTGATAATATCAAACCTTCGAGTAAAAAGTTAAGCCCGTTTTATTAAAGGCCTGTCGAACAGACCAACCTACGGACCAAATGACAGACCGTCGATGGAACGACGGACAGTCAGTCCTGGTCGTCGTTTGGACAGACAACAAGTTCCTCAGTTTTTTTTTGGTCATTTCCCTCTTTGTTTAAGCCCTAAGATAAGTCGTTTTGACCCTAAATCATCAGATTTTAGTTAGTTTAAGCCTAGTAACATAAAAAGAATTTACCTAAGTCAAAATCATAAATATAAAGTTAGAAAATTAGAAGCAAGAGAGGAGAAAAAGCTCAAGAACCCTAGTTGAAGAATGCAACAAGTTTCTAGCAGTATGAAACCCGAAACCTAAGTGTTTTGCGTGAATTTTGTCACCTTGTATATGGGATTTCGATGGTGGGTTCCTTTCACCGATTGTGTCCCTAGTTTTCAGTCAGATTCTTGATTCTCTTATAAGATTAAACCTAGGGTTCTTTGCATTACAACACAACTTTATGATTTATCTAAAATATATATTCCAAATCAGATTATCGCATTAATTTTAAAATCTAGCTTTGTATTACTCTAGTACTTGAATTACAACTGCTAGGTAAGATATATCAATAATGTAGTTATACATGCTTCAGTTTTTAACGCATCATTATCATATTAAATGTTTCACTCCCAGTTTGCATGTTCAATTCTGTGCTATCATGTATTTACAAAAATTCAGACAGAATCAATTAACTACATAAATCAATAAGAATAGCATAATACCGAGTTCGACTAGGGTTTAGCGAACCAAATAGACCAAGAACTACTAGCCATGTAGGTTTTAAGTCCCCTGTTTTGGCAAGTAGTTTAGTGATCACGCCATCGTGCCTTTATACCTCTAGCAGGGTATATTGGGTCCTCTTGATGGGGCATAGACATCGGACTCCATATTTAGCTCATGTGTTTTTATTATAATTTATTCGTAGCTCCTAATGTTCAGTTAGACAATGTTGCATTGACCATTTATTAGTATATTATTCAGTATTCAGTTTCAGCATGTTATAAATTTGTCATTGCATTCAGTTAGCTTAGAAATTTAGTATATCCTGTTCAGATTATTATACTTGCTTTTGTGCTTGTTCAATTATGTTTTAGTTCACCTTTATTCTATTCGACATGGTCAGTACCTTTAAAGTACTAACACGTACATGCGCTATATCTTGTTGTGATGTAGGTTCAGGTTTTTCAGATTTTTAGATCACGCATAGGTCAATTTTCCAATCTCCAGTTCAGCAGATTCAGTTGTGATTCTTCATTCTCTAAGGACAATAGTCATGAGTTTCATTTCTGTCTTTAGTCATTTAGTTTTAGTTTTGCAAGATTAAGGTTGGGCTTGTCCAAGTATATCTAATCATTTAGAGGCTTATTTCAAATATAGTTAGATTCAGCTTAGTATTGAGTTAATATTTCCTTTGTATTAAACTCATTATTTTAAAATATCTCAGTCATAGAATATGGGTATTCCCCATCTTTTTAGTTTAAATTATTATTTAGCTTCTGAATTCATTTTATTATCTCTAGTATGCTCATGATCATGCAAGGTGGGTTAGCCTTGCGATCACTTGTGGTCCTAGGTTCCGTATCCGCATCTCGGGGGTAGCTCGGGGCGTGATAAAACATCGTATCAGAGCACTAGGTTCAAAAGTCCTAGTGTGTGTGTAAATCTGCACAAAGTAGAGTCCTTTTCACGGGTGTGAAGTGCACCACATCTAATGAGAGGGAGGCTAAAAAGTTTCTTATGAAAAAATTCACTTTCTTGTTACTCTTATCGTGCGTAAGGTATGAACTTATTCCATTCTAAATTGAAGTTCTATGTATTCGATCATGCCTCCTCGTAGAGATAATTCTAGGAATGCGAAGAGCAGGAACGGAAAGCCAACTCCTCGAGTCCCAAATCAAGAAGTCTCCAGTGCTTAGTCAGGAAAGCCATTAATATGTTCGCTGAATGTATGACTAACAAGAACAATCGGGTTCATGCATGCTCGTGTGAATGAAAATGGTTGATAAAAAACATTAAGGGTCCGTGAAATTGTTAGGATGAATCCATCTAAGTTCTTAGGATCACAAACTAATGAGGATCCTAAAAATTTCTTTGACGAGAGCAAGAAAATCTATGAGGTAATACATGTCATTGGGAATGATCGGGTTGAGTTTGCATCATACCAATTTATGGATGTTGCTCATATTTGGTACACTCAGTGGAAGGAGAATAGGGGTGCAAATGCGGCTATTATTACATGGGATTGCTTTAGTGAGATTTTTCTCGAAAGGTTTTTTCCAAAAGATTTTAGATAGGCAAAGCCTTAGTAATTAATAAACTTGAGGAAGGGTAACATGACAGTCTAAGAGTATGGGCTGAAGTTAAACAAACTCACTAGGTATTCTCCTCACAAGGTTGCTGACTTCCGGTCTCAGAAAAGTAAGTTTTTATAAGGAATGTCAGATTTGGTGAAAATTGAGTGCAGAAATGCTATGTTACTGGGAGATATGAATATCTCTAGGCTTATGACTCATTCTTAGCAGGTTGGGGGTGATAAACTTAGGGAACATTCTATGGAGAATAAGAGGTCTAGGACTGGGAACTATAACTATTTTCAGCAGAAACCGGGTAGTGGAAATCGCTCGCAGAGTCAGTAGAAGTTTTCAGCTCAAGCCCCGTCATCAACTAGTTTTCCATCCTCCAAGAACAGGTATGACCAGAAGGGTATAGCACCAGACTCTATGTCTCAGGGAAGTTTTCAGGAACCAAGACTTACCATACATGCCCTAACTGTGCTAAGAACTATCAAGGCGAGTGCCTTGAAGAAAAGGAAGGTTGTTTTAGATGTGGTCAATCTGCTCACAGGTTGAGAGATTGTCCTCCTAGATAAGGTCAAGGAGCTGGTAATGGAAAAGCATAGTCTACAACTTTACCAGCACTAGCAAGTCGCCCAACTCAGCAGGGTATCTCATCTGGTACAGGTGGTGGTAAGTTCCAAAAGAGGTTGTATGCTCTTCTGGCTCGCCAGGATCAGTAGGGTTCTCCTGGTGTAGTCACTGCTATGTTGTGAGTCTTTGACCTCGACGTTATGCATTGTTAGATCCAGGGGTTACTTTTTCTTTGTAACTCCTTACATAGCAGTCAAATTAATTGTCAGTCGAGAAACTCCCTTTTAGAACCTTTCTCAGTATCCACTTCTGTCGGTGACCCAATTATATCTAGACGAGTATTCAGAAATTGCACTGTCACAGTCTCTCAGAATGTCATCTCAGAAGATCTAGAAGAGTTAGAAATTGTAGACCTCAGATCGAGATTCTGTTGGTCAAACAAGTCCATTTTAAAATCAACGTGCTAGTCATTTCTCAATGATAGACCTCAGATCGGGTTATCATCGGCTAAACGGCAGAGATTGTGACATTCCAAAAACAGTCTTCAGAACTTGGTATGGTCATTATGAATTTGTAGTTATGTCGTTTGGACTAACTGATGCTCCTTCAACTTTCATGGATTGGATGAACACAGTGTTCAAACAGTAATTGGACTTGTTTGTTATCGTCTTCATTGATGATATCCTCATTTACTCTAGAAATGAGGAAGAACATGCAAGTTATTTGAAAATTGTTCTGCAATCTCTCAAAGATTTCTTGTTATTCGCTATGTTTAGTAAATGTTAGTTTTAGTAGCAATACGTTGCTTTTCTTGGTCACATTATATTTAGCTATAGGAACCGAGTGGATTCGCAGAATATAGATGCAGTGAAACAATGGCCCAAGCCTACCTCTGCTACAGATATAAGATGTTTCTTATATCTAGCAGGTTATAACAGAAGGTTCGTGGAAGGATTTACATCCGTAGCCTCACCATTGACTATGTTGACAAAGAAGATGGTCAAGTTCCAATGGTCAGATGATTGTGCGAAAAGCTTCACAGAATTTAAAAATAGATTGACTACAGCTCCTATCTGGACTCTACCAAAGGGTTCAGAAGGTTATGTGATCTATTGCGATGCATCTAGAGTTGGCCTTTGTTGTGTGTTGATTCAACGAGATAAGGTTATATCTTATGCTTCTAGACAGCTTGACATACATGAGAAGAATTGTCAAACTCATGACCTCGAGCTTGTAGCGGTGGTTTTTGCACTCAAGATCTGGAGAGACTACTTGTATGGTGTTCATGTAGATGTGTTCACATACCATAATATCCTTCAGTATGTGTTCACAAGAAGGAGTTTAATCATTGCAAGAAAATATGGCTTCAGATCCTTAAGGATTATGATATTTGTGTGCATTACCATCCTCGTAAGGAGTATGTAGAAGCGGATGCTCTTAGTAGATTATCTATGGGCAGTATAGCCCATGTTGAGGAAGAAAGGAAAGAGCTAGTCAAGGATGTTCACAGGCTTGCTCGCTTGGGAGTTTGCCTTTTAAGCGTATCAGACATTGGTGTAACTGTTCATAATGGGGAATAATCTTTTTTGGTAGTGGAGGTTAAGGAAAAACAAGACAGTGATCCAATCTTTCTTGAACTTAATGGTGCATTCCATAATCAGAGAGTAGAGGTTCTCTCCCAAGGGGGATATGGTGTACTTACCGGGGTAGATTGTGTATTCCTGATGTGGGCGTGTTGAGACAGTATATTCTTGCAGAAGCCCATAACTCCAGGCATTCACTCATCCAAGTGCCACTAAGATGTAGCGCGATCTCTAAGAAGTCTATTGGTTGAATGGCATGAAGAGGGATATAGAAGATTTTGTGAGTAAGTTCCCAAATCGCTAGCATGTCAAGGTAGAACATCAAAACCAAGTGATATGACTCAAGAGTTCGAAATTCCTAGTAGGAAGTAATCAATATGAGTTTCATCAACGGGTTACCTCGTACTCCTAGACAACATAAATCCATTTGGGTGATACTTGAAAGGATGAGTAAGTCTTCTTGCTTTTGGCGGTCAAGACTACAGATTCGACGGAGGACTATTTCAAGCTTTACAGTAATGAGATACTTATGTTGCATGGGTTCTTTTTTCTATCATCTCAGTTAGAGGTCCTCATTTTACCTCTCAAATCTTTAAGTCATTTCAGAAGGGACAGGGTACTCAGGTTAATCTTAGCACTACATTTCATCCGCAGAAGGATGGACATGCAGAGAATAACATTCGGTCCCTAAAGGATATGTTCAAAGCTAGTGTGATAGATTTCAAGGGTAGTTGGGATTATCACCATTCTCTTATTGAGTTCTCCTACATAATATCTACCATTCATATATTCACATGGAACTTTATGAGGCACAATATTGGCATAAATATAGATCTCCAGTTAGGTAATTTGAAGTAGGTGAATCATCCTTCATAGGACCATATTTAATCAATTATGATATGGAGAAAGTGCAACTCATTCGAGATAGATTTAAGACAGCCCAGACTCATCGTAAATCTTATGGAGATGTAAGAAGAAGGGAATTGGAGTTTCATGTTGATGATTGGGTTTTCTTGAAAGTGTCACGCATGTAGGGGTTGATGAGATTTGGAAAGAAAGAGAAGGTTGATCCTAGATATTTTGGCCGTTAAAACATCTTGAAAAGGGATGGCAGAGTTGCATAGGAGTAAAAGTTTCCAGTAGAATTAGCAGCATTGTATCCGGTCTTCCATAACTCATTTTTAAAGAAGTGTGTGGGTGATCGAGCCTCCGTAGTGACTTTGGAAAGTGTGGCTGTGAAAGATAGTATTTGTTATGAGGATGTACCAATTAAGATCGTTGACCATCAGGTTAGAAGCTAGAGAAAGAAAGAAGTCGTTTGAGTCAAGGTTTTGTGGAGGAGTCAGTCCGTAGAGGCAAATTGTAATTTTAATGGAATTCCTCCTATAATTATTTCTTTTTCTGTTGTTTCTTCGTTTGTGTTTATTATTTCACTGGGTAATCCAGGGTATGTGTGTCCCGTTTTTATAATTTCTTCTTCTAATACTAGTTCTCTTGTTATATGATTTTCTTCTTGTCCTGTATTTATTAAGATTTTATATTTTCTTTGATCCATTATTCCTGTTATAAAATAGTGGTTAGGTGTTATTTCTTCTAATAATTCTTGAGGCATTTCATATTTTCTTTTAGATGTACTCATTCTTGATGAGGTAGCTCTTGTTAGTGTATTTGGTACGCTTGAAGTACTTAATCTTTCTTTTACTATTTCTAAATCTTCTTCCATGTCAATTTCTTTATAGCTGTAGTCATTATTGTCTATTACAGTAATTATTTTTTCGAAAGGATTTTCTATTTTTATTTTATCAATTTTATTTCTTGC
>NC_028643.1:23118158-23135802 GCF_001406875.1 Solanum pennellii
ATAACGACCCAAGGTTGGACTCAGTTAACCATACAAAGTATACAAGACGAACTTTATTATGATATGTCTGATTTATATGATGATTTAGATATTGAAGAGTAAATATGATTGAATATTGGCTAAGAAAATATGGTAGAAATTACAGGTTAAAAAAGGTTAGATATCCAAATAAATTAAGTAAACTTTTTAAAATATTATATAAAAAATTATGACGAATAAAAATAAAAATATAAAAAGAACCAACATAGATAAAAAGGTAAGAAAAATATGGAAAAAATTAAAACCTTTATATATGGAATATAAATTATTACAACTAACTAAAGCAAGTAATAATGAAAAAGACCATCTAATAGATAAAATTTCGAAAACAGAATACAAATATGTTCGCTATTTGAAAAAACAGTATGAACAAAGAAATTTATAAACAACAATTAATAGAAAAAATAATGGAAAAAATAACTGAAAAAGAACAAGAATTACAACATAGAAAAACACAACAAGTTTCTAGAATTTCAAGACCCAAAACCTAAGTGTTTTTCATTACCATGTATTTGGGATTTAACTAGTGGGTTCCTTTCACCCATTAGGTTCCTAGTTTTCAGTCAGATTTTTGATACTCTTATACTGATTAAACCTAGGATTCCTAGAATTACAGCAGAATTTCAGGATTTAGTTAAAATATATGTTCCAAATTAGATAATCATGTTATTACTAAGATTATTGCATGAATTTCAGAATTCTATCTTTGTATCTCTTTAGTTCTTCAATACACCTGCTAGGTCAGATACTTCAATTATCAAGTTATACATGCTTCAGTTTTTAATGAATCATTATTAGATTAAATGTTGCATTCCAAGTTTGCACATTCAGTTTTGAGCTAAAAAGTATTTACAAAAATTCAGACATAATAAGTTTACTACATAAATCAATTGGAGTAGCATAATACCGAGTTGGACTAGGGTTCAGCGTACCCAATAGTCCGAGAACTGGTAGCCAAGTAGGTTGTAAGTCCCCTCTGTGGGCAATCAATTTAGTGATCACGCTAGCATGCCTTTATACCTCTGCTAGGGTATATTGGTTCCTCTCGATGGAGTAGATACATCGGACTCCATATTTTGCTCATGTGATTTTATTATCGGTTATTTGTAGTTCCCATAGTTCAATTGGACACTCTTGCATTTAGTAATTATCATTATATTCAGTATCTAGTTTAAACATGTTATAAATTTGTCATTGCATTCAAATTAGCTCAGAAATTTAGTATATCATGTTCAAATTATTATACTTGCTTTTATTCTTGTTCAGTTATGTTTTATTTCAGCTTTATTCTATCCTACATGCTCAGTAAATTTAAAGTACTGAAGCATACGTGCGCTACATCTTCTCATGAAGTAGGTTCAGGTTTTCAGCATTCAGATCACGCATAGATCAATTTCCCAATCTCTAGTTTAGCAAATTCAGTGGTGAGTCCTCATCCTATGAGGAGAACAATCATGAGTTTTATTCCATTCTTTTAGTCATTTAGTTTCAGTTTTACTAGATTTAGTTGGGGCTTGTATTTCTAGTCAGTTAGAGGCTTATTTCAGACATACTTAGATTTAGCTTAGGATTGTGTTAATATTTCCTTTGTATTAAACTCATTGTTTTCAAATATCTCAGTTTAGAATATGGTTATTCCCCATCTTTTCAGTTTAAATTATTATTTAGCTTCATCATTCAGTTTATTATCTCTAGCATGCTCATGATCATGCATGTAGGGTTAGCTTGGGATCACTTGTGGTCCTAGATTCAGTGTTCGCGTCTCGGGGGTAGCTCGGTGCGTGACACATTAAACAGTGACTTATTTCCTCCTTCAAGAGGTACCATATATGAATCATTATTCATCGAAGTCTAACACCTAATGGAAACTCATAATAATAAAATTAGGTGATACTCCAAACCACATAAGGTCTCAACTACACCATGAATACCAAGGGTCATAAAAACCTTATGGGAAACAATAGAGGAGACTTGGCCATAAAGTTATGTTTCTTTCAACACTACGGCAGGGGTTATAACTTCTAGGTCATTTCAACCGACATTATCACCTTGGGAGAAATCTTTCAACCAACTACACCTAGGTACATCCGGAGCATTTCCTCAAATGGTCATATTTAAAATCAATCTTAATAGACATCTAACCACTTCTAGGTAGCTAAACATAAATTCTCTCTTCCTCTTTAAGGTTTTAAGGATACGTACTACCCTCTGAGTCAACCTTAGTGCAAAACATAATTCCAACCTATGGGACAAAACTCTTTATTCCCCTTTTCTCAACTCATAGAATAGGTTCATAAGGGAACAATTGATAAGGGTTCTCGTACTACTAGCATACTTCACAATCACCTGAAAAAGGTAAGCACACTACCTTCACTCTTAGGATCAAGCCTACACAAAAGACTACAATCCACAAAGGGGAAGTATGAAAAATCAATAAATAAAAGGTAACATTTAAACAATTTCACATTTTTAAAGGCAGCATGCATCTTTAGCTACTTACCAGGCTTCTTCGAAGCATTTATAGCCTACACTCTAACATTATTCTATCATCTTACAAATATCATCAAGCAACTTATCATCGCAAAAGGGAACTTATTTAAACCATAACAACTATTAACAAGCTATAACCTTATCTAATCATAATTTTCACATAACACCTTATTTCTCACAAATCACATATATAGCCATAATTGGCACCACATCAACACATATCAAATGCACCTTCATATAAACTTATCAAACTGTAAAACCAAGATAAGCATCAAAACTCAACTTTTCTCCCTCAAGCATAAAGATATCATATCATCCAAACAATCACATTTAAAAGACCACAGGACTAGAAAACATAAAAGAGGAATATCATATGGATTTAAGTTCTATGGCACGACATATTATTAGTGAAGAATGGAAACTTTATCATCCTATAGACTCTCGCTCATGGATTTTTCGTGACCCACCACTGATGAACAAGACTCTTCTAGACGTGGAAATATGAGATTTTGGACCCTAAAAACAAATTTTATAACCTCATGCTCTAATACTAAATTTTTCACGAACGAAGAGCACCCCTAGAAGTAATATGGCCTAATTGACCTCTAGGAGGTCTTGTACAAGCCCATTGACATCATTCATCGTATTGACATACGAAATTAGTGTAAAATTTAAAAATAATTATAGAACATCGTATGCTATAAACATCACTTCATATATGTATATATGAACTATAAGTCATAAAATATAGTTAGACTCTAAGTCTCGTTTGTCATCTTATATTCAGCATCAATAAAAAAGAATAGGGTCACGACCCTTTTCAATATATAACATTAACTAAGATATTACTTAACTTTGAACGTAAACATGCCTTAGGGAATCCTTGGATTATAAGGATTCCTTTCTTGAGCTTGGGAAACACCTATCAAGCCCCACTTTAGATAAATCCTTTAAGCATCCATAACATACACTTTGTGTAAAAACGTGAAAAAGAATGGTGTTAGCAAAAGAATTCACTATGTATAAGAACCATGAAAACATGCATTTAAAGAGGACATTTGGTTAGAAAACCATGAATATTATGTTGTGGGTGTTAATATATCGTGGTTTCACGGTATTTTTTTAATGTTTTTTCCTTAAATTTAGTGTGTGTCCAAAAGCCTTTTTGTATTGATTTTTATATAAGTATTTCCTTATTTACAGGAAATCTATCCAACGATGAAGGCAGAAGTTTTTGAGCAAGAAATGCAGAAAAGTTACCACCTACGGAGCTCATGACGGTCCATTAAGCCTGTGACGGTCTGTAGGTGGCATCGTTGTGTAGCTGCTGAAGGAAGATGGGGAAGTCTAACTTAGTGTGGAATTATGGAAGTCCACGACGGACCATCATAGCCACAATAGTCCGTCCTGCTTGTTCGCCGCAACAACTAGAGAGTAATCCCATTACCCAAATTCCAAGAAGTTGTAGTGTTATGGAACGGAGACCCTCGACGGACCATCATGCTTGGAACGGTCCGTCATACCTGTTCCTCGAGGGTACTGAAGAGAGCAGCTGAAGAATTTGTGAAGTATGGGATGACGGAGTCCATAACGATCCGTTGTGACCATGACGGTCCGTCACGAGGTCCGTTGACCCAGACGCGTTTTGACAGATTTTCATTAATTAGAATCCTTCTTTTATTACGTTTTGTTTTTATTATAAATAGTTTGAAAAACCTCATTTTTGGGGTTAGACTTTTTGTTGTTAGACACTTTGTTATTAGACTCTTTGATATGAGACTTTTTAATTGTTACACTTTTTCTGGAAATGATTGTTGGTGATTTTGTTGATTAATAAAGTGAATTTCTAGATTTTGTTCATTCTCATCAAAGTAAGTGCATGAATTCTTATATTAAATATATGAATATTGTGATTATGACTATGGGTAACTAAACTCCATAACTAGGGTTGTGGGAACCATGGGTGAATAATGATGTAAAATCTAACTAAAATAACAATTCCTGATTAGTGTCTTGCATGTATTGATAATTCTTTCGTTTAGTAGTCTTTTTAACAGATGGCAACCATTAGAACTCACCTTAATGCTACTTGCGGGACCAAGCAAGTAGATAATAGGATAAGAATTATCAACATAGATTTAGTGTATACTATCTAATAGGCTAGTGTCGGTTGGTACGAGGTAATAACTTAGTCAAATATCGAATACAATGCTTAATATGAGGTAAAGGTAAGGGTTAGTATAGCAACATACGTAGCCGGACCAAGGTGCGGAGTGAAATATTCTAGATGCCGGACAAAGGATTTAGAAATACATAACTTATCATTTTCCATGAAAGATACTAGGAAAAAATTGTTATAGTTAGAATTATCAAGTTAGGAACCTGTAGAGAACACTTAAACCCTAGTTACTTTTACTAATTGATTAAAATCCAATATTTGAATCTGTTAGTTGTTTTATTTAATGTAGTTGGTTATTTTTATTCATTTAAAAATAAACCTTCCCCCCCTTTTACTGTCTTTTGTTTTCTAAGGAAATAATTGACTAAATAATAGTAATAATAGATTAAAGTTAAGTCTGAACTATTTTCCTCATGGGAACGATCTCAACCTCATTAGTTGGGTTCTTTACTTGATACGACCGCTTTACTTCTTATTTGAGAAGTAAGTTTGAGCATATCAGTGGTTTCGGAAGCAGCTTGCGTAGCCGTTCGAGCATGTGCTACCGTATCACCCAGATTTTCACCAAGTGGAGGTAACTCTTGACGGGGCCCTCTGCATGGATCCAACTCATTGTCCTCATCCCTGATGATGCCGATATCAACAGTGCCCAACCAAGTCTTGAGCTGATCAATGTGCCAGATGGGAACACCTGCGGACTTGCATAAGGAAAATAGCATGCATGCAAAAGGGTAAAGAGTTGTGACCTTGAAAGACCTCTCATGCATGAGCGCCTGTAGAATCCAAGTGAAGTCCATCTCAAACCCGGCTATCGTTGCCGCCATCAAAACTGCGCGATCCCATGTTACTATATTATCAGCAGCCGTGGAGGAAAGGCAGTGGCGCACAATCAACCATAAGAACTTAGCTGTGAATGTCAATTTAGCCTTCTTGATGTCTCTCTTCGGCACCGTTACCCAGTCGACACCCTCTCCACCAATACACAAGTGCAGGGCCATCCACCTCTTGGTGGTCTCTCTCAGCGATGACTCATGCAAGGATTGGTCATCTTTTATAATTTGCCACCGGTAGTCAAACTCGGCAGTGAGAGGGGTCATGTTGGCATCAACATCCTCGCCGTACAGATATCGGCGGATGGCGGGCAGGGAGTTGTCGACCTGTATGCCGCATACTTGGACATGCTCAATAGGGGCCTGTTTGGCAGGGGCAGCCCGCCTATATATCTGTGATCGGAGAGTAGCCACTTAAGAGGCCTAAAACTCTCGGACCAACTTCTCACTATAGCGGCCTAAAGAATGAGTTTTGCACTCTAGCCGATTTCTGGTGAAGAGATTGTGGGTCTCTTGCATTGTGGGGAGACTTCCCGTAAGGACCCGCCTCTCCAGTGTAAGGGTCCGTGTCATAACGCCTTTATCATTTAGAAACATGGCATCTGAACACACTTGGTATTGCCCGTCGACACACCACCGGTTGGGCTGGTCGGCAACCGGAGTAATAGCACCAGTCGGTGAGCATGGAGTCGAATCAGGACTGTTAGCCTCATAAGACGAGGCAGACTGTGCAAGTGTGGCGTGTGCAGGGACTTCTGCGGACTCAGAGTCTTCATAAGACCATGAAACTCCTAAGGAAACAGACGCTCTATCTTCATGTGTAGCAAACCTAGAAGGTGTGTCGGTCAGTGTGCGCTCCTCATCAAATTGGGAGACAGTGACTACCTCGGACGCCACCTTTATGGACGTAGCTCTGGTTGCACGTGCAGCTCGTGATGGAGTGGCAGTGCTTGGGGGCACGTACTCGGGATCATGCTCATCATGAGATCCTATAACCAGTCGGGCATACTGGGCGACAGACTTTGAACGCCCATGCGCGTAAACTCGATCTTGTTTTGGTGTAATTAGAGCTAGTACCTGTAAAGAATCAATATTAGTACTAGAAGGAGCAAACAAAACAAGCAAAAACGACACAAAATAAATATAAGAGTAGAGTTGTAATGACATCTATGTAGTAACAGTGAAACACAACGGGCCAGTAGACCGCTCGTCGTGAGTGTGACAGACCATCATGGGGTCCATCATGTCTTATGTCCAATATTTTTGTGTGGAGACCCCTGCAGGAAATTCTCTTACAATTATGACAGATAAGCAGGACAGATCGTCGTGACAATGACGGTCCGTCGTCGATGTCCATTGTAGGGAACTTAAAAAAGTATGGAGACCTTTAGGAGAGAGGTCTCTGACCGTCATAACGGTTGTGCAGGACAGACCGTCGTGGTTATGACAGTCCATCATAGATGTCCGTCAGAGGACACTTCGGAAAAAAATTGAGACCTTTAGGACAAGGGTCTCTGACAACCATGATGGTTGTGCAGGAAGGACCATCGTGTTAATGACGGTCTGTCTTAGATGTCCGTCAGAGGACACTTAGGAAAAGTTGGAGACCCTTAGTAATAGGGTCTCTGGCAACCATAACGGTTGTGCAGGACGAACCACCGTGGGAATGACGGTCCGTCGCATGTATTTTTTGGTGGACACTCAGTGAAAACGAACGGTGGGTTGTTGGAACAGACCCTATGACGGTCCGTCGTGGGTACGACGGTCCGTCATCAGGGTCTCGTTCTCTCATTTAGTGACAGAACTGAGGATGCCACAATCATCCCCTGTTAGTCAAATGGAATACTTAGTGTTATCCTACATGTTTCTAACCCAAACACCTAACAAACTAGCAATGCTAAATCATCTATTTATCGGGTTTTACCAAGGCAATTCGAGAATTCACAACCTAGGTCTGATAAAATTGGATCAAAGAATGAAGACCCACCAAAAAGAAATAGGCTAATACTACTAAAAAAACAAAAATGCAATGTAAATGGGTAGAGATCAGAGACACATACCTGAGAAGAGGAGAAAAACAAGCAAATAAGGCCCTTGGTTATCGAGAGCAGAACCACAGTCATCAGACTCCGACCAGTAGAAAGGAGATTTTTGGAATTGGGGATTTGCGGAAGTGAACAATTGATAGAGAAGAGAGGTAGGAAGTTGGAAGTTTGAAAGGGAGGGATATGGGAGAAAGAGGGAAGGAAATTGTTTAAATGAAGGGGTGGGGTTTTTTAAATGTTGACAATTTTTAAAATTTCCCTGTCAGGTCGGGTTGAGTATGTTGGTTAATGACGCAACAAGTCCCCGATGACGGTCCGTCGCAGATGCGACGGTCCGTGTGGGTTCCGTCGCGTGTGCCCTAATTTTTTAAATAAATGAAAGAAGTACCTAGCACGACTGATCATGCGACGTTTCGTCGCATGCGGGATTGTCCGTCGATGTATATGTCAGTGATTATTGTAGAGTGATTTTCTGCAGAATTTCCTGTTGATGTGCTTGCAAATTTAAAACCCATTAGTACAAAATGCTACCATTACTAGAAAGAAAACTATAAGTATTGCATTGCCTCCCTAACAGCGCCTGATTTAATATCTCGGCACGACTGAAGACCCTTGATTACTCAGACATCAAATGGTATGCCTCGATCACTTCAATCGCCGATTTAGCATGCCCGAAAAAGATTTTTATTCGTTGTCCATTCACCTTAAACCACACACCCTCCTTGTTTTCCAACTCAACTTCTCCATGAGGGAATAGTTGGGTAACCAAGTAAGGGCCAGTCCATTTGGACTTGAGCTTGCTCGGAAACTAGCGCGACCTAGAATTGTATAAAAGTACCAAATCCCCAACCATAAATTCTCGTTTTTCAATTTTTAGGTCATGGTACTTCTTCATCTTTTCTTTGTAGGATATAGCAGATACCGATTGGACCTCACCACACTGCCTCGTGGACCTACAAATGTTGAAGGTCGCTTCTTCATTGTTCAACCGAAATTTCATATGCCCCCTTTCAATATCAACTAAGGCTCTACCTGTAACAAGAAATGGCCTCCCAAGAATAATAGGCACTTGAAAATCGATTTCACAATCAAGAATAACAAAATCTGCCGGAAATATGAACGACTCAACTTTTACTAGCACATCGTGGAGTATCCCTATAGGCCTTTTTACTATTCGATCGGCCATCAGTAGTCGCATCGCAGTAGGATTTGGATCACCCTAACCCAAATTCTTGTAAATCGAGATAGGCATGAGATTTATGCTTGCCCCCAGATCACATAATGCTTTCGCAAAATGTAATAACCCAATTGTACAGGGAATAGTGAACGCACCCGGATCTTCTTTCGTTTGTACTAGAGATCTTGTAGCAAAAGCACTACAATGTTGCATTCTATCATCCTCCTCAAAAGTGACAGATATTTTCTTTGTAACCAGATATTTCATAAACTTGGCATAACCGGGCATTTGTTCTAGAGCTTTTACCAAAGGGACATTGATAGAAAGCTGCTTCAACATTGTTATAAAACGCCGAAATTTACCATCCTCGATCTTTTTCACTAATCTTTGAGAAAAGGGGGGGGGGGTCTAGGCATGGGAGTTACCTTTGTAGGCACTTCAACATCTTTTCCAGTGTTATCTTCTACTTCACCACTAACCTCTACCACTTTATAATTATCTTTTATCACCTTTTCCTCATTAGACGACATAGGTGGGTCAATAGTTTGTTTACCACCCCGAGTAGTGATTGCCATATAGTGTCCATGATTTTTCGGATTTTGGAAAATGTTGCTATGAAGAGTGCCAGGTTGCCGTCTGTTCACAGTCCCAGATAATTGGGCCATTTGAAACTCAAGCTGCATAATCAATATTGCATGTGTATCGACTTTCTGCCCAATACCCCCTAAATCATTCCTTAACTCTTTAATGTGATCATCCGTAGCATCGAACCTCCTCATCATTTTGTGCAACATATCCTCAACTCGCGCCATACTATATCCACCATCCTTAGGGGAAGCTTCACGATTTTGAGGAGGGACATAGGGCCCATTCCTATCATTTCTGTTTTCATAGTTACCCCTGTTGAAGTTGTTGTCGCGCTTGTAGTTTCCAACTCGAACATAATGACCCTCACGGTTATAGTAACGATAGTTCCGACCTTGGTATTGTTGACCTTGGCGCCAGTTCTCCTCATTTGGGTCTTAGGCACTCGGTCGGATACCCCCGTCTACTCAGTTACGAGATAAGAATTCTCCATATAATAGCATTAATCATTTGGTGGTGGTAGTTTAGACAAGTAGTTAACTGCATTTATCTTTTCTGCACCCCCAGTGACATGTTTTAATACCAACCCAAGCTCAGTTCTCATCTGAGCCATCTCTTCACGAATCTCATATGTGGCTGGGTTGTGAGTGGATTGCACTGCGAAGGTATTTCTCCTAGTATTTGACTTTCTTGTACTCCAAGCTTTATTATTCTGGGAGATTTTCTCTAACTTTTCGGAAATCCCGTCATAAGGATACTCCCCATAAGAACCACCGGCTATAGTATCCAATACTGCTTTATTATTATCATCCTGTCCCCGATAGAAGTATGCCTTCAGTGACTTATCATCTATATGGTGATTGGGGACACTTCTCAAAAATGAAGTGAATCTATCCCAAGAACTACTAACTTACTCTCCTGGTAGTGCCACAAAGGTGTTCACTCTGTCTTTGTGGTTTAGTTTCGTTGAGACCGGGTAGTAACGTGCTAAGAAAACGTCCCTTAGTTTGTTCCAAGTGAAAATTGAGTTATAAGGGAGCTCAGTGAACCAAATAGCAACCTCTCTAGTCAGTGAGAGAGGAAATACTCTAAGGCCTATTACATCCAAATCCAAATCAGGACTCCCTACACAACTTTTACACTCTGCCCTTACCTTAGCTATATGGGCATGTGGATCCTCAGAAGGTAGCCCTGAAAACAAACCTCTAGAAGTGAGCATTTGCATCAAACTACTAGTTACCACAAAGCTGTGACCTTGTAGTAGAGGGGGCAAGACAAGTTGCCCGTCAGAGTCTGCATTATTATCATAGCCTCTGTAGTAATGTAGAGGACGTGGAGCGGGATTTTGTCCCCTTTGTTGATTTTCACCCGGATCATCAGGGAATAAATGACCATGAACGTCAACTGGAGCTGGGATGTTCTGGTTTGAATCATCATCGTTATACCCAAGTTTCGATTCATATTGTGTAGTGTACCTCTAATTCGTGATCCTAGGGAAACAAGGGTTCTCTTCCTCTCCGTGTATTTGGCATACAAGGAAGATAGTTCTCCAAAAATAAAAAACAATAGAAAAGTAAAATAAAGAAAATATTCACAAACTTTAGTAATAAGTTTAAGTTAATCTAACAAATACTTTCCCCGGCAGCGATGCAAAAATTTGATACGATCGCTTTACTTTTTATTAAAGAAGTAAGTTTGACCATATCAACAATAAGAACAACATAGCTAATATACTTCACATAATCATAGAGACTATTCATAATATCATGTAATGACCCATAATTCATTTAAGGAACATTTATTTTCACGACCTGGGAGAAGCCCCTGAAGTAACATGGCATACTCAACCTCTCAAAGGTCATATACAAGCACATATTTTTCATTACTCACATTATCGTAGGTAAATATAGCGGAATAATTAAAAAATTCTTAGAACATCATATGCTAGAAATTACTTTTATTATATATATATATATAAAAAAAAAACAACATAACACATAGTGAAGACTATAAGTCTCTTTGCCAACATAGACTCAACATCATTAGAATACATTAGGGACACAACCCTTACAACATAAAACCTAATTACATTAATACATGACGTAAATATAACTTGACATAGGACATCCTTGTATCTTAAGTATTGCTTTAATTGAGCTTGGGAAACACATATCAAGCTCTTTTCCATACAGACATCCTTTAAGCATCTATAACCTACACTTTGTAGAAAAATTTAGAGAAGAATGGTGTTAGTACAATAATCCAGTAAATATGGCAACAATGAAAAAACGTGCATTTAAAAGGGACATTTACTTTGAAACCATGCATCATGCCATTTTATGAGAATTTCTTAAAACATAATACAATAAGAATAATAAAATTCACATACTTCATTTACGCATTTACAAGAGTCATAATATCACGTAAAATGATACAACAATTTTTGATATATTAGGGACAAATTTATAATGAGTACCCTTCTTTTCACAGTAAGCTTTATACAATTATAATGAGTTTACTTTACTTTATTTCCTTTACTTCCTAAGTGACCCTCTAGTTATATTTGGTGCAATGCATCACCTCAAGGAATCAAGGTAGTCATACATATAGTCTTCCTAACTCAACACATACATTCATATAAGTATAACAAACCCTAAGACACACTTAAGTTAAGACTTACAAAATCATTACAGTAAACCACATTCGACTTGCACATATACTAATTTCAGTTCAGATAGACCATTATAAGACCTTAGTCATAACCCAAATCTAAGTCTACTAGTGCAAGGTGCATGTGAAGCCGCATAAACTCACACATCTTTAGTGAACCTATCATGAGACCACAAGTCGTAACAATTCACTTCATATATCAACATGACAAGTATCAGAACTTCATACACATCAAGAAATACCTTCATCATATAGTCTCCAAGACTAACAATATGCACATAAGTAGAGACCTCGTCATAATAGACCCATTAGGACTCATACGATGCATTCCATCATAAAAAGTGGACACCACTACAATGGCATGCAAAAGAAACATAAACATGGTGATATACATTAGAACATCCTCCTAGAACTCCCTTCAAGAGCTACTAGTGAAATGCATAGGTACAGTCTCGTACACTCACCTACACTCAGCAACTTCCCTTAGGTTATCCTAGTTAGGGTCCTTGCTTTACATCCATTGTCCATTTTCCTTTAGGGAAACTATAGCCTTAACCAACACTAAGACCATGGGTGTTCACTTTGAATTTGGTGTTGTAGAGCCTTACACAAAGGGAAGGTGTTCTACCTTGACAAAGTAGAACATTCACATCATGCTAGAATAATAAGTGATAACACTTTCTAGATCTTGGGGCACGCATAATTTATGAAACTAAGAGATGTTGTATTTGGACCCTCTCCATGCCCATGAGTATTTGAGTCATCATCTCTTGAGAAACCATGGGTGAATATTCCTCAAATGGAAGTCAACACCTCATGTTAAATCATAGGTGAATTTTCCTCCTAGGGAATTCAACACTTTATGCGAAACTAATGGTGTATGTTTCTCCAAGGGAATGCAACAACTCTCATTGTCAAGTTCACTCGGTGCTAAGAGAAGTTCTCTTTATTGAAAAGGCATTATTATCATTACTTTATTAAATATAGGTTTAAGAGAGTTAAACCCTCATATTCTTGGCTCATAGGTCATAGATTAGAGTTCATCAACCTAAATCACGTGAGAAATCCTTTCACATGGACATAGCATGTATAAAGCACCATCTATTTTAATGTACACTTGAGAACACCTTTCAAGTCCCCTCCATTGACTAGATAATCATACATGTATGTGTATATACATGTGATAAAAACTTTCACATAACACCTTTAGACCATACATATTCATACCTTAGTTTATTCATGCATATACGACATGTTCATCACTTAACCATAAATTCATAATCATAAACAGAGATAACTAGATATAGGAACTATCCTACCAAGTGTGCAATGCATAGACAAGGTCCCATACCCTCATCCATACTAGTACACCTATCAAGTCATCCGAGTTTAAGTGTTACGATACATACTTCATGGTCATAAACTTAACACACATATTAGTAGACATTAGTGTATATGAGAACACCCTTTCATTAGACACCGTGAACCTATACAACTCATAAGCATGCATTAAGTGTTAATGTGTGTGTACATTGGTCAACATGATCACATAATGCATTCAACAACACATTGAGGAAGCCACCTTCTTATGACCACAATGCACATCCAAGCATAGACCAGAAAACACATAATAGCATAGGAGACAAGGTAACTTCAACACTTGCATCCAAGACTCCTAACATTATCGAATAACATGTCCACATATGGCTACATAGATAGGGTCATTAACAATTATAAATCATCATAGAAAGCACCTAATAAAACTTTAACATATTTATTCATATGCTTGTAAAATTATCAACACAACCTAGATCATAACTAGAGTAGAAACTAGGGATAAGATTCACAAAGTTTGATCGTCATAATCACACACTCATATTACATAAGGTTGAATTAAAGTCCATAATGAACAGATAAATATATTGACAAGAAGCATACAATGACACTATAAGTGGACCATACCAAACAATGTCATACAAGGCCAAATCAACTAATAATTCAATAGAGAAGTAAAGAAATAGAGCAGTTCTTACCAATCCATTAACATTTGATCATCATTGACCAACATTCATCATTCATCAACAATTTAAGTATAGGTTAGTATCTAAATGTACATCAACATGTACGAAATGATGCATAAACCATAACAAGATCATGATACTAAGATGTACACTACATCAACAATTAAATAGAGAGTAGAGATTCATAGATCACTTACCAATCTTCCTTTCTATATGAACAATGCTAAATACTCACAACTCATCAATATTACAAATATAGGGCAGTAGCTAAAGAGATCATAACCTAAACAAAATCGTACATCAATTGCCCTAGAATCGAGATCATACAAGTGTTCTAGATTCACAATCAATAGAAGATAAAAGAACATAAGTTATCCTCATTCAAATCTTCATACCCTGATCCACATGGGTCACTCGTCAATAGTCCACAATCAATATACAGAATAAGCATTAGATTTAAGCAATTCAACATGCTAGAATAATAATTCAATCAACATAAAGTCAAGATTACAATGCCCATAATATAGTCTAATTTGATAACATGATTTCATCATGAAATTGAATTGAAATTCACTTTAAAATTAGTAAATTACCATAAATTCATCATGAGAAAGCTTTTGAAAATGTTTCGAGAAAGAACGCATGGCTAGATTGGAACATAGACAATTTGATCACAATTTTCTTTGAAAAGATTTGAAGGAGCTCTCTATATAGATGGATATATAAATAAGAAGGATCACTATACCTCATTGTAGAATAAATTAAAAAAAATTATAAAGAAACCATCACAATTAAATCTACAAGTTGTTCTCGAGCTTCATCTCAAATGGAGGTTTCTTATTTTTTTAATAGTGAATTTGGGAATGGGGTTTTCATGTTATTAACTCACTTAATATACCTAAATATACCATAATAACCATCTATAGTAATTTAGGAACATGGGATGAATTTCTCACTCACCCCTTTAATGAAACAGTGCGTGGATGTAGTTTGCAGACTGCACCTACGGAAAACAGTCGATGGACCGTTGGTGCAACAATGGCCCATCCTGCACCTCCGTGGTTTGAGACTGCAGCATTAATTTGGGAGATTAAGCTCGCAGTCTAAGTGTGGGACAATGCCAACTCATCGACGGGGGCGTAGGTCTACCTACGAGGTATCATTCAAGGTCATAGTTTAACACTCCAAGACAGTGTTTAGGGTTCTCCTCGAGGGCCTTTTGCAGGGCCGTTGGATTGTCGTACGGGCGTTAACGTAAATACTTTCAGTAACATGTAAAAACCATCTATATCATGTTCAACAAGAATGAACACGTAAAACATGTCAGGAACTTCACAACAAGTGGAACACTTTTATCACAACAAGGACTTCAATATATCATAGAGTAGCTCAGAAACTTCATAAAATTTTCACATAGAAGTCAATGCAACAAACTTACAAGGAACACAACTTGAATCCATTTAGCACTTAATGCAACACAAACAAGCAAAACAGTTATTCATTCACTTACTAAATGCATCAAACACTTAAGCTATTATCATGTTCATAGGAGGAACATTCTTCTCCTAATAATAACATGGTATTTACATTTAATTTCATTAGGATATCATTATGCAACCACATTTAAGTCACTTTAAAATGAGAATGTCCCCTCTTTTAACAAAAGCATGCTCATATTTCCTTCCTAGTGATGTCAAATATAGTAATTCACTCCAAATACATCACAACAATAGGAAGTCATTTCACAAAATTCAATTCTAGCATAACCTAGCCTTCATAAGCAAGCATCAATTTGGGAAAATATTACAATTTATAGGAACATACAATATCACTAGCAAGACATGCCTTCACTTTGCAAGAGTGAGTTTACAATCATGCTTTCCAAAACATAAAAGTCACAATTTTAAAGAGACACATCATTTTTCATTTTAAGAAGACACAACTTCTCATTATGAGGCTAAACACCTCACATTAAGAGAGTACAAAAATTGTTCTTACCTTACCAATGAAGTTAAATGTACGACTAGCATATTAAGATGCATACTCAACATGACTTTGATCAAAATTCGTTTTTCATGCACTTTACAAATTTTAAAACATGCTTACCATAGCGTCAATTAAAACATATTAAGCATAAGGAGACCATGCAACTCATCTTTAATGCAAGAATCCTATCATGAACAAACTTCTAGGAACACTTTATTCTCAAGCTCAACTAAAAATAGAAGGAAAAGATAGGAAATCTACCACCTTACTACTGTCCTCCTCATCCCCCACTGATGTTAAACCAAGTTAATAGCAACTTTACGCAACTATCATCATTCCCCTAGGCCTAACTCCATAAGGAAATCCATAACATTCAATATAGGTCATACTACCCAACAACATAAGGTCTCAACTATACCATATATACCACATGGTCATAACACATTAGGGAAACAATTAGAGGAGATATAGACATAAGAAATATTTACTTTTTTACAAAACTAACATAAGGTAACTTCTAGGTCAATCCTACCCACATCATCACCCAACAAGGTAAGTACACTACCTTCATTCCTAGGATCAACTCTATACAAAAAACTTCAATACATACAAGGCAACTATAAAGAATTTAATATATACCAAAGAAACAATGAAACATTTGAACAAATGCAAGCGAAATATTTTAATCCTGTCAGCCATATAAAGGAAACATGTAATCTTTAGCTATCTATCACACTTCTTCAAAGCATTTCAAGCTCAAACCTATAACACTCCCAAAGTACAAGAAGATAGCTTGAGCCGCATATATTGATATAAGGTTAGTAAAACATCCATAACACCTAAAATATTGTTAATGATCGATTTATGATGTTTTGGATACATGACATGATGAAACGTCCATGACGTCCGTAAGCTAGTCAAATTTAACTAGTAAAATGTCCTTAGGTTTTGGGATGGTTTGGAGGTGTTGTATGAGGTATAAAGCATGTAAAATTAATTTGTATAGGTAAATCCATATATATAGAGTAAATAATTCCTGGTACGACCCCCCAATTTTCGCTTTAGGGGTTCACAAAGGGACCCCGAACTTGGCTTGGTAAGCTGCCAAAGCAGCAGAAAAAATACACATTGCAGAAGGAAGTCCGTGTCACAGACTTGGGTGTACTTTTGACAAAAATACACATCAATTTTGTCACGACCCAAAGCGGGTCGCGAGTGGCACCCACACTTATCTTACTATGTGAGCGAACCAACCAATCTAACCCCAACATTTCAACTATAAATAACAAAATATAATGCGGAAGACTTTAAAACTCATTAATGAAAATCGATTAAATAACTTATAAAAACTCAATACTTATTATTCCCAAAATCTGGAAGTCATCATCACAAGAACATCTATCCTCAAATTACTAATCTAAGAGTATCTAAGAAGCTAAAATAAGTAAAAAGCTAGTCCATGCCGGAACTTCAAGGCATCAAGACATGAAGGAGAAGATCCAGTCCAAGCTAGAAGCATTAGCTCACCCTGAGATCCGACGTGATGAAGACTGGCTAGAGTTGCGGTTGAGTTGAAGACGATGGCACGTTTGCTGCACTCCACAAATAACAAAGAAAAACAA
>NC_028643.1:23137180-23137703 GCF_001406875.1 Solanum pennellii
CCGATCCATATACTATCCTGGTGCCGGAACGTGACACCCGATCCTCTAATCTCATTACTTTAGTTTTTTTTTATCAAGCCTTCTGTTATACCAAGGCATCATTATTAACAAAGTAAATTTAGGATTTAAGATTTCAACAGATTCAACAGCCTCATCATGCTAGTTTCATCACAATTACATATATAAACACATCATGCATACACACAATTAAGCATATAGGAGACTTTACAATACTACCCAANTACCCAAATTTCAGAATTCTAAGTGTTTTGGAACGAGACCCCCACGACGGTCCATCGTGCCCATGACGTTCCGTCGTGGGATCCGTCGACTCAGCTAGCTTTTCCAGAAATAAAATCTTCTGCTCAAAACGACTAACCCACAGGTCGTTACAATAGATACCAATTTACCCATCGTTCGTCATCGAACGATCACAAGAAGAAAACAGAGGGCAAAAGGGAGTACCTGAATCTGTAAACAGGTGTGGGTATCTTTCTTGCATATCAGCCTCCTTCTCCCAAGT
>NC_028643.1:23137959-23249094 GCF_001406875.1 Solanum pennellii
TTAAGTACTTCGAATGGTCCAATATACCTTGGGCTTAGCTTACCTCTTTTACCAAACAGCATCACCTCTTTCATGGGCGAAACCTTCAGCAAGACTTGCTCACCCTCCATGAACTCCAAGTCTCTAACCTTTCGATCTGCATATTCCTTTTGCCTACTTTGCGCCGCTAAAAGCTTTTCTTGAATAGATTTCACCTTCTCTAATGAATCCCTCAAGAGATCAGTACCCCAAGGTCTAACCTCAAATGCATCAAACCACCCAATGGGAGACCTACATCTCCTCCCATACAATGCTTCAAATGGGGCCATGTCAATACTTGAGTGATAGCTATTATTGTATGAAAACTCCGCTAAGGGTAAGAAGCTATCCCAATGGCCACCAAATTCTATCACACATGCACGAAGCATATCCTCCAACACTTGAATCGTTCGCTCAGACTGTCCATCGGTCTGAGGGTGAAATGCAGTACTAAGGTCCAACCTAGTACCTAATTCCGCATGCAATGTTCTCCAAAACTTAGAAGTAAACTGCGTACCTCTATCTGATATGATGGAGAGTGGAACTCCATGCAACCGAACAATCTCTGAGATGTAAAGTTTGGCTAACTTCTCTGCATTGTAAGTCACCTTGACCGGAATGAAGTGAGCAGACTTAGTTAACCTATCCACAATTACCCAAATAGAGTCATACTTACCCATTGTCTTTGGAAGACCAACCACGAAATCCATTGCGATTCTCTCCCATTTCCATTCAGGAATGGGCATTCTCTGAAGTGTTCCTCCGGGCCTCTGGTGTTCATACTTTACTTGTTGACAATTTGGACATTTGGCAACAAAATCAACAATGTCGCGCTTCATTCTACTCCACCAAAAGTGTTGCTTTAGGTCACGATACATCTTGGTTGCACCAGGGTGTATAGAATACCTTGAACTATGAGCCTCTGTCAGAATAGTGTTGATCAAATCATCAACACGGGGTACACATACCCTTCCCTTGATTCTCAAAACACCTTCCTCATCCATTATCGCTTCTTTAGCCTCTCCTCGCAACACCATATCCCGAATTCGGCTTAGTTTCTCATCATCAAACTGTTTCCCCTTGATCTTGTCAAGGAAGGAAGATCTTGCCTCCACACAAGCTAAAAATCCTCCCTTCTCATTTACTTCTAATCTCATAAGGTCGTTAGCCAGAATCTGAACTTCTCTAGCCAATGGGCGTCTAGAAGCTTGCAAGTGAGCTAGACTTCCCATGCTTCCCGCCTTTCTACTTAAAGCATCCGCTACAACATTCGCCTTCCCCGGATGATACAAAATAGTGATATCGTAGTCCTTCAGTAGTTCCATCCATCTCCTCTGTCTCAAGTTCAAATCTTTCTGAGTAAAGACATACTGTAGGCTACGATGATCCGTATAGACTTCACACTTAACCCCATATAGATAGTGTCTCCATTGCTTTAATGCAAACACTACCGCAGCCAACTCCAAATCGTGAGTCGGATAATTACGCTCATGCACCTTTAATTGCCTCGAAGCATAAGCAATTACATTCTTCTCTTGCATTAGCACTGCACCCAACCCAGAATAGGATGCATCACAATACACAATGAAGTTCTTACCCTCTACTGGCAAGGTAAGGATAGGTGCGGTAGTCAACAAGGTCTTGAGTTTCTGAAAGCTTTCCTCACATTCATCCGACCATACAAATGGAACATTCTGCTTAGTCAAGTTCGTCAATTGGGAAGCAATAGAAGAGAATCCCTTGACAAATCGACGGTAGTAACTGGCTAACCCAACAAAGCTTCTTATTTCTGACACATTAGTAGGTCTTACCCAATTCTTCACTACTTCGATCTTAGAAGGATCCACCATCACTCCATCCTTAGAAACCACGTGCCCCAAGAAGGACACTGAATCTAGCCAAAACTCACACTTGGAGAATTTGGCATAAAGCTTTTTCTCCCTCAACATTTCCAACACAATTCTCAAATGCTCCTCATGTTCCTTCTTACTCTTGGAGTATATCAGTATATCATCAATAAATACGATCACAAAGAGATCCAGATATGGCTTAAAAATCCCGTTCATCAAGCTCATGAAAGCAGCAGGGGCATTCGTTAGTCCAAAGGACATTACCAAGAATTCATAATGCCCATACCTGGTTCGAAAAGCAGTTTTTGGCACATCCGCTGCCCGTATTTTCAATTGATGATAACCAGACCTCAAGTCAATCTTAGAGAAGACACAAGCACCTTGTAACTGATCGAACAAGTCATCAATGCGAGGAAGAGGGTACCTGTTCTTAACAGTTACTTTATTTAGTTGCCGGTAATCTATGCACATCCGAAGACTCCCATCTTTCTTCTTCACAAACAAAACAGGAGCACCCCAAGGGGATGCACTCGGTCTAATAAAGCCTTTCCCTAACAATTCTTGAAGTTGGGCTTTTAACTCCCTTAACTCTGCTGGAGCCATTCTATAAGGAGGTATGGAAATGGGGCGAGTGCCCGGCTCCAGATCAATGCAAAAGTCGATATCCCTATCCGGTGGCATACCAGGAAGGTCTGTAGGGAACACATCCGGAAACTCACAGACTATCGAAACCGACTCAATTGAAGGTACTTGGACCGTATCATCCTTGAGGTGCGCCAAGAACGCTAAACACCCTTTACTAACCATTCTCTTAGCACGAAGAAAGGAGATGATACGAACTGGAGTGGAAGTGTAGTCACCCTCCCACACTAACGGATCTGTCCCAGGCTTGGCCAACGTTACAGTTTTAGCATTACAATCTAAGATTGCAAAATTTGGAGAAAGCCAAGTCATACCCAGAATTACATCGAAATCAACCATTTCTAAGATAACCAAGTCTACACGAGTATTGCTACCCATAAAAGTCACCAGACAAGACCTATATACCTTTTCGACTATCACAGACTCACCCACCGGAGTAGAAACACGAATAGGCATGTCAAGCAATTCACAATGTAAATTAAGACCAGTAGCAAATGAGGAAGATACATATGAAAATGTGGAGCCAGGATCAAATAATACAGAAGCCATGCAATCACAAACCAAAAGATTACCTGTGATAACAGCATCAGATGTCTCCGCTTCAGACCGCCCAGGGAAAGCGTAACAATGGGCCCTATCACCTGTCTGCCCGTTGCCCCTACCATGTGGTGTTGTAGTAGCTCCAATTTGTCCGTCACCCCGGCCGTTTTGGTGACCACCATTACCTCGGCCACCACGTCCTCCAGAATAACGGCCTCTACCATGACCACCTCTACCTCTAGCTATCGGGGGTCTATAACTCTGTTTTGGACAATTCCTCCTAATATGTCCAGTCTCCCCACATCCATAACACTCTCTGGATTCAAGCATAGGTCTCTCAGAGAAATGTTGACCGGTCTGAGGTGGACCCCCAACTACAGTCTGTAGTGAAGACTGAATTGGTCGGACTGAGTAACCTCCTGAACCCTGTCCTCTAGAGTAAGAACCATTAAACTCACCTCCCTTTCGAAACCTCTTTGATGTCGATGCCGTAGTGAATTCGTCTGGCTTCACTCCTTCCACCTCTATCACGAAATCTACCACTTCTTGGAAGGATTTCGCTGTAGCCGCTACCTGTAAGGCTGAAATCCGCAAATCTGACCTCAACCCTTTCACAAAACGGCGAATCCGCTCTTGTGAACTGAAGCAAAGCTGAGTGGCATACCTAGATAATGCACGAAACTTAGCCTCATACGCAGTGACCGTCATTCTGCCTTGCTCTAGGCTCAAGAACTCATCTCTCCTCCTATCCCTCAAAGTCCGGGGTATATACTTCTCCATAAATAAGCTAGAGAATGACGCCCAAGTCATAGGTGGTGCCTCTGTTGGTTGACACTCAACATGTGACCGCCACCACATTTTGGCGTTCCCTTGAAACTGATAAGTCACAAACTCAACGCCAAACCGTTCCACTATGCCCATTTTATGTAGTAACTCATGACAATCAACCAGAAAATCGTAGGCATCCTCAGATTCAGCACCCTTGAAGACTGGAGGTTTCAATTTCAAGAACTTACTGAAAAGTTCATGCTGATCGCTTGTCATTATAGGCCCTGTAGTCAAACGAGGAAACATGCCTATTTCCAATGAAGCATCCATGCGGGGAGCCATAGCAGCTGCCTGTTGTACTTCCGGAACCTGAGGTGCTGGTGCAGAAAACACTGGAGGTGTCTGGCCTTGATCAGATAACCCGCTAAGATAAGCAAGAACCTGATTAATCATCTCTGGGGTAGGTTGGGGTGGTAATTCCTCATTCTGCACTTGCTCACTTTCCCCTTCCTCACCCTCTCTTACTACTTCCTCAGTCGGTGGAGGAGTCACCGCCCTAGTACTAGATGGGCCAGGTGCTTGTCCTCTTCCTCTAGAGGACGTCCTCCCGCGACCTCTACCACGGCCTCTTGCCACTACTCCTCCTCGAGCTACAGCCCCAGTGGCTGGCTCAGACGCACCCTGTCCCGCCGGTGCTGGTGTTGGCGTAGTCGTTGCTCTAGTTCTAACCATCTGCGAAATAGAGTGAAGATGGTCAGATACCAATTTGTATCACCTAGATACCAATTGGATTCAAGTAATAGCACGAAAGAAAGAAAGAATGGAATTTTCCTAAAGTCCTATAGCCTCTCAAAGAAAAGTAAAGGCGTCCCCCTACCGTTCCTTAAGACTCTACTAGACTCGTTCTTGTGTGATGAGACCAACGAACCTAATGCTCTGATACCAAGTTTGTCACGACCCAAAACCGAGCCGCGACTGGCACCCACACTTACCCTCCTATGTGAGCGAACCAACCAATCTAAACCCTAACATTTCAATTTAATATCAACAGAAAGTAATGCGGAAGACTTAAACTCATTAATAAAAACCAATTCAATAACTTCTAAAATTCAACATCTATTATTCCCCAAAATCTGGAAGTCATCACCACAAGAACATCTATGATCGAATTACTAAACTAAGAGTATTCTAAGAAGCTAAAATAAACAAAAGCTAGTCCATGCCGGAACTTCAAGGCATCAAGACATGAGGAAGAAGATCCAGTCCAAGCTAGAAGCATTAGCTCACCCTGAAATCCGGTGTAATGAAGACTGGCTAGAGTTGCGGTTGAGTTGAAGACGACGGTACGTTTGCTGCACTCCACAAATAACAAAGAAAACAAATACAAGTAGGGGTCAGTACAAAACACGGGTACTGAGTAGATATCATCGGCCAACTCAAAATAGAAAGCAATATATCTCAGATAACATCATAAAATCAACTAATATTCTTAACAGGTGATAGCAACAAGTATAAAAATCATTTATAACATCACCGAACATATCTATGAGGACTCAAGCCTCCACACCATACTCTTTTGGGAAACATGTTCTTTAGATTGAGTATATTAGCATATTTCAAGATTCATTATCTTTATTCCTCTTGTGTCGGTACGTGACACTCCGCTCCACTACTACTATCCTGGTGTCGGAACGTGACACTCCGATCCATATACTATCCTGGTGCCGGAACGTGACACCCGATCCATATACTATCCTGGTGTCGGAACGTGACACTCCGATCCATATACTATCCTGGTGCCGGAACGTGACACCCGATCCATATACTATCCTGGTGTCGGAACGTGACACTCCGATCCATATACTATCCTGGTGCCGGAACGTGACACCCGATCCATATACTATCCTGGTGTCGGAACGTGACACTCCGATCCATATACTATCCTGGTGCCGGAACGTGACACCCGATCCATATACTATCCTGGTGTCGGAACGTGACACTCCGATCCATATACTATCCTGGTGCCGGAACGTGACACCCGATCCATATACTATCCTGGTGTCGGAACGTGACACTCCGATCCATATACTATCCTGGTGCCGGAACGTGACACCCGATCCATATACTATCCTGGTGTCGGAACGTGACACTCCGATCCATATACTATCCTGGTGCCGGAACGTGACACCCGATCCATATACTATCCTGGTGTCGGAACGTGACACTCCGATCCATATACTATCCTGGTGCCGGAACGTGACACCCGATCCATATACTATCCTGGTGTCGGAACGTGACACTCCGATCCATATACTATCCTGGTGCCGGAACGTGACACCCGATCCATATACTATCCTGGTGTCGGAACGTGACACTCCGATCCATATACTATCCTGGTGCCGGAACGTGACACCCGATCCATATACTATCCTGGTGTCGGAACGTGACAATCCGATCCATATACTATCCTGGTGCCGGAACGTGACACCCGATCCATATACTATCCTGGTGTCGGAACGTGACACTCCGATCCATATACTATCCTGGTGCCGGAACGTGACATCCGATCCATTTACTATCCTGGTGTCGGAACGTGACACCCGATCCTCTAATCTCATTACTTTAGTTCATCAAGCCTTCTTTTATCCCAAGGCATCATCATTAACAAGTAAATTTAGGATTTAAGATTCAACAGCCTCATCATGCTAGTTTCATCACAATTATATATAAACACATCATGCATACACACAATTAAGCATATTGGAGACTTTACAATACTACCCAATACATATCATTCGCTATTAAGAGTTTACTATGAAATAGCATAAACCATAACCTACCTCCACCGAAGAATTGTGATCAAGCAATCTACTTCTCCAAATCCTTGCTGTCTCTTCGTTCGTTTCTCTCTCTCGCTCGTTCTCTTTCTTTTTCTGTCTCTCTCTATTTTTCTTATTCAAACCCTCTTTCTTTTACCCTAATTAGCATATAATTAAGTATAAAAGATGATGAATTAACCCATTATTTATTTCAAGGTTAGCTCTTTTAACCCCCAAGTAGTTAAATTATTAACATTAACCCACTAAATTTATAATTATAGCAGGAATAGTCCAAAACGCCCCTTAGAAACTTTTAATAGAAATCCGACCCAGCCTGGGTTACGCAACCTGTGACGGTCCGTCATGGCCGTGACGGTCCGTCCTGCAGGTTCGTCGCAAAGTTCAGAGAGTTAATTTCTGTGGAAGATGTGTGACGATCCGTCGTGCCCACGACGGTCCGTCCTGCCATTCCGTTACGAAGTTCAGAGAGTCGATTTCAGTACCCAAATTTCAGAATTCTATGTGTTTTGGAACGAGACCCCCACGACGGTCCGTCGTGCCCATGACGTTCCGTCGTGGGATCCGTCGACTCAGCCAGTTTTTCCAGAAATAAAATCTGCTGCTCAAAACGACTAACCCACAGGTCGTTACAAGTTGTTCCTCATATTCACTCACTTAAATCAAAACCCAAAAGCACTCAACTCTCTCTACTATCTCTCTCTATTCAACCTCTATTAAAGGAAGAACAATGCTTGAAGAAGAAGACCAAATTCTGTAGGATTTCACTTGAATTTCATGGATAAATGTTCACTAAGGTATGTGTTATTCACTCTTGGGATTCTCTTCCCATGATGTCCTCTTAAAGTTGATTTCTAAAACACCCAATTACAACTATTTTTCTATTTTAATGTGTTTTCTTTTAAACTTCAACATGATGGTTGATTATGATTAATTGTGATTTCCTATAACTAGTTCAGTGTAGATTTTTGGGTAATTGATGGAATTTCATGTAGATCATGTCCTTTTACCCAAATTCCCCAAATCGTTGATCTTGCTTATGAATTGATGGAAATTATGAATTTATTGATTGTTAGACTTGTTTTATCTATTCTATTCATTCATGGACTACCTAGGGTAATGTTTTGTTGGGATTGATCTATTTCTTCAAGAATTCATGATGAACCCTACTCCTCTTAACCCTAGGTTATGAATTGGAGTTGATTGGGATAGTGATTATGAAGTTGACTTCATTATTGTATTAAGCGGGTCACACGTATAAGGTACAACCTACAAGTTGTTTTATGAAAAAACATCACCTCTTTTTCTATCCTTTGTTATCAGATGAAATGTGATTTAAATTCTCTTTTTTGATGCATCATTCTAAATTTCATATTATGCCTCCACAACGACTTGACAGATGCATTCCCAAAATAGTCCTTCTAGTCCCGGACTATGAGGTTACTAATATAGAGTTCCATAATGTGATCCAAATATTTCCTTATACAATATCCCACCAAGCCAACTATATGGCCCACTCCCTAAAAATCCCACTAGTGGATCAGTTGTAGCCAGGGTGCGATATTTCATTCGCATAAATCTTGTAGAGTTTCTAGGTCAAGAGTTTTTTAATACCTATACAATTTGATGATGAGATCAAGAAGATTACTGATTGTTACACCCTCAAAATGAAATAAGTTATCTAGATCCTTAGATGATCCTAAAAAGGTTAATAACATGTTAATATAGTGTTTTATAGCTTCCATAATATATTTGAAGTCATTTGGAGGTCAAATGTACAAGAACGTCCAAGACGGTCAAAAGTTATACTTTAAACGTTCTAGCAAGTCGTCGTATGTTTTCCATGTTTTTATGTGTTGTTTGGAGTTGAGAAGCAATTTAGTTTACCGTAGTAACTTAAAAGACATGTTAAGGGTCAAAACGTCCGGGTGTGACTCCCCGTGGAACATCTGAAGAGCTCCCAAGGAGGACCCAAACATTGGAATAAAGTTTGCCCAAGGCAGTGAGCAAGACAAGATTTGGGCTTTCCCTATGTGACACTGTCACACACGGATTCTGGAATCCAAATGCAACTAGCATCGTTAACCTCTCAGAGAACGCATACAAGACTCCTTTGCTTTCATCCAAATCATATAGTTAAACTCTCAGAATATTTAAAACTTTTAAAACATAATGAAAGTATACATAGACTTTAGATATTTACTATATAAAGTTATATTCTAATAAGCTCATACTAGAAAATCATCAACAATTGATTAAACAATTCAAATAAAAGAATCAACATATCGTAATAGTATGTCAAACAACCTTAATACAAACCTTTTCATAAAACGTCTGAAATGAAATGTTAGGGACAACATACACTAGCTATGTCTAATGTACTAAGCTAAAATAATAAATGTATCATCCTCGAACTCTAGAGGACCTAACAAAGTCTAGAGATTCGCTAATCCAAACCGCTTCAATAAGTCTTCAATCTTCTCTCTAACCTGCGCCTATAAAAATAGTAATAGTGTAGGGTTAGTACACACTTGTACTAGGTATGGGTGTATGCACGTATACACGTAAGGACTATGCATGATCAAGGAAAGCTCTTCCTATAACAACATGCCATTTCTGGAAAGTGAAGTCACTAGACTTTCTTAATTCGTTATTTGTGAATTATGGTATGAATAATCATATTTTAATGCCTTCAAAGCACACAAATCATTTTTGATATGAGTATAATACCTAAGAATCATGAACATAATTTTAGAACAACTTGAACGAAAAATTATAATTTTGCTCCTCCTGAGCCGAGAGCTATGTCTTGTAGACTGAGTTTATTTTCCAGTCTTTTCTTCTTTTTGTTGTCTAGTTCAAAGATATCCTTTAATACTATGTTTTACTTACAAGTGCAATGGTTCATTATCGTCCCATTCCTACAATGAATCAAAGATGTAATCCAAGAGAATAAGGAAATTATTTGACTACCCTACTCACAAGTTATTGTTTCCATTCTTGTTAAATTGACATAAGTCTTTGTAAGCCAATCTTTATTATCTATGCCCATTATTTGGTTGTTTGCTTAACATAAATATTATTGGCTATGCCTACTATTTCATCATTTGCATTATATGAAGAAAAGGTTATTGGTTATGCCCCTTATTTGATCATTCACATGATATAAAGATTATGGGGCATTGATTAGCCATTATGTTTATCTCCCCTTTATTGGCATAATATAAGAAGTCCTTATAAGTCAATCTTTATTGGCTATGCCCATAACTTAATGAAAAAATCATTCTTATCAAAACTGATGATTGATATTCTTGAGCTCTTGCTTTCTTAGTTCCCATTGAACTTACATTTCTTCTTATTTCTTTCTTACTTTCTTAAAGGAATCTTTAGCATTAATATAATGTGAGCTAACATGAAATTCAGTGTCTTCCCCACACCGAAAATTGGCTGTTCACCGGTCAAAGTGAACCTAGATCATGTTAGTTACCATGAAATCCAGTGTCTGCCCACACCGAGAAGGGGTGGTTCACCGGCAAAAGTGAAACCAAGTCCAATGTCTTCCCCGCACCAAAAAGAGGTAGTGCACGGCTAAAGTAAACCAAATAATTTCTTCAGCATTTAACCGACATAGGTAATGTGAGCTAAACATGAAATCCAGTGTCTGCCCCACACTGAAAAGGTGTGTTTCACCTACCAAAGTTAAACCTCATACTACCTAGTTCTCTTAGGTGGAATCCACTAGCTAGTTCCTATGCTGGCAACATAGTTTGAAGACTAGGAGTTTTTCGGAGACTCTTATCCACCTTCGTGGAGCCTCATCTCATTAGCCTTACATGTGCTTGCACAAGCTCATTGCTAGTCTATCGATGCTTTTCTCAATTTCTTTTTCTTTATAACTTTTAGAGTTGATTCAAACATTATGGAAGTTTGCTTCTATTTATGAAGTTTACTTAAATCTATGGATGACATGTCATCCCTTTCTTAACTTGATGAAATGTGAATTTAACCTTACATTAATTATCGTCTTGGTGTTAACGAGACTTCTTATGTGAGTATCTTTAAAATAATTGTCTAGGTGTAAGTGAGACTTGTCTCACTTCCTTTAAACCCCCATTCTGATCACTTTTATAACTCTTAAAAATTTAATTATGTTATTACTTACCTTGTCTTGTTCAATGTCATTTGGTAGATTTATACCATTCTTTATGAACGTAATAAATTCTGTTCAATGTACTTACTATATTAATAGATCATTTTGATAGGCTATTTTGGGGACTCGTCCAGATGATTGATATACCCTTGATTATGAATTCAAAGATTTACATTGGTCATGCTTAATTTAGTTTAACTTAGTCATTAGTCAATTCAATATCATATTTTGGAAATAACATAGTAAGCCAATTCTATTGAGCATTTTGGACATAACATTGGAAGCCAATTTATTGGCATTAGCTTAACTTTCACTAAACAATTGTCATGTCATTCACATTAGCCAGGTCAATCAACTTTATGAATATGCTATAGTGATTATTATTATCTTAAGCAAGTCAACATTTACAGTAAACTAAGCTTCATTACCGAATTATAGCAAACTTCATATTCTCAAACACAATTAGGCATTACCACATTCTTTATCTCATGTATTTAATACCCTAATCACATGAATCAAATCTATAGGTCTCATTAGACATTAAAAAATCAAGAAACCTACACATAATGATCAATCAGCACCACATACAAAAAACATGTTCGAGATTACATCTACATACTATTAGGATCAAAAACAAGGATAACTAAGGAGATGGACGTTCAACAATGTATTTGGGAACAACCCTAGTTTCGAAATTCTTGAATTCATAAGACGTTTGAAAAGTCTCTTGGGGAAAGGAATCCAAGAAATAAAACCCATACCTTATGTAGAACTGAATCTACGAAGATCACCTTGCACGAAAACCTTGAATAATATCTTGAAATCGGCTAAGAGAACTTTTGTCTTTCTACGTTTTGCTTACTGCCTTTGAGTCACGTTTCTAAGTGAATAATCGTAAGTTCTAGGTATTAGGAACTGATATCAAAAAATTCAACTTTAGACTAATTAACTTATTAATAAATCAATTAGCTAATTACTAAAATGCCCCCCCTAAATTGACTAGACATAGGAGAACATTTGGCTTTGTCAAATCTGAAAATTGGCAAAGGGTCTCGGCCTAGTTTGTGAATTTTCATTAATTAATTATGTTGGTAATTTAATTAATTAAGGGACCTAGGGTAATTACTAAAGTACCCCCAAGTCATTGGGACCATAACTAACTTTTTTGGACCTTTGTAGGTTAGGTACTACGATGTTTCTTTAATTAGTTAATCGATTAGGGTCACTCGGTTAGATCTTAGGATTACTGGCACACTAGCTAGTTCATTTTTTTGTCCTAGGTTAGTTAGCTAGTTAGGTCAGTTAGTTAGAGTCTAGAGTTGGTTAGGGAGTTAGACCCCACATGGAGGGACTCGTTCCCGCGTCTGCCCCTAACCACTCTAACCGAATTCTGTTATGTTGGTCGCGTGGTCCCCCTTGTTCGGTTACACGTGTGCTTGCACATGTGTTGTTGAACAGTACCCAAAACATGCACTTATATTGTTGCATTTGTAAAGTTCACTCCTTGTCCAAGGATCCTCACTATGTCCTTGGACACTACTTAATCTACATGATCATTTTAATTGGTCATGTGCTATGGTGCATAGGCTTGACACATGGACGTCTCGTACATAATTTGTGAGATTAAGGAAAAACCATTTTAGCCTAGGGTATTTAATGCAAGTACATTTCTTTAACAATCTTGTTAATACTTGGAAAATTGGCTGACACCTTTTTAAGTCAATATTTCTAATATGCCTAAATTACTTAATATTGGGTATTGGGATGCCTATGTACCCCCAATACCTATTCTTAAAACTTAATAGGATCTTCACTAGAAAAGTACATTTTTTGGAATGTTACATTATCCCACCACCCTTAGGAACATTCGTCCCCGAATGACACTAAACATTATCTTGAAACACAGAGGTTATTTCTGAACACACATCAACATAATTGAAAATTTATCTTTGTAAATATCTTATTCACAACATACTCTGGAGGACACAACACTCAAAGCTTATCTGGAGCTTCATATCTGAGATTGAGGAACTTCCTTCTCAATCTTACTTTAACTGAAGGAACATCACAACTCATGCAACAAAAAAATCACATCTACACTATACAAAAACAGCAACATGAATGCAAGCATGAAGTCATATTAACTCATATAGTGCAAGTATAAAACACGCAGATATGGACTTATAACACCAAAACTGACTAATGCAGTAGAATTTAGATGTCATAAACAAAATCAGACTTAAGAAGAGTATATCTAACCTCAAGAAATGAACAAGTGCGGGTAACGGGATCTCATGTCCGCCTCGGCCTCCCATGTCGCTCCCTCAAGAAGGTGGTTCCTCTATAACACCTTTACGGTTCCAACCTCCTTACTCCTCAGTAGCTTCACTTGGCAATCTAAAATTTCAACTAGAACCTCTTCATAATAAAGGTTCTCATCGACTCCTAACACCTCAACAGGCAAAATGGATGCTAGATTTCCTAGAAACTTTTTAAGCATCGAAACATGAAACAGTTGATGAAGAAAATCAAAATCATTTGGTAACTTCAGTTCATAGGCTGTCCCTACTCGCTGTAAGATCTAATAAGAACCTATATACCTCGGACTCAACTTCCCTTTCTTACCAAACCTCATATCCCCTTTCATGGGTGATACTCTTCAGGTAAACTTGATCAGCTATCTCAAATTCAAGAGCTCTCTTCCTATTATGAGCATAGGATTTTTGACGACTATAAGTAGTAGCCAATCTATCCCTGATCATTCTCACCTTTTCCATAACCTCATGTGTGATCTCAGGGCCGAGGATAGAAGACTTTCCTACCTCAAACCCCCAACAGGATACCTACATCTCCTACCATATAGTTCTTCAACAGGTGCCATCACAATGCTGGAATGGTAGCTATTATTATAAGAGAACTGAATCATTGGCAAGTGATCATCCCAACTCCTCTTGAAGTTAATAACACATGCTCTCAGAATGTCTTCAAGGGATTGAATGGTACGCTCTGCCTGTCAATCCGTCTGAAGATGAAAAGTAGTACTTAGATTCACTTGTGTACCCAAGCTCTATTAGAAAGATCTCCAAAAGTGAGAACTGAACTGGGATCCCCTATCAAAAATTATATATAAAGGAATCCCATGCCACCTCACTATATCATCAATATACAACTTGGCATAATCTTCTGCCCAGTAAGTAGACTTCACAGGTATAAATTGTGTAGACTTAGTCATCCTGTCAACAATGGCCAAAATGGAATCATGTAGTTTCCTGGTCATGGGCAGACCAACCACATAATCCATATTAATCGCCTCCCTCTTCCATGTTGGGATCTAAATCGACTGGGTGAGACCCCCAGGCTTAAGTTGTTCGACCTTAACCTATTTGGAATTGGGGCTCTCCTCCACAAACATAAAGATATCTCCCTTCATACCTTTCCACCAATAGAACTTCTTGAGAACATGATACATATTTGTTGAACGTAGGTGAATAGATTAACTGGAGACATGAGCCTTTTCAATAACATTAGGCCTCAAATTATCAATATTAGGCACACATAATCTTCTCTAGTATCTAAGCACACCATCCTTCCCTAGGGAGAATGATTCATTCAGGTTACTCAACACTGAGTTTTTCAACTCCATGAGTACTAGGTCGAGACGCTGCTTAGATTTGACATTCACAAAAAATAAGGTTTCAAATATGGAATAAACTGAAACACCCCCACTTGGTGTATATACCAGTCGTACACCTAACCTAGCCAATTGGTGTACCTCTTTAACCAGCTCCTTGTTCTTATCATCAATATGAGACACACTACCCATGCTCAATCGGCTCAAAGGATCAACCACTACATTGGCCTTACTTGGTGATAGTTAACACTCATGTCTTAATCATTGAGCAGCTCCAGCCATCTTCTGTGACAAAGATTTAATTCTCTCTGTGTAAAAACATACTGAATAATTTTATGCTAAGTAACTACATACACATGTACACCATATAAGTAATGTTGTCCAATGTTTTAACGCAAAGACCACAACAGCTAACACAATATCATGGCATGGTAATTCTTCTCGAGGACATTCAGCTGTCTAGATTCATATGCAATAACCTTGCCACATTGCATAAGTACACATGCCAAACCTACTATGGAAGCATCACAATGTACCACATACCCTTCACCACTCCTCGGCAATGTGAGCATTGCGGATGAAGTGAGTCGGTTTTTGAGCTCTTGGAAGCTCTTTTCACAAGTTTCAGACCACTCAAACTTTGACTTCTTCTTTGTTAAAGATGTGAATGGGCCAAAATAGAGGAAAACTCTCAACAAACATGTGATAGTAATTAGCCATACCCAAGAAACTCTGGATGTCTGTAGGAGTGAGGGGTCTCGGCCAATTCCTTACTTTCTCAATCTTTTTCGGATCAACCTCTACACCCTTTTCGGTCACAACATGACCAAGGAAGGTCACTGATCTCAGCCAAAACTCACATTTGCTGAATTTTACATACAGTTCATGTTCCCTGAGTACTTGCAGTGTCATTCTCAAATACTGTTCATGCTCTTCTCTAGACTTAGAGTATATGAAGATGTAATCTATGAATACTATGACAAAAAAATCAAGGTATTCACGGAAGAACCTAATCATAAGGTCCATAAACGCATCTAGTGTGTTAGTGAGACCAAATGACATGACAAGATACTCGTAATGACCATACCTAGTACGGAAGGCAGTCTCAGGAATGTCATTTTGTCTTACACTAAGCTGGTGATACCCTGACCGGACATATATTTTAGAAAAGAAACATGAACCTTGGAGATGATAAAATAGATCATCATCTCTGAAGAGGGTATTTGTTTGTTATAGTGACTTTGTTGAGTTCTCGATAATCGATATACATTCTAAGGGTTCCATCCTTTTTCTTAACGAAGAACACTGGAGCACCCCAAGGGGATATGCTCGGCTGGATGAAGCCCTTATCAAGTAGATATTTTAACAGCAACTTCAACTATTTGAGTTAACCTGGAGCCATACGATAGGGAGGAATGGAAATTGGTTTGGTATTGGGGTCTAAGTCAACATAAAAACCAATTTCGCGTTCAGGAGGAATTCTTGGTAAATCCTCTGGAAAGACATCTTCAACCTCATTCACTATGGACACAGAGTGTAGGGAAGGCACCTCATGCTCTAAGTCATTGATTCTGACTATGTGGTATAAATACTCCTTAGTTAACATCTTATTGGCTTTAAGATTGGAAACTATTTAGCTTGTTGGATTTGAACTACACCATTCCCTCTATTGTGGATGTTCCTGCGGGAAAGGCTATGCTCCAGCTCTAACTCGTTAGGAAACTAAAGCATTACTACCCTATTTCGACAGTCTATGGTAGTATAACACTTATGGAGCAAATCCATACAAAATATTATATCAAAATCAAGCATGACTAATTCTATTAGGTGAGCATAGGTGACTCTATCAAGAATATTAATTGTGAAATATTTATATACTATTAGCTCTAATGTCGTCTCCTATGGGACTACTAACTAGAAAAGGCTCATGAAAGATCTCAGGAAGTAACTCAAATTTACTAGCTACTAAAGGATTAAAAAATGACAAAGTCGATGCTAGATCTAATAATGCATACACAGGAAAAGAGAATACATGCAACGTACCAATGACAACATCAGTTGACTTCTCATGCTCCTCTCTACCTTTGAAAGCATAGAATCTGTTTCTCTTGGGAGGTTAGGCTGCAACAGTAGGATTAGGTCGGGGCAGAGCATCAAACCGGGCCTGATTCCTTACCTGTGGGAAGTCCCTGACTATATTCCCACTCTTGCCGCGCCCATAGTAGGCATTAGTACCTACAAGGCACTCACCTCCATGCAAACATCCATATTTACCACACGACTTGTTATTACGCTGGCCATTTCTATCATTACAGTTTTCCGGGCCAAACTTGTACATTTTGGCATTCGAGTTCCTTGAAAGAGTAGGATTACATGAGCGCAGGTGCCCCTTCTTGAACTTGGGCCTGTTTTGAACTCCAAAGGAACTCCTACCAGAGCTAGAACTAGCCTGATATGAGGGTTTAGGCTTCTTTCATTATCGGCCTCTCCTTCTCTGACGACTTTCCTCCACCTACTTTGCATGAACAATCATCATAAAAGGTCCATGTTATCATAAAACATAGCTGCCCAACATTCCTTCTCCAGATCCTCTAATACACTACTCACAAACCTGCTAATCTCATTCCTACAATTGGACACTAGAGAAGAAGCATATTTCGAGAGGTTAATAAATTTTAAGGAATACTCCTTAACTGACATACCTCCCTGTCGTAGGTTGGTGAACTCTTCCACCTTATCCTCCATCTATTCTATGGGAAAGAACTTCTCCAAGAATGCAGTCTTGAGAATGTCGCATGTGATGGGGACTTCTCCTGGTGCTCGACCATCTACCCACATTTTGTACCACACCTGAGCCACATCATTGACTTTATATGCAACCTTCTCCTTTTCATTCACCCCCATTGGACAGAGAATTTTGTAAACTTCATCCACAAACTCTTGGGGTTCCTCATTGGTTCTATACCCAAAATAGAATGGAGGATTCATTGTAGTGATGTCTCTCAGTCTGCTAGCCATGGTGCTAGCATGTGGGTTCTCCCTAGGAGAACTCTCTCTAGTGGCCTGGACTGTGATAGTGTGTGCCTTAGTAGTGATGGTTTGGGTCATATGAACTAGTGCTTCCATTACTTCTCCATCTGTCAATGCAGCTGGGTTGAAAGGCACTTGCACTCTAGCAGCTTGGGCTTGAGGAGGAGCTTGCTTTCCCCCAGCAGCTACTTCTCCAACTCTCCTACCTGTATTTCTCCTTGTGTTCATTTTTTACACGCACACAAGAAGGAACTTAGATGCCAAAATAAAAAAAATGTGAAAACTCTACACAGCACTATAAAGAGTAGAAGAAGTGAAGTTTCTTATCATCACTTAGTCTCTAAGTAATGATTGTGGCGCACTTCACAACAATAAGTTAAAAACTAGTAACTTGATTGTTTTGAGCTTTAGTTCCTAGGTAATTTAACCTGATACTCTGATACAAAGTTTATCACTCCTGGATTCTAGAATCTGATTGAAACCGGTGTCGTTAAGCTCTCAGAGGTCGTAGACAAGCCTCGTCTTAACTCTCATCACAATCATATAGTTAAATTTGAAGAAAACTTAAAACTTTTGGAATATAATGAAGTATACATAGACTTCATATAATTAATATATAGAGTGATATTCTAATAAGAGCAAACTAAACAACCATCTACAATCGATTAAATAATTCAAATGAAAGAATCAATTTATCCTAATAGTTTGCCAAACGGCCTTAATATAAATCTTTGAATAAAATATCTGTAATAAAACACTAGGGAAAAAATCCACTAGCTATGTATAATGTACTAATCTATAATAAAATGTAGCATCCTCAAAATCAAGAGGACCTACAAAAGTTTGGAGATTCGCTAATCAATACCACTTCAATAAGACTTCAATCTTCTCTCCTATAAAAATAGTAATAATATAGGGTTATTAAGCACTTGTACTAATTATGGGTGTATGCACATATAGACGTAAGGACTATGCATGATCAAGGAACACTCTTCCTATAACAACATGTTATTTCTGGAAAGTGAAGTCACTAGACTTTCTTAATTTGTTATGTGTGAATCTCTGTATGAATATGACATATTTTAATGAATTCAAAGAACAAAACTCATTTACAATATGAACATAAGACCTTAGAATCATGAACATAAATTTAGAACAACTCGAGCGAAAAATTATAAATTTGCTCCCCCTAAGCCGAGAGCTATGTCTTGTAGAGTTAGTTATTATTCAGTCTTTTCTTCTTTTTGTTGTCTAGTTCAAAGATCTCCTTTATTCCTATGTTTTACTTACAAGTGCAATGATTCATTATAGTCTCATACTTACAATAAATAAAATAAGAAATCCAAGAGACTAAGGACATGATTTGACTACCGTACTCACGACTTATTCTTTCCATTCTTGTTAAATTGGCATAAGTATTTGTAAGCCAATCTTTATTAGCAATGCCCATTAATTGGTTGTTTTCATAATATAAAGATTATTGGTTATGCCCATTATTTGATCATTTGCATTTTATGAAGAAAAGATTATTGGCTATGCCCATTATTGGATCATTTGCATTACATAAAGATTATGGGGCATTGATTAACCATTATATTTTGCTCCCCTTTATTGGCATAATATAAGAAGTAACTATAAGTCAATTTTTATTGTCTATACCAATAAATTGTTGAAAACATCATTCTTATCAAAACTGATGATTGATATAATTGAGCTCTTGTTTTCTTAGTTCCCTTTGCAATTACATTTCTTCTTCTTTCTTTCTTACATTCTTAAAAAAATCATTAGCGTTAAGATCATGTAAGCTAACATGAAATCCAGTGTCTGCCCCACACCAAAAATGGGTGGTTCACCGGTCAAAGTGAACCTAGATCATGTGTATTAATATTAAATACGGTGCCTTCCCCACAACGAAAAGGGGTTGTTGACCGGCTAATGTGAAACAAATTCCAGTTTCTTCCCCATACTGAAAAGAGGTGGTTCACGACTAAAGTGAACCAAATACATTCTTGAACATTTAGCCGACATCATGTCAGCTAAATGTGAAATCCAGTGTCTGCCCCACACTGAAAAGGGGGTTTTACCGACCAAAGTTCAACTGCATACTACCTAGGTCTCTTAGATTGAATCAAATGGCTAGTTCCTATGTTGGTAACATAGTTCGAAGACTAGGAGATTTTAAGAGACTCTTATCCACCATGGTGAAGCCTCATCTCATGAGGCTTACACTACACCATTTTAGGCCTACGGCTACACTAAATCTGAGCAACGCTTGAAAAGTGTTGCCTAAAATATTTTTGGGAACACTTTTTAAATGTAGCCTAATTTTTTAACTTTTCGCAACGATAATATTGGCAACACTTATAAAGTGTACCATTTAATGATATAGACTACACTTTATAAGCGTTGTCATAGTATGAAATAAATGGCAACAATTACGTATATATATGGCCACACTTTTAAAGGGTCCAATTTTTGTAATTGTAAAAACAACATTATAGAAGTGTGGCCTAAAATTTTTCACTAAAATATTTGATTCCCTCCAACATTTTCAACTCCCCCTCCCATTATTTTTGGCCAAAAAAAAATTAATAAAACATTATTAAAAACTTTTTTATGTGGCAATTGGAAAACAAATTGGGGTTTAGCACACAACGCTGAAGAGTAGAACACAACGCAGGTTCTTTCCTATATGAAAAAGCACACAATTTTTCTTCTCCAAAACTTTAAATCGAAGAGTAGAAGATGGAGATCGAAGAGAGGACGTTGAAGACTAAAGAGAAGAGCTGAAAATGAAAAGAGATGAGTTAATATTCTCTTCTCTAAAATCGGAATAGCTGAGTTGAGTTGAGCTAATGCTGATGAACTAGGGATCGATCGAGGAGCTGAAGATTGAAGAACTGAAGCTTAAAACAAACTTCATCAAGCGTAAGTACCAATTTCAAATAGCTTAAATTCCTTTTCACTCTCTTCTAATCATCTAGTACTAAAAATAGTCAATTAATTGAATTTTGTTTTGTGTTTAGAAGTAATTGATTAGTTTGGGATTGTTATTGCTGAAGAATCGAAGAGCACTGCGATTTCTCTGAACATGAACTGAAGAAGACGATTTGCCTCTCAGCTTCGTTGTTCAAGATTGGAGAGCTGAAGAAGACAATTTTCTTCAAAGATTTCTGGGTAAATTCTATTCCATCAGATTTCCTTTTGAAAATTGAAAGAAAATGCTTCACAAATCAACTTGCCTCATGTCTTAAAGCTTTAGGTTGTTGGAATAGAGTTTATAAGGTAAGAAATTTTACCTTCAAAAGTCTAAATTATATGTTTAAGATTTTGATATTCTTGTGTGTCAGTCAAAAATTTGTTTATAGAAAATCCGTCAAAACGCGGCTGGGTTGACGGACCTCGCAACGGGACGTCGTGGTCACGACGAGCCGTCGTGGACCTCGCGACGGGCCGCCGTGGACCTCGCGACGGGCCGTCGTAGTCATGAGAGGCCGTCGTGGTCATGACGGGCCGTCGTGGACTCCGTCATCCCATACTTGCAAGTTCCTTCTGCTGCTTCTCTGATCTTCATGACGAACATGCAGGACGGACCGTCATGGCTACGACGGTCCGTCACGCTTTCTGTTACAGCTGAAATTTCAAATTGATTAATTGTTAAATTTCTTAATTTTGTGTTCTTTCTTGATGGAACAGATTTGTTTACTAGAGGAATTGAAATTCAAGCAGTTAATGTTTTTCCTTATTTCTTAATTTTTTGTTCTCCTCATTAATTCCTTTTTTCTTTAGTGTTCGTGTTAGTTTGCGTGCATCATGGTTATTGTATAACACCAAATATTTTATATTGTTTTTTATGAAGTTTGAACCCTAATGCAATTATTCATTGTTGTTGAACTCATTTGGAATTCTAGACACCTAAGGGAAGATCATCTACTTTGAACATCGAAAGACAAGTAGGCATCTACTTTGAACAGCAAAAGATGCAATCTAATTTTCTGTAAATGCTGGATTTCTTGCCTCTCTATATTGTTGCAATCTGAACTGCTTACCTCTTCTATATAACTGCCAATATCTTATTTGTGTAGAGAAATGGAGGTGATCAAATTTGAAGTGGATGATGAAGAGTTTTTGAACTATTGTAAAAGTTTAAATACATATTTGATTTATTGTGTACACATTTAGAATATTGATGTATAAGTATGGGTATGTACACAACACATACTATCTTTTGGTTGTACATGAAATATTTCTCGAAGTTTAGTTGAAATATATAGCTTCAATTTAATGATTAATTAGTTCATTTTGTGTTTTAGGGCACTTGTATGTATGTAAATATATTATATATATTTGTGCTACATGTAGGCTTATAAATGTTGAAGTTACACTTTGTAAGTGTTGCTCTAGGTAGATAAAAAGTTACACTTTGAAAGTGTTGCAATAGATGACCAATAAAAGGCACCCCTTTTTAAGTGTGACCAATAAATCTGAAAAGGCAACGCTTTTAAGTGTAGTCTACCAAAAAATAGGTGTTGCTAATGCACGTCTTCAAAGCGTGCCCTTATACCTATTTGGCTACGCTTTATAAGTGTGGCCAAAGATGGCAACATTTAAAAAGTGGTGCCTAATGTCAAAGGTTACGCTTCTTTTGGGCAGCCCTTAAAAAGTGTTGCTGAATGTCCAAAAGTGTAGCCTTTTATCAAAGGCCACACTTTTTGCTAGTTTAGGCTACACTTACGTGGTGTTGCTGTAGGCCGAAAATGGTGTAGTGTTACAAGTGCTTTCACAAGCTCATGGTTATTTATCAGTGCTTTAATCAATTTCTTTTTCTTTATAACTTTTAGAGTTGACTAGAACATTATGGAAGCTTGCTTCTATTTATGCGGTTTACTTAACTCTATGGATGACTTGTAACCCCTTTCATTACTTGATGAAATGTGAATTTAACCTTACATTATCACCTTGGTGTTAACGAGACTTGTCTAACGATTACTAACACCCTCTTATGTGGTAACTTTCATAAATATTAAGTTTTTTATTATGTTATTACTCAACTTATCTTGTTCAATGTCCTTTAGTAGCCTTATATCATTCTTTATGAACGTAATAAATTCTGTTCTATGTACTTACTATATAAATAGATCATTTTGATACGATATGTTAGGACTCGTCACAATGATTGGAATACCGTTGGTTATGAATTAAACGATTTACATTTGTCATGCTTAATTTGGTTTATCTAATTCATTATCCAATTCTATATCATATTTTGGAAATGACATAGTAAGCCAATTGTATTGAACATTTTGGACATAACATTGGAAGCCGATTTATGGGCATTAGCTAAACTTTCACTAAACAATTGTCATACCATCCACATTAGCCAAGTTAATCAACATCATGAATATGCTATACTGATAAGTATTATCTTATGCAAGTCGACATTTATAGTAAACTAAGCTTCATAATCGACTTATAGCAAACTTCATATTCTCGAACACAATTAGGCATCACAACATTCTTTATCTCATGTAACTAATACCCTAATCATATGAATCAAATCTATAGGCCTAATTAGACATTAACAAATGAAGAAACCTACACATAATGATCAGTTAGCAGAACATACCAACAACATGTTCGAGATTACATCTACATACTAATAGGATCTAAAAAAGGGATAACTAAGGAGATAGACGTTAAACAATGTCATCGGGAACAACCCCAATTTCAATATTCTTGAATTCATAAGACGTCTGAAAAAAATCTTGGGGAAAGGAATCCAAGAGAGAAAACCCATATCTTATGAAGAATTGAATCTACGAAGATCACCTTGCATGAAAACCTTGAATAATACCTTGAAATCGCCTAAGAGAACTTTTGTCTTTCTACGTTTTGCTTAATGACTTTGAGTCGCGTTTCTAAGTGAATAATAGTATGTTCTAGGTCTTGGGAACTAATATGGAATAATTCAACTTTATACTAATTAACGTAATTAATAAATCAACTATCTAATTACTTAAACTCCCCTCATAAATTGAATAGACATAGGAGAACATTTGGCTTAGTCAAATCCAAAAATTGGCTAAGGGTCTCGGCGTAGATTGTGAATTTTCATTAATTAATTAAGTTTTTAATTTAATTGATTAAGTGACCTAGGGTAATTAAATAAGTACCCCTATGTCATTAGGAACATAACTAACCCTTTTGGACAATCATAGGTTAGGTACTAGGATGTTTCTTTAATTAGTTAATGGGTTAGTGTCACTTGGTTTGATCTTAGGATTACCGGCACACTAGCTAGTTTATTTTTGTTTGTCATAAGTAAGTTAGCTAGTTAGGTCAGTTAGTTAGAGTCTAGAGTTGGCTAGGGAGTTAGTCCCCACATAGAGGGACCTTTTCGCGCGCCTGCCCCTAACTAACCTAACCGAATTCGTTAGGTTGGTCGCGTGGTCCCCCTTGGTCGGTTACATATGTTCTGGAAAATATATTGCTGCCCACTTTCCCAACCATGCACTTCTATTGTTGAATTTGAAAAGTTCACTATTTTTTCAAGGATCCTCACTATGTCCTGGGACACTGCTTAATCTACATAATCATTTTAATTGGTCATGTGCTATGGTGCCTAGACTTGACGCATGGATGCCTCGTATCTTTTTTTTGAGATTAAGGAAAAATAATTAGGTTGGCCGCGTTGTCCCCCTTGGTCGGTTAGTTAAAGTTTAGAGTTGGTTAGGGATTTAGGCCCCACATGGAGGGACCTGTTCCCACGCCTGCCTCTAACTACCCTAACCGAATTTATTAGGTTGGTCGCGTGGTCTCCCTTGGTCGGTTACACATGTGCTTGTAAATACTTTGCTGCCCACTTTCCCTACCATGCACTTCTATTGTTCCATTTGGAAAGTTTACTACTTTTCCAAGGATCCTCACTATGTCCTTGGACACTAATTAATCTACATGATCATTTTAATTGGTCATGTGCTATGGTTCCTAGGCTTGACGCATGGATGCCTTGTACCTAATTTTTGAGATTAAGGAAAAATCATTTTATACTAGGGTCTTTATTGCAGGTACATTTCTTGAACAAGCTTGTCAATATTTAGAAAATATGCTAAAACATTTTAAAGCAAATATCGTCTAATATGCCAATTATTACTCAATATTGTGCATTGGGATGCCTACCCACAATACCTATTCTTAAGACATAATAGGCACTTCACTGGACGAGTAGATTTTTTGAAATGATACAGACGCACGCCTAGAAATCAACTCATCACATCAAAAATTATTTTGGGAAGATTTGGGAGGCTGCCCCGCGACGCGCAGCGCAGTCCCTGATCCGATTGCGTCATTTTAAAGTCAAGTTAAACATTTCTAAAAGGCCCAATACGCGTGGGGCTGTTTTGGTAACTTAGGGGACATTTTATAAACAGATTTTAGGACCATTTAAAACCCTTTTCAAATCCAAAACCCCAACACCCATTAGAAATAAATTTCCCAAAGTTCTCTTCTCTTCCAAAACCCCAAAACCTCCATTGATTACTAAGTTCAAGAACATGCTATGGATTTTGATTCTTAGAGCTTTCTTATTAAATTTTCATGGGATTTTAAATGTATAAGGTATTGTAATCCTTAATCCCTATGTACACATTCATCTATGGAGTGCTTTCCTAGTTTTTTTTTCAAACATGATTCTAAGTAAAAATTCCTACGTTTCAATCTAGCCATGGGTTCATTGTCAAAGTGATTTCAAAATCATTTTAATGGTAATCTTATAATTAATATATGGTTTTTAAACATTATTTTCAATTCAAGTCCATAAAGAACCCATGATCTACGTATCCTCTCAAATTATGTTTTGTTATGGGCCTTGTAGTCTTGACTAGATTGTAACTCAATCATTATTAGATTGTACTATATTGAATAATTCTAGTCTTATCTATATCAATTGATGATGAATCATTGGTAATTAACCAAGATTATCATTATCTTGGAGATTTGGTAAGTTGACCTATTTCCTCTAATTAGCTTAGAATGTATATTGAATTTTATTGGTTGGTATGGTCCACTTATGCTGGTGGTGTCTATATTCTTAAATGTGTATGTGTTATGATTATGTCCTCGAAGGCATTAGATGCAATATGAATTGATATGATGATTTCTATATTAGGAAGTTGAAGGATTTAGCCTGGATTCTAATATCATGTCAAAGTGAATTGATGTCATGTGATGTTATATGTATAGTCTTCAACACTACTTGTTTAAGCTAGGTGCGGGGATTATGTTATATGATATGTGTGATAATCATGTTAGGATTAGGTGTAGTCTATATGGATAATGATGAATAATATCCTTATAGCATGATCCCTACCCATATGAACCTGATATGAATGTGTGATCAAAGTATGCCAGGAATCTTATATTATATTGTTTACTATGTACTTGTCTCCTATGATGTAATGTGAGTGTGTGTAGTTCATAGTCCTCAATAATTTATATGTTTGTATGACTTGAGTCTTGAAGAATGTTGTACATGTATTGTCGTCTTTAGAAGGTGGCTTCCTCAATGCTATGTGATAGATATTATGTGATCATGTTAACCAATGTACACACAGTCACTTCATGCATATCTATGAATAGGGTATATTCATGATTATTAAGGAAAGGATAATTCTCCTATGCATCATTACCTATTTCTATGCATGTGAAGTATATGATTACTAAAGTTATGTACATGTGTGACTAGAGGTGTTATGTGAATGTAGATATCACATGGTATGCAAACACACATGATGTGTGATTGTATGATTATGTGAAAGGAAATTCTCACATAAGGTAGGTTTGATGGAGAATGTGGAATTATCATTCTAGATACCTTTTAGCTATATAATATATGAGGGATTAAGTCCCTAAGGCCTATTCTTTATGAAATAATTTTATTAAAAGGCTTAATAATATTTAGAAAGGAAGTTATTGCTTAGCACTGAGTGAACATGACAAATGAGAGTGGTAGCTTTACATTCGTAACTCCTGCTTCCCACAGGAGAACCTTCACGTTAGTAAGTCCAGGTTCCAAACCTAGATGTTGTCTCATGAGATGGAAACCTCCATGTTAGTAAGTCAAGGTTTCTAGAAGCAATCTCGTTGTTCTATAAATATGTGCCTACATAGGATCGAGCATAATGGATCAACCTAGAATAGCTATGTACGGATGGTTTCACCTTCGGTAAGTGTTAACCCTCTCTTTCAATATGGGAGTAGAACATCGTAATCCATGCAGCTCATATGGTCTATGTCGGTTATGGAAATGTCTCCCGAATGTTAATAAATTAACTCAGATAAGAATATGTTCCTAGAGAAGTTTACTTTGTATAGGAGGACTATGGACTCTACATATACATTGCACTAGATAACTTCAAGAAAGGATAGGATGGAAGACCTTTATGAAGTAAAGACGTTGTTATGTATGACTTGTATGAATGCATATTAAGTGACCTTGTTATGTTAAGATATGAAATATGAATATGCATGTGAGTTACACTTGTGGCTTCTAAATGAGTTTACCTAATATATCTAGGGATCTGGTTTTCCATGTGTACATTGCACAAGTAAGCTTCTGAAGGGGTTATGACGGTAGTTTACGTATGATATGAACTAAATGATTCATGACTAAGGTTGTACTAAAGGAAAGAATCCTTATATGTTGTTATCAAGTATGTGGCCTTATGACTAGTTACGAATGAATGTGTTATTACTTGTTGTGTATATTATACCTTGTCTAGGGTGACTTCTTAGGTACGCTCGGTAGAAGTAGTATTACGGGATGCTACCTACACATTGCACTAGTATGAGTTAGGAGTTGTCCTAGGTGATGGTCCTTATGTGAAGTTGATGTCTTTGATGTTCTTATAACTTTTGAGTGTATGTGGTTGTGTTTATGAAGCATATTATGAAAGGCTCTTGTAAGGTGGCCTCAAAGTGATACAATTTACTAAGTACACTTGAGGGTTACTTAAGGAGAGAATTAAGATAGAAAGAGACGTAATGAAAGGTATGCATTGAATATGCTTTAAAGTATGTTAAATGGATTTATGTGTTATTATGGGTAGCATCCATGTCTATATGATATATGTGAACTATATTGAGCTTATATGTACCTACGTTCATGAAGTTTGCTAAAAAGGCATGTTGCATGATTTGAAAAGAAATGTCCTCTTTAAATGCATGTTTTAGCATGTTTTTCACACTTAGTGCCTTATTGTACTAATACTGTTCTTCTTCATCTTTTTACACAAAGTGTAGGTGGTGATGTCTAGAGGATGTCTCCTAAGTGAAAAGCTTGGATCGATCTCCCACGTTCAATTAAAGGGACCCTTATGATTCAAGGTTTGTCAATGTCAAGATGTTCTTTAAGTTTCTGTACTAGATTAGACTTATATTTTATGTTTTTAAAGTTTTTTCCCCTATTGAGTTGTGTCTTATGATGGAAAAAAGACTTAGAGTTGAATTATATATTATGATATTTTGATATATATAAAATGAAGTGATATTCTAGCATATGATGTGCTATCAAAAGTTTTAAATTTTCTGCTATTTTTATGATTATGCAATGAAAGATGTCTAAGGGCTTGACTTAGACTTCTGAGAGGTCCACGATGTCGTGTTAAGATTCTAGGAAACCATAACATCTAGGGTATACCTTGGGGTCGTAATACTGAGGTAATTCAAGTAATCGATACTAGTAGTGTTGCACTAGTTTCCCATCAATGTAAGGATGTGGCCAATATTTGTTTACACAGGGGAAAGGCGACAATTGTAACACGCTAGTAAACAATAGGCTAAAACTAGCTCTTGACGTGAGGGTTAGAGTCTTAGATATAAATCTGTGTACTCAAAATTAAGGTTTTCGTGTTAAAAAATTAAGGTATCATCCCTCAAGGACAAAGGGTGGGTCCACTCCACATGTTAAAAGTACAAGTCACCAACCCACACTCCAACAATACAGGTCAAGGGTCCAACCACACCCTGTGGGTGTTTAGTGACCCGGGGACGGTTTTATGGTTTAAGTTTAAGGTCACTTTGGGGTTTTCTAGTATTTACGTAATATTAAGCGACGTCATTTTGCCTTAAATTAGTCCACATCTAAAAGAATTTTAGATCCTTAAGCAAATTAATCCAACTCATCATTCCAAAAATCAATTACAAACTCAACCTTCATCGAGGAAGTATGACCGTGAAAGAGTATGCGCTATAATTTAGACAATTATCAAAGTATGATCCAATTATGGTGGAGGATTCGAGAGACATGATGAGTTGGTTTTTGACATACATGTCCAGTTTTGTATAAAAAGAATCTCGTATGAAAATTCTCCATTATGAGATTGACATTTCACGTCTTATGGTGTAGGAACAACAAATTGAGGAACAGAAACACAAGGAAAAAATATGGAGGTGAAAACAGCTAGCATCGGTGTTGGGAAATTCCCCATGCTAGGTACGATAGAAAATTTCGTCCAAGTATTATTTGACAAAGATTTTCCAATGAAGGTTCCTTTTGTTCTCCTCCAAGGGTCAACAAGCATAGGGTGTCTAACCCTAATTCTCAAGGAGGTAATGGAAGTTGTTCTTTTATGACTAGGTCTACTTGTGCTAAAGTTTCTAGCCATAATAGATGGTTGATATGGATGTGGTAATAGTGCTCACCAAACGAGAGATTACCCCATTCTTACGACCTAGGGAAAAGAGGGAAAAAAACTAATCCTTGTCGTTCAAACATCAACGCTCCCATGCAAAAAAACTTCTATACCCTTCAAAACCGAGGTGAACAAAAAGAATTATCTAGACATTCTCACCGACATGTGAGAAGTTTTTTATATATATGTGTATGGTTTGTTATACATCGAGTCTACTTTGTATTTTGTCATGACATACGTGACAATGATATTTGATATGCTCAATGATATATTTTTAGAAGTTTTTTGTAACACTCTGAAGGTCCATGACTCAGTCTAGAGACTCACATAATGAACTAAAATTTAAAACAATGTTTCCAAGCCAAAAAAATTATAATGAAACTAATTAGGAATTGTTAGAGCCAAAGCATTAAGAAACGACTGTGACGTCCGAATATTTTTACAAGAGGATCTAGAATGCCTGGTGTGTTTCATGGGTTTTAAGAGTAAATTTAGTTTAAATGTGTAAAAAGGTGTGAAATACATAGTAGAGTGTATTAAGGGTCGAAACGTCTGGGTATGACTTCCCAAGGACCACCATAAGGTTCCTTGATGAGGACCCTGCATTTGGACCTCAAAACTATATTTTGGATAGTGCGCAACCACGAGACCAAACAAAGAGTCGTCGTTTGATCCACGCTCTGCCAATGACGTCATTGGTTCACACTAAGCCATATCCTAAAAGGGGCTCAAAACCAAGTCTCTGATCCAAACCACGGATGACTAGGACCGTCGGTGGTTGGATCAGCACCCCGTCGATGGGGAGTCGTTGACTGAAGGATTGGTTCACTGCCAAGTTTCAATCAAGTTTTGTAAAATTAGTTAATTGGTTAATCAATTAAACAGAGGTTAAGATATGGTTAATTAAGTTAGTTGGGGACTATAAAAAAGTTAACCCTCATTAAACTAACTCATAACTTCATAATTCCCCAAACTAAATTCTCTCCAACTTATGTCTACACTTTGTCTCTCTATTCCAAAGACTACCATCGAAGACCAAGGTTAAGGTTCACTAGGGCTTAAAGACTCTTGATTTTATCCATTATTATTCTAAATTGATTTCCAAAGATGTCTAAAACATGGGTTTTCATCCAAGTTCATGAATTTTCTTTTCAAATTGATTTGATGTTTAATTCTTTTCGTTTATATCGATAGATAATGATTGTGTATTTGATCATTATTATAGTTATTAGTATTTAACCTAGTTCTATGAAAGAATCTATGAATGAAACCTTTTTCCTAGTTATCAATTGGACTTATAGATGATTACGGATTTTAGAGTTGATAATGTTATTGTTTATTTCACTATTAGATGTGATGTTGAGTGAGTTGATGAATAAATATCGTGGAATTGAGGGTAAGATCTTGAAGGAGATTTTGGAGGCTATTTGGTAAGACTTTTATTATTATCAGTTCTTTACTTCAATAATGATGGTTTATCATTGATGAATATGTCTAATTGAAGTATAATATGTGCATAGATAAGTAAGATTATGATATGATCAATGTGATGGCATATTATGGATATGTTAAATTTTGAGATCTTGATAGGGGAATGACTATGCAAGGATGGATGTGTTTATCTTGTGTGCCCAATTATGATATGATAATGATATGTAGATCTCACCAATGAAGGGTTGTAATGAAAGGAAGTTATCATACAATACCTAAAGAGATAATGACATGATTCTATAAGAAGTTAGTATCCTATGACCCATATTAAGATATGATGATTGAGAAAGGCTTAAATATATTTTAAAAAGAAACAGTAGCTATGAATCGAGCGAACTAGATGAGAGGTGTCCCTTCCCAATGAGGGAAGGTAGGTTCACAATGTTTATCAAGAGATCGAGACAACAATACAATTGTGCATAAAGAGGGTTTCCAATACATATCTCCTAGTTCCTTAGCTATGTTGGCCCCATAGGACAACTAGATAGTGGATCCATTTAGAATGTTATATTCATGTTTTGGTTCTACCTTGTCAAGTATAGAGTACCTTCTTTCTGTGTAGGGTTTCAAGACATCGTATTCCATGTTTATCTCACATTATCTAAAGTCGGTTAAGGTGACTTTTCCCGAAAGTTAAATGAATGAATTAAAGTAAGAAAGTGAACACTAACTATGGTGACTTAAGAGCTTTTGCTTAGTATAGGTAGGGGTATGGAAATTTACCTATACATGGCACATTTTGACCTTGGGGGGAGTCCTAGGAGATTGTTCTTACGTACTTATGCTATGAGTGAAATACATTTGTTGACTTTACATGATGTTGATATTATATAATGTGGACTTTAATTGTTGAACATTATATTGGTCTATATTGCTATATGTGATGGTTAATATGGAATGATATGATGTTATATAAAATGTAGACATTACTTATGGTCTATTTTGTAGTTTACTTGATTATGTGGGGTTATAGGGATTCACATGAGCATTTAACTTGTAAGCTTGGGATGGGATTGTTGGTAAGGGTTTTTAATGATGTGATGATATGAACTCTAGCACATGAATTGTTGTTTACTTTATGTTGAAACTATTCATATTGATATGACTTTATGATGATGATATTCATGTTTAATGACTTTATGGTGATATTATGAACTTTTCTTAAGTTATATTATGATCATTAACTTGTATATGTTCTTGTATTTGCATAAAGGCTTTTAAAAGTTACTTAGCATGTTTGAACAAAATGTCCTTTTTAAGCATGATTTCAATTGTTTTACCTGCATATGTTCCATACTTAGTACATGTGGTTTGTACTAACTCATATTTTTCCCATTTACCCAAACAATGTAAGTTCGGGACATTGAAGTGTTGGAGGCCAATTTTAAGGAAGACTTGGAACTTTTCCAAATTTATTTGTCAATCCTAACGATGTTTTCATTCTTATACTCTACCTATGATGTTGCTTATGTCTAAAGACACTTGTTCCTTTGTTTATCATTTGAGACTATTGTTGCAAGCCTATATTTAACATATTTATTAGTGTAAGTGTTATGTCCAATATGGTAATTCTCGATTAGATAAATTAATGTGAGACTATTATTAGAGTATCTTATGGATTTGCTATATTGTATAAACGAGAATTCTATGTAAACTTCTATAAGCAGGGAGTCTATGTAAACTCTATATATGATAAGTGAGAAGTATAAGAATACTTCACTATGTAAAAGTTTTAAATTTTCCACATTATTCTCCTAGTACAAATCCACTTTGAGGACAAAGACAACAGTTACGTCTGCTGGGTTGTGACAAACTTTGTATCAGAGAATGAGGTTGAGTAATCATAGGATTGATGTCTCACTAAACCGGGTTTTATGTAGAGCCTTGTACGTGGATGAGAAGCACACCACACTTATGAAATAGAGGCTATGTGATTCTTAGGAAATTTTCACCTCTTCAATAATTTTAAAAGTTGTTCCTCAAGAGCTGTAACTCTATGTGCCGCTTCTCTTCTTACCCTTTTATTACGGTTATAGGCTATGACAACTAGAAGGCCAGACTCAAGAAGAGTTGAAGAGGTGATTTCTAATGCGGGAGTTCCTCCACAAGAACATTAAGCTCATTCTCAAGAACATTCTCCACAAGGTGACAAAGATCCAGTCAATCCTTCGGCTATGAAACATGGAAAGATAAGGTTGAATTTTATTAACTTGGCTCAAGCCTTGACTATTAAAGCTCAAGTCGTAGCTACTTAGTCTCAAGCAATGATTGCTCAAGCAAACCGGGAAGTTGGACCGCGTGAGAACCAAAATACTAGTACCATAACTTCTCGCTTGAGGGCCTTCACAAGGATGAACCCTGTAATGTTTTACGGTTCTAAGGTGAATGAAGACCCCCCAAGAATTTAGTGATGAGGTCTACAATATCTTGTATGCTATAGGACTGATTTCTAATGATAAGGCCGAGCTAGCCTCATATAAACTCAAGGATGTGACACAAACTTGGTATAATAAATGAAGAGACAATAGGAATTTAAGAGCGGGTCGAATATGTTGGGAAGTAGTTAGGAGGGCCTTTCTTGAAGATTGGTTCTTCCCAAGGGAGAAAAGAGAGGCAAAAGTGGAAGAGTTCATCAACCTTTGTCAACGAGGTATGAATGTTCTAGAATACTCTTTGAAATTCACTAAGTTGTCCAAATATGCTCCTTCTTTGGTGTCTAATCCTAGAGATGAAATGAGCCATTTCGTGATAGGTGTTTCCAATGACATTGTAGAAGAGTGTCGTTCAAGGATGCTTCATGACAACATGGACATTTCTCGTTTGATGGTGTATGCTCAACAAGTTGAGGAGAGTAGGGTTAAGAGGAAAAATAGAGATTGTAAGAGGGCAAGTTCTTATGAAAGAGGTACTTCTAAGGTAAAATTGGAAATCAAAGACAAGACTAAGTTCAAGAAAAGATTCTATAACCGTGTTCCTACAAAATTTGCAAAGACTAGAAAGGATAGGGTGTCTAACTCTAGGTACCAAGGGGGAACAAGAGGAAATTCACCTAGTGAGAAACCTACTTGTACCAAATGTGGTAAGAAACATATGGGTAAATCCTTGGGGGGAAGCGAGAATTGCTTTGGTTGTGGAAAGGGTATTCATAAGGTTAGAGATTGTCTCATGATTAAGTCTATAGGAAAGGGGAGTAACCAAACTCAAGCAAGCGGTCCTAGTTTCTATGCGCCTAAGAAGAACCGCTTCTATGCTCTCCACTTTAGGGGTCAACAAGAGGATTCTCCCGATGTCGTCACCTCTATGTTACAAGTGTTATCCATAATGCATATGCTCTGCTAGATCCCGATGATACTTTATAATTTGTAACTCCATTAGTAGCTAAAAAGTTTTATGTTCTACCCGGTTTTTTTAGTTGAGAGTTTTGTGGTTACTACCCCGGTGGGTGACTCCGTTGTGGCTAGAATAGTCTTTAGGAGTTTTCCTATATCATTGCCCAATAGAGTTACCTTGGTTGATTTGGTAGAACTTGATATATTGGACTTCGATGTGATATTATTGATGGATTGGTTGTATGATTGTTTTGTTTCTATTGATTGTAGAACAATGGTCGTTAAGTTCCAATTTCCTAATGAACCCTTCTTAAAGTGGAAGGGGGATAACTCAATTCCTAGAGTTCGAATCATTTCGTGTCTAACTTCTTGTAAGATTATCTCTAAGGGGTGTATTTACCATGTCGTCAGTGTCAAGGATCTTGATTCTGAAATTCCTCCCTTAGATTTGGTACCCGTTCTGAAGGACTTTCCGGAATTCTTTCCCGATGACTTGCCCAGAATTTCTCCAGAATAGGAGAAAGACTTTGTTATAGGCTTGTTGCGGAATATGAAGCCTATTTCAATAACTCATTACCGTGTTACGACGAGGGAACACCCCCTAGAAGTAACATGGCGTACTTGACCTCTTGGAGGTCTTTTACAGGCACAAATTTATCATTCATCACATTTTTGTAGGTAAATTTAGCGGAAAATTTAAAACTTTCATGGCACATCATATGCTAGAACATCACTTACATTATATATAAAATATCATAATACATAGTTAAAGATTCTAGTCTAATTTTACCATCCTAGACTAAACTGCATTAGAGTATAATAGGGACACAGACATTATAACATAAATCATAAGTAACTATTACATTACTTTAAACATAACCATACATAGGACTTCCTTGAATCTTGAGAATTCCTTTTCTTGAGCTTGGGGAACATATCGAGCTCTTCACCATAGAGACATCCATTTAATCATCCATAACCAACACTTTGTGTAAAAAGTAGCGAAGAATGAAGTTATTACAAGAATGCACTATGTGTGGAAACAATGCAAAAAATGCATTTAAAAGGGATATTTTCCTTTGAAATCATGCATCATGTCTTTTTGTGAAAACTTCATAAAACTTGATACATTAAGCATTATACAACTTACATACTTCATTTACGCATATAGCATAGTCATAATATCACATAAAATCACACTTAGCATTTAAGTCACAGTTTGACACATTAACACTAAGCACATTTACTTTATAGTGAATTCATTCAACTTCATTTCCTAAACATCCCAAGTAACCCTCTAGCGATACTTTTTGCAATGCATCACCTTAAGGCCACAAGGAAATTATACTTACAACCTACAGAATCCAACAGATCCCATTATAGAGGTATAACACACTATAAGACATATTCGAGTCAAGACGCCCAACACTATTATAGTAAGCCTAGTCATTATGATCATATACTAACTTTATTTTACATAGAACATTATAAGACCTTACTCATGACCCCAATCTACATTCACTAGTAGAATGTACATGTGAAACCCCATAATCTCACATGTACTAAGTAAAACTATCAAGAGACCACAAGCATATTTTTCACTTACTACATCAACAACACATAAATAACTTCATTCATGCCAAGCAAGACCTTCATCATAAAGACTCATACTATGTATTTCATCCCAACAAGTAGACAACACTACAATGTCATGCATCAAGACATAAACATATGCATATACATTAGAACACTTTCCTAGGACTTCCTTTAAGAGCTACTTGTGCAATACATAGGCAAAATAACATACCCTCACCTACACTAAGCAACTTTCCTTCGGTTATCCTTGTTAAGGTCTAGTTCTTTACTTCCATTCTCCATTTTATTTTAGGGAACGTGTACCCTTAACCGACACTAAGACCATGGGTGCTACATGGAATTTGTTGTTATAGAGACTTACACCAATGGAAGGTGCTCTACTTAGTCAGAGTAGAACATTAACACATGCTAGCAGATAATAGATATCACTTGCTAGATCCTACGTATCAAGCATAGTTTATGGAACTTCGAGGTATATGTGGAAACCCTCTTTATGCCAAATGGGACAGTGTAGTTATCCCCTTATAAAAAAACTCTTTCTTCCTATTAAGGCATTGTAGTTATCCACCCCGTGAGGAATATGGTGAAAAAGACTTCCTACAATGGGAAGGGGCACCTATAATCTATGTTCACTTGGTGCTAAGCTAAGTTCCCTTTATTGAAAAGCCTTTATTAACATTACTTCATCAAATTAGGCTAAGGAGATTTACCCCTCATATGCTTAGCTAGGTCATAGATGAGATTTCATCACCCTAAATCATGTGATAAGTCCTTTCACATGGACATAGCATATGTAAAGCACCATCTAGCTTAGGGTACACTTGAGAACACCATTCAAGGACCCTCTATTGACTAGATCATCATACATTTGTGTGTATACATATAAGTGAGAAATCTTATCACACAACACATTATGATCAGACATGTTCATACATTAGAATAATCATGCATTCATATTCATGTACACAGAAAACCAAACCTAGGAACTATCTTATCAAGGCACACATGTGAAATTCATAGACAAGGTCCCACACCCTTGCACATACTAGAACAACTATTATTTCATCATATCTAAGGGATACATCACATGATTCATAGATATACGCCTTACATGCATAGTAGTAGAATCAAGTGCATATGAGAATAATCTTTCATTAAACACCATTAACCTATACTACTTGTAAGCATAACTGATGTGTGAGTGTTTACATTGGTCAACATGATCACATAATGGATATCACAACACATTGAGGCACCCACCCTCTTGGTAACACAATGCACCTTCAAATATAGACCACACAACACATAATAGCATAGGAGACATGACAACATCACATTACTTTCAAGATATTCCTCACCTAACCTATTCGCACATTCGTATAGTGATATTTTAGTAAGGGGACATAAAACATCACAACTCATCAATGGCAGCGCCTAACCTATCCCTAACATAGTTATACACATTCTTATACAATAGCCATACATCCTAGAACACAACTAGACTAGACTACTAGGCATGCTTCACATATGATGATCATTATCACAACACCTTCATAATACAGGTGATTTCAAGGCCATGATCACGTCATATATATATATATATATATATATATATATATATATATATTTACAATTAATTAATCATTGCCACCATAAGTGGACCATACTACACAATGACATACAAGGCTTCATCAACTAATAACTCTGTGTAGAGAAGTAGAGGAAGTAGACAATCTTACCAATTCCTCAGCATGTGATCATCATTGATCAATACCCATATTTCATAAACAATTAATATCTAGGGAAGTAGATAAAGGTTCACTTGCATAATCTAAATCATGCATTAATCATAACAACATCAAGATCATATCAAGTACACTATATTATCCATCAATAAAATGTGAAGTAAAGTAGATAACTTACCCATTCACCCTTACTTTGATCATCAATGATTCATATTCATAATTCATCAATATTAAAATATACGACAGTAACTAAACATAAATAACATAAACAAAATCCTAATTCAATAACCCTGGAACTGTCATCACATTGAAATCACTACATAGCAACCTATAGAAGTAAAAGAAGATAGGTCATTTTCATTTATTCTCCAAACCATGATACACTTTGGATAATATTTACATAATTCATCATAAATTTACATCATAGGAAGTAGCTAAATAAATCTATCATAATTAAATCTAATAATGATCACTCTAGCATCATGATCACAACTTACTACAACATAGGCTAAATCAAGATTGAGTGGGATCATGGGTTCATCATGCAATTGGATTGAAATTAACTTTAAATTCGATACATTATCATCAATTAATTATGAGAAAACCTTTGAAAATGTTTGGAGAAAGAATCCACGGATAGATTGAAGAAGGGGAAGTTTGTCATAAATTCTCTTTGAGAACATCAAAATGAACTCTTTAGGTGAAAGGTTACTTAGATATGAAAGATCACCATACCTCATTATATAATAAAACAACTAAAACTTGACGAAGAACCCATGGGAATCAAATCTCCATGTTGTTCTTGAGCTTATCTTCAATGGATGTTTCAAGAGAGAACATTTTGGGAGCGGGAAGCCTAATTTTTGAATAATGGATTGGGAATGGGGTTGTCACGCTTTTAACCAACTATATACACCCAAATATAACCAAATAAACCACCTAGGGTCAGTTTAGGACGTTGGGGGAATTTCTCATTCACTACTTAATGGAAACACTCGCCTAGAAGTTAACTGCAAGCTGCATCGATGGTCTGAAACGACGCCCACTAGGTCCATCGACGGACCCTACTTTTGGACGTCATTTCGGTCTGAGGCTTGTCCATTGGCTTTAGCCTACACCAGGATAAGTCTTGGACGACGCCCTCCCCCGCCCCCTCATCGACGGGGCGTAGGTGCACTAACGAGGAATCACATAAGCTCGTTGATTGGCACTATCAAGGCAGTGTGTCGACAACCTTTGGGTCCTCTATGAGGGAATTTGGCTGGGGCCTTAGGGATTCGTACCCAGACGTTCCCAACATAAATATGCACCTTAACATATAAAGGACCTTCCACATAATTTTCACCCAAAATAAACACTTGCAACACATCCAGACATGATAGGCACACTTCAACATAATTTTCGCCCAAAATAAACACTTGCAACACATCCAAACATTATAGGCACACTCAAGTCACACATGCACTTCTCAAGGGCTAACTTTCGAATGTCTTGGATATTTTTGGACATTTAACCTCTAAACTTCATGAAATTAACATACTGACTATAAACATCAATATTACTCATATAAGGTCTTCATAAGACAATTACACACATAAAAATATCTAACGCCTCTTGGTGACTAGTCGTCAAACGTCTTTGTCGTCCCTTGACGTTTGACTTCCAAATCACCTAAATCTTTAGAAACTGACTCATTGCAACCTTAGAACCTATTTAAGGACTTCAAAACATCAAGAAAATAACGTTAGGATCTAGAAACCCTAACTCATTTAGGGGGTCTTACATAATGGATGGCTCGTGACGAGTTCAAGGAACTAAAACTCAACCTCAGAGACTTACTAGACAAAGGTTTCATAAAATCTAGTATTTTTCCAAGTGTCGCTACGGTGTTATTTGTTAATAAGAAGTATGGGTCCCTTTATATGCATTGATTATCGTCTACTAAATAAGGTCACCATAAAGAACAAGTACCCTCTCCCTAGGATCAACAATTTATTTGATCAACTCCAAGAGGAAAGCTACTTTGCAAAAAGTTATTTCAGGTAGAGGTATCACCAACTTACGGAGACAGGTGAAGACATAACTAAAATGGCTTTCCAAACTAGGTATGGTCATTATGAGTTCCAAGTTATGTTCTTTGGTCTAACTAATTCCCCAACGACTTATATAGACCCTATGGATAGAGTGTTCTAGAATTACCTTGACTCATTTGTAATTGTCTTCATTGATGATATCTTTGTATATTTTAAGGGTGAGGATGAGAATATGAATAACTTAAGTGTTGTATTGTAAATGCTCAAGGAACATCAACTCTTTTATAAGTATAGTAAGTGTGAATTTTTGTTGAGATCGGTTGCGTACATTGGTCTCATAATTGTCATGACCGGGGAGCACATCCTAGAAGTAACACGGCGTACTCGACCTCTCGAAGGTCTTCTACAAGCCTTAGACTTCTTTCATTGCATAATCGTAAAAATAACGGAAAATTTAAAACATTTCATAGCACATCATATGCTAGAACATCACTTTATATATGTATATAAAATATCATAAGTACATAATTAGACTTTTATTCTCTTTGCAATCATAATACATAGCTCAATAGAATAGAATAAGGACACATCCTTAACAACATAGAATATAAGTGTAACTATTACATTAACTTAAAGAACATCTTGACATAGGCAACCCTTGAATCATAAGGGTCTCTTTACTTGAATTTGGGAGATCTATCCAAGCTGTTCAGTTAGGAGATATCCTCTAGACATCAACACCTACACTTTGTGTAAAAACATTAAGAAGAATGGTATTAGTACATGCACTAAGCATGACAAGCATGCAAAAAAACTCGTTTAAAGAGGACCTTTCATTTGAATCATGCAACATGTATTTTGAATAAACTTCATGAACATTGCCACATATAACCACCATATAGTTCACATACATCATATACACATGTAGACTACTCATAATAGTACATAAAACTACGTAACAGATTTTTCGACATATTAATTATATACAATACATTACTTCTCTTTTTATCTTAAATTCTTTCCTTCAGAAACCCTGAAGTGTACCTAGTACAATGTATCATCTTAAACTCACCAAGATAGTCCTTCATAGATATTCTTGATAAATACAACTGTATATATTCATAATGTCATAAAGATATCACAGGCATAAACTTCACATAAGAACCATCATCTAAGAAAACCCCCAATTCACACTAGTGCAATGTGTAGGAAGCATCTCATAATACTAATTCCACCAAGTGTACCTGAGAAGTCACCCTAGACTAGGCATAACATACTCAACAAGTCATACCACTTTCATTTAGAGCTATACATTTTGCACATACTTCTTAGAATCATATAAAAACTCTTTCCTTTACACCTTATCCATAACTCAGTTAGTTTACATTATAAGTAAACCCCCATCACGACCACTTTACAAGATTACTTATTCAATGTAGACATGGAGTCCCATACCTCCACATATACCAAGTGTAACACTCCAGAGATGCCATGACATAGACTAAAGATTAATATATTAAATAATGATCAAAATGATGTTTCCATACCTATATTAATGTAATTAGCTCATTTAGAAATGGTTACAGCCAAAACGACTAAGAAAGACCTTGACGTAAGGAAACTAGCTAATTTTATTTAGTTAACATCCCTATATTTGGTGTAGATTTTGAAGTGCTAAATGAAGTCTAAAACTTGTAAAGTGGCCTTGGATAGGTAGTATGTAGTACAAAGGGTCCAAACGTCCGGTAACTATAACCCAAGGACCACTCTAAGGGTCCTTAGGGAGGACCCAAACAGGGGTGGCAGGCCAGATGTGGAGGTGTAGTGCGCGACAAGCAAGGAACACGAGGTCTACTGCCTGAAGATTTGATGACACGCACCTAAGTGCCTCAACTCAAAATTCAATAAAAATTACGGCATTTGGCCCCGCGACGTGCATCTACTTCCCTGAATCGTTAATGTCGTATTTTTGGTAATTTAACTTACTAAAAAAGATCCATTTAATTGGAGGATCTTTTGGGTAATTCATAGGACGACTATATATTGATATTAGGTCAATTTTAGACCACTTATACACGTCGCAAACCGTCTTCTCCAAATTCCATTGATGAACAAGATGAGCTTAAAGAAGAAGAAGCTTAAAGAAGAAGACGCAGACCTCAAACTTTTCATCCATTTTCGTGGATTCTTCATATATAAGGTGTGGGTTTTTAACTCTTGGGATTACTTTGCCCAAGAGGTCCATCAAAAGATATGTTTTCAACACTTTAAATTCTAGGGTTTTTACTCTACAAAACATATCTTCTTCCTAACCTTAAGTTTATGATTTTCAATGAAAAGTACGTGTCTTATATATTCTATTGCACAAAATTTCATGAGTATGTTGATATTTATGTTTGAACTTCATGTGGAGCATGTTCGTATCTATATGATAGTTTTGTATGATTGTTTCTACTACTTTATAACATGAAAACCTAGGGATTGGAACTAAGACTAGAATGAACTCTTAAATGACCCTTTTCCTTATCCTACATTATGCATTGATCTTGTTCATGATTTGATGTGTTGTTCTTCATTATGCTAATGAGTATTTCACTATGTCATGATTAAGAATGTTGTAAGTTGAACGTTATTTCTTGAATAAGGTTCTTGGAAGCAATAGGTAAATCCTCTAAGTGTGATTACTCCCCCCAATGTTTATGTTAGCATATAAATCATGATGATATGTTGTGAAAGTATGTATGATGTTGCTATGTGGATAAGCTGGGCTATGAATATATTATTTGTGATATCATGAAAAGAACACAAAAATGCAATTTATGATATTATCTTGTATGCTTTACACAAGATGACTATGTTATTTTAATCTCAGATATGAATGGTTGCGATGAAAGGAAATTCACATCTAATACCAAAAGACCTCACGATCATGTGTATAAAAGGACTTAATCTCCTATGACCAATGATTAGTTTATGATAAAATATAACTTAAAGGTTATTCAAGAAAGGGACGTAAGCTATGCGCCGATAAACTCGATATGAGAGGTGTCCCTTCCGTAGTTGGAAGGTAGGTTCAAAATGACTCTCATTAGATTGAGGATTCCATGTAATGTGGAACTACGGGTCTCTAGTACATCTCCTAGTTCATGAACTATGTTTCCAGCATAGGATACTTGCTAGTGGATCCACCTTGAAAGCTATGTCATGTTAGGTTCTACTTTAGCCGGTAGACCACCTTCTTTTGGTGTGGGGTTTTATGACACCTTATTCTATGTTTTGATCACATGGTCTATGTCGGTTAAGGCGTATGTTCCCGAATGTAAAATGAAAGACAAGTAAATGAACATTGACTAGGGTGTATTGAGTAGTCTACTTAGTAGAGGTAGGGGTATGGGACTCTACCTAGACATTGCACAAGTTGACTCTAAAGGAAGTCCTAGGAGATTGTTCTTATGTACTATGATGACATGAATAGTATATGTTTATGATACATGATGTTACACTTACATGATGTTGGTCATTATGATAAATATGTTATTGAGTTATATTGCTATATGAAATGATGACTAATTATGATACAAATTATATGAAGAAAAGCTTTACCTATGGTCTCCTATCTAATCTACTTGGTTGTATGGGGTTATGGGGCTTCTCAAGACCATTACACTTGTAGGCTTGGGATAGGATCATTGGTAAGATTTTTGTACGTTATGTCATATAATTTATTTAATATGAAAAGTTAACATGACTATGATAATATGTATTTAATTATGATCATGTTTTATGTTTATGGACTCTTTGACTTGTATATGTTCTATGGTATGTGCATTAAAGACGTTCACATGACTTAGCACATTTTTTAAGATATGATAAATGATCCTTTTTAATGCATGTCCTTAAGTTTTATGTGCATATACCCATACTTAGTACATGTGTCGTACTAACTTTATCACATTATATTACTACAAATGTAGATTCCTGCCATTTAAGTTTAAGGAAGTCAATTTGAAGATGCTTGGAACTCTTTCTCCAAGTCTTGGTAGGTCCTCATGTTCGGGACGCTATCATTTATATTCCAGCTTACAAAGAATTCAGTAGATATTAAGAATATCGTATTTTCCATATGTTCTTTGGATTCTTTTGTATTAAGACTTATATGGCATATTGACTATGTATTGGCTAAGTCAAGATTTGAACTCTAAGATGGTTTTATATATGTGAGAAAATTTCTTAAAATATATTTATGAATGATAAGTATGAAGTCTAAGTATACTTCTAGTAGAATGTAAAAGTTTAAATTTTCCTCACTTTTTACTGATCACATATTATGGCGAATGCCCTTTTTTCCACAATTTTTACTGATCACATGTTATGGCTAATGCTAAGGGCTTGTCTGAGTCCTCTCAGAGGACGACGACGCCGGTCTCATCTGGGGTATACTCTCCTTGTGTGACAAGCTTGGTATCAGAGCAAAAGGTTCAACATCCTTAGGGTCAATGTCTCACTAAACCACGTTACACAGTATTTCATTCATGATTGTGAAGCGCGTCACAATTATGGATGAGAGGCTATGTTATGACTAGGGAATTTATCTTTTCTTGACACTCATATGTCTTGCTTTTAGAGTTTTGACACTATATGTCGTTTAGCATCTAATCCCTTTATTGTGGTTATAGGATATGAAATCAAGAATGACAGCCGCGAGAAGAGTAGGAGAAGAGATTGCGAATTCGGGATCTACTCCTCAAGGCAATTGAAATGCTCCCCAGGTTCGAGGTGCAGCAAATAATCAAGTTGCAGTGAATCCTCCGGCTATGACAGAATGTGAGGTCAGGGAAGCCCTGTTCCAAATGGACCAAGCCATCACAACCCAAGCTCAGGCGATTACGGTACAAGCTAACAGGGAGGTCTAAAAGATTTTGTTTGCTATGGGGGTGAGTACTATTGAGAAGGCTGAGCTTGCCGCGTATCAACTTAAGGACGTGTCTCAGACATGGTACAATCAGTGAAAGGATAGTAGGACTTTAGGAGATGGTCCCGTGACTTGGGAGACCTTCAAAAGGCCTTTCTTGAAAGATTCTTTCGAAAGTAACAAAGAGAAGCTAAGGTCGAGGAATTCATCAACATTCGTCAAGGAGGTATGAGTGTTAAGGAATACTCCTTGAAATTCATTAAGGTTTCCAAATATGCTTCTTCTTTGGTTTCCAATTCTAGGGATGAAATGAGTCATTATGTAACGGGCGTGTCCGAAGAGAATGAAGAAGAATGTCGTGCAGCCATGCTTCATGACAATATGGATATTTAGGTTGATGGTTTATGCTCAAAAGGGTGAGGAAAGTTGTCTAAGGAAGAGGAATAGGGAAGCTAAAAGGTCAAAGTCGTTTTAATGTGGTTCTTCTATGAGTAGGCTTGATGTTCAAGACAAGCCTAAATTTAAGAAGAGGTTTTCAAATCATGTTACTTCTAATTTCTCCAAGAATCGTAATGATGGAGGTTCTAATCCTAAACCTTAAAAGGGGAGAAATGTTGATCTACCAAAAGAAAGACCAACTTGTGGTAAGTGTGGTAAGAAACATGTGGGTGTATGTCTTGTTGGGACTAATAGTTGTTGTGGCTGTGGAAAGGGTTTCCATATGGTGAAAGATTTTCCTAATGTGACAATCCAAGGTAAGGAGAATGTCCAAACTCAGCCAAGCGGTCCTAGTTCTGAAGCTCCAAAAAGGAACCATTTCTATGCACACAGCTAGGGGTGAACAAACAGCTCTCCTGACTTCGTGATGGGTATGTTACAAATTATCTTTTTTTGTTTATGTTTATGCTTTGCTTGACCCAGGTGATACTCTTTCTTTTGTGACACCTTTGGTAGTTAAGAAGTTTGATGTACTTCCTGATGTTTTGATTGAACGCTTTTCGGTTTGCACCATAATAGGTGACTCTGTAGTTTCAAAGAGAGTCTATAGGAAATGTCCTATGATGCTTCCCTAAAGAGTTACTCTTGTTGATTTGGTAGAACTTGACATGTTTTATTTTGATATCATCTTGGTTATGGATTGGCTTCATGATTATTTTGCTTCCATATATTGTTGAACAAGGGTAGTGAAATTTCAATTCCCTAATGAAGATATTTTAGAGTGGATGGGGGGAGATTCTATGCCAAGAGGTAAAATTATTTCTTAATTGAAGGCTTGTAAGATGATAGCCAAGGGTTGTTTATACCAGGTTGTGAGAGTTAAGGACCTAGAATGTGAAATTTCTTCTATTGAGTCAGTTCCTGTATCGAGAGAATTCCCAGAGGTTTTTTCCTAATGAGCTTCCAGGAGTCATGCCGAAAGGGAAATTTACTTTGGCATTGATTTATTACCGAATATGAATCCCATTTCAATTCCTCTAGATAGGATGGGTCAGGCTGAATTGCAAGAGTTGAAGCTACAACTCATGGATTTACTAGACAAGGGTTTCATTCAACCTAGTATTTCTCCATGACGTGCTCCATTCTTGTTTGTTAAGAAGAAGGACGGGTCACTTACAATGTGCACTAATTATCGCCAACTCAATAAGTTTACGATAAACAACAAGTATCCTCTCCCTAGAATTGATCTATTTGATCAACTCCAAGGTGGTAGTTATTTTTCAAAGATTGACTTAAGTTTTGGATATCAGCAACTTAGGGAGAGAGGTGAAGACGTTCCCAGAACAGCTTTACGAACTAGATTTGGTCACTATGAATTCCTAGTTATGTCTTTTGGTTTAAAGAATTCTCCGGCGGAGTTCATGGACCTAATGAAAAGATTTTTCTGAGATTACCTCGACTGATTTGTTATTGTAATAACTGATGATATTTTCATATACTCCAAGAATGAAGATGATCATGAGAGTCACTTGAGGTTGGCCTGGCAAGTCCTCAAAGAACACCAACTTTATGCCAAATTTAGCAAGTGTTAATATTGGTTAAGGTCGATTGCTTTTCTTTGCCATATTATCTCTGGTGATGGTGTAGAGGTTGATCCGAAGAAGATGCATGCGGTCAGAAATCGGCCTAAACACTTGACTCCCACAGACATAAGGAGTTTCTTGGGTATAGCCGGATATTATAGAAGATTTGTTGATTGATTTTCGTCCATTACTTCTCTTTTGATAGCTTTGACCAAAAAGAAGATGAAGTTTGAGTTGTCGGAAGCTTGTGAGAAAGGTTTTCAAGAGTTGAAAGATAAGCTTATCCCTCCGGTGTTGACTTTAATGGAGGGAAATAAAGTCTTTGTGGTGTATTGTGATGCTTCCCGAGTGGGCTTGGGATGTGTCCTCATGCAGCACGATAAGGTGATTGCTTATGCTTCTAGAAACAAAAAGTTCGTGAGAATAATTACGCAACTAATGATCCTGAGTTAGCTGTTGTATTTTTTTCCTTGAAAATATGGAGACACTACTTGTATGGTATTCATGTTGATGTATTTACTGACCATTTAAGTCTTCAATATGTGTTTACACAAAAGGATTTGAACCTCAACCAGAAAAGATGGTTAGAATTGTTGAAGGATTACGACATGAGTGTCGTTTATCACCCCGGCAAAGCCAATGTGGTTGCGGATGCTTTGAGTCGAATGACTTTGGTTAGTGTGTTTCATGTGGAGGAAGAGAAGAAAGAACTTGTGAAAGATGTTAATAGGTTGGTTAGCTTAGGTGTGCGGTTAGAAGATTCTCCAAATGGTGGTTTCATGGTCCATCATAACTCCGACTCATCATTTGTGGTGGAGGTAAATCTAAGTAACACCTTCATCCTCTATTGATGGATTTGAAGGAATCGGTACGTAGTAAGCTCAATGAGTCATTCTCCTAGGAGGGGAATGGTGTTCTTAGGTACCAAGGAAGATTATGTGTACCCGATGTTGAGGATTGGAGAAAACAGATTTTGGAAGAAGCCCATGGTTCTCGCTATTCTATACATCCGGGTGGCACCAAAATGTATCATGATCTTAGAGAGGTCTATTGGTGGATGTTTTGAATACGGACACAGCAGAGTTTGTTACTAAGTATCCAAACTTCCTACAAGTTAAAGCTGAGAATCTCAAACAGGGTGGTTTAACCCAAATCATGGATGTTCAAACTTGAAAGTGGGTAGCCATCAATATGGACTTTGTTGTTGGGTTGCCTCTAACACTAAAGCAAAATGATTCTATATGGGTCATTGTGGATAGGTTGACTAAATCTAACCATTTTATTCCAGTAAAGTCCACTTACACGGCTGAAGATTATTCAAGGATCTACATTCATGAGATTGTGAGTCTTCATGGGAATCCTTTGTCCATCATTTCAGATAGAGGTGCCCAATTTACTTCTCATTTATTAAAAGGCTTTTCAAAAGGGTTTAGGTACTCAAGGGAAACATAGTACAATTTTTCATCCTCAGATAGATGGTAAAGAGGAACATACCATTTAGACCCTTGAGGACATGTTAGAAGCCTGTGACATTGATTTCAAGGGATGTTCGGATAATCACTTACCTTAGATTGTGTTCTCTTACAACAATAAGTATCATTCGAGCATCTCCATGACACCTTTTGAAGCACTTTATCGTAGAAAGTATAGTTATCCGATTGGACGGTTTGAGGTTATTGAGTCCTCACTCCTTTGTCCAGAAGTTATCTATAAGGCTATAGAGAAGGTTCAAATCATAAGAGATGGATTGAAGGAAGCCTATAGTCGGCAAAAGTCCTATGCCGACAATAGAAGAAAAAATCTTTAGTTTGAAATAGGTGACCATGTCTACTTTAAGATTTGACCTATGAAAGGGGTGATGAGATTTGGTAGAAAAAGGAAGTAAAGTCCGCAGTATGTTGGTCCCTATGAGGTTTTACAATAAATTTAAAAGGTTTCCTACGAATTGAAAGTACCTAGTGAACTAGCTTCAGTTCATCCGATATTTCATGTTTCTATGCTAAAGAAATGCATAGGTGACCCGGTATCCATTCTGCCTATATAAGGTTTAGGAATTCATGAGAACCTCTCCTATGAAGAGGTTTCGGTTGAGACCCTAGATCGCCAAGTCAAAAAGTTGAGTAACAAAGAGGTTGCCTTTGTAAAAGTTCTAGGGAGGAACCATCTTGTCGAGGGTGCAACATGGGAGGCTGAAGCCGTCATGATGTCCCGCTACTCTCATATCTTTACTCCTTAAGGTTAGACATTCATCTTAATTAAGAAAATAATGCATGATCATAAAATTGACTTGTTTTCTAAATAGGTGCATGCTTGGTAAATGTTGTACCAACTAGAGTTTTAAGAAAATGTCTTCACACACTATTCTTGCACTTATGTGAAACATGTATGCATATGTTTTCTTTAGATTTTGTTGTTTTGTTGTCATCTTGAGAAGAACGATATCATGGTGAATCTTTGGTGCATTTTTAGATTATAATAAGGTCGAGAAGGAAATTCCTCACTATGTGTTATGAATATAAAACTCTTATATGTTGTGTATAACGAATTGCGTTCTATGTGTAATGTTATAGTATGTGTCTTACAGAGTTGTGATATAATCCTATGAGCTGTGACTCATTATGATTTTATGTTGTTGATTGGTTGTGTTGCTAGTATTGAGTCTATTCTTACCATCCAAAAATTTGTAGTGTCATTCAGGGATGAATGTTCCTAAGGGAGGGATAATGTAACACTCCGAAAATGTCATGGCTTAGACTAGAGATTAATATATTAAATAATGTTCAAAATGATGTTTCCAGACCTATATAAATGTAATAAACTCATTTGGAAATGGTTAGAGCCAAAACGACTAAGAAAGACCTTGACGTCTGAAAACTAGCTAATTTGTTTAAGCTGACGTCCCTATGTTTGGTGAAGGTTTCGAAGTATAAAATGAAATCCAAAACATGTAAAGTGACCTTGTATATGTATTATATAGCGCAAAGGTTCCAAAATTCTGGTAACTACACCCCAAGGACCACCCTAAGGGTCCTTAGGGAGGACCCAAACATGTGTGGGGAGGCTGCCTGACAGCCTGCGAGCAGGCCAGATGTGGAGGTGTGGTGCGCGACGCACAAGGAACACGAGGTTTTTTGCCTCAAGATTTGAGAGATCCGAGGCTGACACTCACCACACTGACTCAACTCAAAATTCAACTAAAATGACGGGATTTGGCCCCGCGACGCACAACTACTTTCCAGAATCGTTAAAGTCGTATTTTTGGTAATTTAACTATTAAAAAGACCCATTTAAGTGGAGGGTCTTTTGGATAATTCATAGGACGACTATATATTTATATTAGGTCAGTTTTAGACCACTTTTACACGTCCCAAACCAAATCAAACGAAATTTCTCTCATCTTTCAAGAACACTCTCTTCTCCAAACTCCATTGAAAAACAAGAAGATGTTACGGAAGTAGACGAACTACTCAAGCTCTTAATCCAATTTTTGTGGATTCTTAATATATAAGGTATGTGTTTTTCACTCTTGTGATTCCTTTCCTCAAGAAAACATTGAAAGAAAATTTTTTAACACTTTCAATTGTAGGGTTTTTACTTTACAAAACATATTTTCTTCCTAAACCTATGTTTATGATTTTCAATGAAAAGAAAGTGATTTCTATAGTCTATTCCACACGATTTGATGAGTATGTTGTTATTTATTTTTGAATTTTGTGTGAAGTATGTTCTTATCTATATGATGGATTCGTATGATTGTTTCTACTACTTGATAATATGAAAACGTAGGAATTGTAACTAAGACTAGAATGAACTCTTAAATGACCCTTTCCCTTATCCTATATTATGCATTGATTTTGTTGATGATTTGATAAGTTGTTCTTGATTATGATATTGAGTATTTCACTATGTCATGATTAAGAATGTTATAAGTTGAACGTAAGTTCTTGAATAAAGTTCTTGGAAGGAAGAAGTAAATCTTCAAAGTGTAATAGCTCCCCAATGTTTATGTTATCCTATAAATCATGAGGATATGTTGTTAAAGTATGTATGATGTTGCTATGAGGATATGCTGCGCTAGGAACATATTATTTGTGAGATCATGAAAACAACACGAAAATGCAAGTTATGATATTTTCTGTTATGCTTTACACAAGATGACTATGTTATTGTAATCTCACATATTAAGGATTGCGATGAAAGGAAACTCTGATCTAATACTAAAAGATCTCATGATAATGTTTATTCAAGGATTTAATATCCTATGACCTATGATCAGTTTATGATAAAAGACTACTTAAAGTTTATTCAAGAAAGGGACTTAAGCTAAGCACCGATGAACTAGACATGAGAGGTGTCCCTTCCCTAGTTGGAAGGTAGGTTCACAATGACTCTCATGAGATTGAGGCTGCCATGTAATGTGGAACTATGGTCTCTAATACATCTACTAGTTCTTGAACTATGTTTCCACCATAGGTTACTAGCTAGTGGATCCACCTAGAAAGCTATGTCATGTTAGGTTCTACTTTGGCCGGTAGACCACTTTCTTTCGGTATGGGGTTTTATTACACCCGATTCCATGTTTAGCTCACATAGTCTATGTCGGTTAAGGCGTATGTTCCCTCATGTAAAATTAAAGACAAGTAAATGAACGTTGACTATGGTTTCTTGATGAGTCTACTTAGTAGAGGTAGGGGTATGGGACTTTACCTAGACGTTGCACAAGTTGACTCTAAGGGAAGTCCTAGGAGATTGTTCTTATGTAATAGCATGACATGAAAGGTATATGTTTATGATACATGATGTTACACATATATGATGTTGGTCATTATGATGAATATGTTATTGAGTTATATCTCTATATGAAGAGATGACTAATTATGTTACAACTTATATGAAGAAAAGTTTTATGTATGGTCTTTAATCTTATCTACTTGGTTATGTGGGGTTATGGGGCTTCACATGACCATTGTACTTGTAGGTTGGGGATGGGATCATTGGTAAGTGTTTTGTCTATTATGTTATATGATCTATTGAATATGTAAAGTCAACATGACTATGACAATATTTATTTAATTATTATCATGCTTTATGTTAATGGAATCCTTTACTTGTATATGTTCTATGATATGTGCATTAAAGACATTCACATGACTTAGCACGTTTTCTAAAGATATGATAAATGATGCTTTTTCATGCATATATTTAAGTGTTATGTGCATATATCCACACTCAGTACATGTGGCGTACTAAGCTATCACTTTATATTACAACTACTGTAGGTTCCGGCCAATGAAGTTTAAGGAGGTGTATTTGAAGAAGCTTGGAAATCTTTCTCCAAGTCTTGGTAGATCCTCATGTCCGAGACGCTATAATTTATATTCCAACTTACAAATATTTTAATAGATATTAGGAATACACTATTTTCCATCATTTTCTTTGGATTCTTTTGTATTAAGGCCTATATGGCATATTGACTATGTATTGGCAAAGTCCAAATTTTCACTCTTAGATGGTTTTATATATGTGAGACAATTTCTTAGAATATCGTATGGTTTATGAATGATAAGTATGAAGTTTAAGTATACTCAAGTAGAATGTAAAAGTTCTAATTTTCCACAATTTTTACTGATCACATGTTATGACGAATGCTAAGGGCTTGTTTGAGTCCTCTAAGAGGACAATGATGCCGGTCTCACCTGGGGTATACTCTCCGGGTGTGACACTAAGTAAACTCATTTAGATGTCATAAGTCCAATTCACATACACACTTATAATTGATATCTTTACATAATAAAGTCACTTAACATGCATTCATATAATTCATACATATATAACATAAGTGTTACTTCCATACATGCGCTAATGCTCAAACTCTTTGTTAAATAGTATTTAAGCCTTAAATACACTAATTTATAAGAAGGATTTAGAAGATTTCTCATTCATACATCATGAATCTCAAAGGATTCTAAGATGAGATGTCCTTTCATCAAAGACCATTCTTCATGTGAGATTGTTTTTTCCATGTTCATACAATCATGTGTGTGCGCATATAATATGATATCTACCTTCACATAAAACTTCCAATCACACATGGTCATAAATTCATTAATCATATACTTACATGCATAGAAAATAGGAATGATGTATAGGAGAACTATCCTTTCCATAATCATCATGAATCTAATGTATTCATAGACATGCATGAAGTGTGTGTGTTTATGTGTACATTGGTCAACATGATCACATAACAACAATAACATAAACTTGAGGAAACCACCCTCTAAAGACCACAACAAATGTAAAAAATTCTTCAAGTCTCAAGTCACATACATATAGAGTATAAAGGACTATAGACTACTTACACTCACATTACATTCTAGGAGTCAAAAACATGTTCAACATTGGAACAGAAGACTCCTACCATACTTTCATCACACATTCATATAGGATTCATTTAGACAAGGTTCATACTACAAGAGTATTCATCATCATTAGACATATAGACCTAACTTAACCCTAACATGATCATTACATTTACGCAACCTCATACACACTCCTAAATCATGTAACTAGTGTGGAAGACTATACATATAACTTCAAATAACATCAGTTCACTTAGACAAGATGCTATATATAAGTCTACATCCTTCAACTTCCTAAACATGGAAATAATCATATCACTTCATCTTGAATCTAATACCTTCAAAACCATGATCATAGGACATAAACATGTACAAGAATGTAAACAGCGCCACTATAAGTGGACCATACCAATCAACACAGTTTAATGTACATTCTAAACTAATAAAAGGAAATAGGTCAACTTACAAAATATCAAAGATAATTATCATATTGGTCAATTCCCAACAATTCATAATAAATTGACATAAGGGAATATAGAACTAACCAATTCATCATAATATAAACATAACATAAGCATCATCTCATCAAGTTCACAAGATCCATAACATATCATAATTTGAGAGGATAAAGAGATCATGGGTTCTTCAAGGAATTGGATAGAGAAAATCATGTTTAACTAATACTTTAGTCATAAAATCATCATTACAATGTTTTTTAAATCACTTTTACAATGAACCCATGGATAGATTGAAAGATGAGATTTTTTTTCTTAGAATCATGTTTGAAAATGGTTTGAAAGGACTCTTTAGATGAATGTTTATCTAAGGATGAAGGATTACCATAACATCTACATTAGGAAGACCACAAAAATTGGAGAAAGCTCTAAAAATCCACCTCCATAGCTTGTCCTCGAGTTAGGTCTTTGTTGGGGTTTTGGGGGTTTTAGGGATTGTTTGGTTTGAGAGGGAAAGATTAGATTTGAAGAATGAATTCTAAATTAGAGTAAAGGCTTATATACTAGCTTAAAATACCTAAATACACCTACATTAATTTTCTATAGTTTAGTTAGGACGTGGAATGAATTTGAAAATTCACTCTTCCACTAGGCAGCATGCAAACAGTATTGTTGAAGGTCCAATCGACGAGGGCAGTCGACAGACCATTGGTGGGAAGAATGTGCGTCCTGCACCACCATCTTTTGCGATAAAGGCTCTGTCTATATTGGGGGGTTGAGGTCACATTTCTAAGGGTTGATCAATGCCCCCGATTAACGGACCATTGGTAAAGTAACGAGGCATCGTTTGGATACAACCTAGGTAGTCTACTACCCAGCAGTTGGGTCCTCCTAAAGGACACTTCGGGTGATCCTTGGGGAGTCCTTCCTAGATGTTTTGAACCTTAATACTTCTATGAAAAATATAGTACCATACCCTATCAATTTAAACCCTAAACTACAACTAAAACATAGAAATGCACACTAGAACACACTAGTACATCTAAAGTCAAGCTTTCGAACGTCTTTGTTGATCATGGACGTTTGATGTACAAATCAGTCAAATCAATCATTCAAAAGATGAAACACAGTTAAAATGTGAATAACATATTTAGGACCATGTGAGGCTCTAGAAACCTTAGTTCATTTTGATGGTCTTAACAATATCCCCCACTTGGGAACATTTGTCCTCGAATGACATTTGGAACTTTTAAAACACTTTAAAGGACTCAATGAACCATAGAGTATCTCACAACATTAAACATGTTATTACATAAGAGTCAATGCACAAAAATTACAAGGAACAGAAACTTCATACTATCATGAAACTAACGCAACATAATCAAACATGGTTTACTCTTACAATTTAGTTTCATGCTTACATACTTCTTCATACCCATTGACATTTGGAGGAACTACCTTCTCCAACATTTGGAATGGTCATTCATCATAAAGTTAAACATACAATGGATTTCACTTGAACATATAGGCATAATGACACTTCAACTCATGGGAAATTAAGCAAATTCACTTTGTTGAAAAAACTAATCAATAATGTAGATCAACTACAATCTTATAGTCTAGACATAAGACCATCAAGGTCATACATAACATTACCGTACTTAAATTTTGTTTAAACAGGAAAAACCTTCACCTATTCACAATAAATACACACATGGTATCATATAGTTAACATAAAAGCAATACACATATTAATCAATTTTAAGGAGGGTTTCTCCACTTTTAACCAAAGCATGCTCAATTCTGTTCCTTATGAGATCTAAATGGAAGCTCATACCACAAACATCATATCAATAGGAAGTCATATTATGCAAATTTAAATTTCTAGAATGACACTAGATTTTGTTAACATGCATTATTTAGGAAAATTTGTTACATTCATAGGCACACACACATTGAGTACTTTGGCTCGACATACCATCACTTCTCAAGAGTGAGCCTACAACAACATTTCCTACGTCATAAAAGTCATACATTTTAAAAGGGGACTCATTATTTCTCATGCAAGGGAAACTTAACACCTCATTATTGGGGCAAAACACCCTCATATTACAAGTTTTATCAAGCATGTAAATCTAGCCATCTCATGAAGTCAAATGCATATTTATCATATCGAGAGGCATAACAACATGAGAAACATGCAATTTTTTATTTAAAAAAATCTTTTTCAACTTATAATGACCTTTCATGACATGCATAACATAGGTGTCATACAGCATGAAACTTACACTTATGCAAGACTCCCATTATAACAAGCCACTTAGGAACACTTAGGTTTCAAGATTAATTAGGAATAGAAGGAAAAGATCATAGAGATATTCACAACCTTACTACTCATATGATCATAATCCCACCTAGGTTAAATTCATTTAAAAGAAACATATCTCATTGAAGAGAACTTTGACTTACAAATCCTTCTAGTCAAGCACACATCATCCCTCTTGGGATCAAACTTATGCTAATCCTTTTTATACATCACCTCATTCCATCTCTCAAGAAGGAACCGTCACACACACACACACACACACCCCAGTTATTGACTCACATTCCACTAGGTGAGTAATTAATGAGGTCAGAAATGAGTAGCTCACTTATTCCATTCCATTATCATCACACCAAGTGATTCATAAAATAGGGAAGATCAAGGGAACATTGATTATGAACATTAAGGACATTCCTAACCTTACCCTCTAGACACATTACCCCCCACTTAGGGTAATCCTAATCATATATTCATTACCTCATGCCCTTAAACATCAAGGTAAATGCAAGACAAGAAAAACCTACAAGGGTCATAAATTTTTTGTGAAAACTCCTAACCAACCATGCCTAGGTGCAATCTGAACACTTCATTAATTGGTCATACTTAAGAGCAATTTGAAAGTCAACTAACAACTTCAAAGTAGGTCAACATCAATTCTCTCCTTATCTTCAAGATTTAAGGGTACATAATACCCTCGAAGTCACTTTAGGGAAAAACATTATTCCTCCTTATGAAATAAAACCCTTTCTTCCTTTTTCTCACTCTTCGAATAGTTCATAAGGTAACTAATCAACTATTCAAAAGGGTTATCTCATTAGCTAGGATACTTCACAATTTCCTGATTAAGTTCAACACCCATCCTCCCTACATAGTAATACCTTTACAAAACAATCCAATCCACACAAGGGAAACTCCAACGCATTACACATATATAAGGGAAACACCTCTATTTCACTCTTTACCACTTTTCTCCAAAAAATTTCAAGCTTATTTAAGAACATTACACTATCATCATACATAACCATAAACAAACCATCATTAAAAAGGGAACCTGATCCAACCATAACAACTCTTAACAAGTTAGAACCATATTATCACATAATCATAACTTCCCAACATATAACGTCCATTCTCATACATCACATATGGTCATATATGACATCACATCAGACATACTAATTTTCACATTAACACATACTCATCAAGCCACAAAACCAAGGTAAGCATCCAAAACTCACCGTTACTCCCTCAAGCTTCAAGACATCCTCTTTTTCAAGCAATCACATCTAAAAGACTACCAAACGAGAAAACATAATCGGAAAATCATATAGAGATAAGTTATATAGCACGACATAAGTGTAGTGAAGAAACTAAAACTTTATCGACCTATAGCCTCTTCCTCATAGATGTGTCGTGACTCACCACTGATGAACATGACTCTACTAGACGTGGCAATATGATACTTTGGACACTAAAATCATTTTCCATAACTTATGCTCTGATACAAAGCTTCTCACAACCAGGGAGCACCCCCTAGAAGTAACATTGTGTACTCGAACTCTCAAAGGTCTTATTTAAGCCCTTAGACATCTCTCGTTCAATTATTGTAAAAATATATGAAATTCAAAACTTTTCATGGAACATCATATGCTAGAACATCACTTCAAATATGAATATATATGTGTGTGTGTGTGTGTGTGTGTGTGTTTGTGTGTGTGTGTGTATCATAAGTACATAATTAGACTCTACATCTCTTTGACATCTCAAGACACAACTCAATAGAATATAATAGAATAGGGACACGACCCTTTAAATCATAGAATATAAGTCTATTACATAAACTTAATGAACATCTTGACATAGGAAATCCTTGATTCATAACAGTCCCTTTACTTGTATTTGGGATATCTACAACCAAGAGGTTATATGAAGATAGAGTTCCACTTTCTTCACAAGTCTTTTGTCGTGCCATAGAACTTAGTTGTATATGATTTCCCTATTATGTTTCCTTATCTGATGGTCTTTTATATGTGATTGCTTGGAAAAAGGATGTCTCAAAGTTTGAGGGAGAAATGGTGAGTTTAGGGGTGCTTACCTTGGTTTCGTGGCTTGATGAGTTTGTGTGATGGTATAAATTGGTAAGTTTTATGTGATGCCATTTCTGGCCATATCTGATCTATGAGCATGGAAGTTATATGTTGGTAATTTATGATTATGTGATGATATGGTTCTAACTGTCAAGAGTTGTTATGGTTGGATTTAGTTCCCTTTTTAGTGATGGGTTGTTTAACCATGTATGATTATAGTGTAATATTATGAAATAGGCTTGAAATGTTTTGGATAGAGGTGGTAAATAATGAAAGAATGATGTTTCCTTGTTATTGAGTAATCCCCCATATATGCTCTTGTTTGGATTGGAATCTTTGGTGTGGAATTGCCCCTAAGGAGAGAAGATGGTTGATTACCCTTATAGGTTGATCTTGACTTGCATTGACTTTAGAGTTTTAAAGTCGTGCTATTATTAGGCTTACCACAAGTGGGAGATAATTTTTCTAAAGGGTAAGGTTATGAATTCTTTAATGGCCCTACTCAGATATCCTTGAACTTTCCTATGTTATAGTTCACTTGGAGTGATGATTGTGGAATGGAATAAGTTACCTACTGATTTGTGACCTCTTGAATTCCTCACCTAGTTGAGTGTGATGTTAAGAAGGGTTTGCATAAGTTTGATCCCAAGAGGGAGGATGTGAGTTTGACTAGAATGATTGGTAATTCCAAGTACTTTTCAATCAGAAAAGTTTCCCATAAATTTATTTAAGCTGAGTGAAAATATGATGGTATGAGTAGTAAGGTTGTATATATCCTTTTTTTTCTTTCTATTTGTAGTAGAGATTGAAACCAAAGAGTTCCTAAGTAGATTGTTATGATGGGACTCTTGCATATGATTATGAGTTGCATGTTCTCCATGTGTTATGCATGCATGTTTTAAATGATGCCATGTAATGCATATCATGAAAGGTCATCATTGCATAGAAAAGGAATTTTTGACCAAATGGCATGTTTCTTCTGTTGTGATGCCTCTTGCTATGTTAAATGTGCATTTAACTTCATGATATGTCTAGATGAACATATTGATAACAGTTTTGATGTGAGGGTGTTTTTCCCAAATAATGTGGTGTTGAGTTTTTTTAAATAACAAAAGATGTGTCCTTTTAAAAATATGTGACTTTTATTACTTAGGAAATGTTTCTGTAGGCTCACTATTGAGAAGTGATGGTATGTCTATCTTATTTCATCAATATGTGCCTATGAATTGTAACATTTTTTCCTAAATTATGCAAGTTTATGAAAGCTAGTGTCATGCTAGAAATTGAAATTGTATGAATTAACTTTCTGTTGATGTGATGTGTATGGTATAAGCTGCCATTTGGACATCATAAGGAAGAGAGATTGAGAATGCTTTGGTTAAAAGAAGAGAAATCCTCCTTTAAATGAATTAACCCTTGTGCATTTCTTTTATGTGAACTCTATGATACCATGTGTGTATGTTGTTTCTAGGAGAAGGTAGTTTCGCCTTGAGTAAAAGATAAACATGGTAATGTTCTTTATGACCCTTATGGTGTTATCTCTAGACTATAAGATTGTATATGATCTACATATTTCATGAGTTTGTGCAACTAAGTGAAATTGCTTAATTCCCATGTGTTGAAGTGTGGATTATGCCTATGTTTTCAAGTGAAATCCGTTGTATGTTTAACTTTATGATGAAATAATGATCATTCCTAATGTTGGAGAAGGTCGTTCATTCAAATGGAAATGAGTATGAAGAAGTATGTAAGCATGAAAAATGAGTAACCCATGTTTGATTATGTTGCTTTAGTTGCATGATAGTATGAAGTTGGTGTTCCTTGCATGTTTTTTGCATTGACTCTTATGTGATAAAATGTTGAATGAAATGAGCTTCTCTTTGGTTGATTGAGTCTTTGAAAGCGTTTCAAAAGTTCCAAATGTCCTTCGAGGATGAATATTCCCAAGTAGGTGATATTTTAAAAACCCTCAAAATTAAATCAGGTGTCTACAGCCTCACGTGTACCTAAAAAGGTTATTAACATGTTAATTATGTGTTTTAGAGCTTGTATGATTTATTTGAAGGTCAAACATCCAAGAACGACCAAGACGTTCAAAAGTAGGACTTTAGATGCACTAATGTGCTCAACTATGCCTTTGTATGACTTTGTAGGTGTCACGACTGAGGTCTAGACTCTAGTTGAAACAGGCGGTGTTGACCTCTCAGAGGTCGCAGACAAGCCACATACATCATCATTACATCGTATAGGTTAATATTAGCAGAAAATTTAAAACTTTTGTTGACTTTAAAGTATACATAGACTTCATAGTAAGAATTGCAATATATCACATTAGTTCACCACAACCATCTAATAATGAGATATTCGAATGAAGGAAATAGTTTATAACTGCATAAATATAAAGTTGCCAAACTGGCACCAATAAAACATCTGAAATAAGGTAGAAAGAAACGCTAGTGGAAAACTCTCCACTATATCATGCCTACTTCTAAGATCGAATATAAAATATAAGCATCCTCAAAAACATGAGGGCCTTCCAAGTCCGGATGAATGCTCCATATCCGGATAGTTTCAACGTAGTCTCGTAACTCTAGCTTCCACCTGCACCTGCATCTAAAAGTAAAGTATTGTATGGGATTGGTACACACTTGTAATAAGTATGGGTGTATGCAAGTACATACCAAGGATATTCATGATTAAGGAAAGCTCTCTCCTAACGATATGAGTTGTGGAAAGCCGCGTCAGTTGGACATGCCAAATCAGTTTAGGAAAGTCATGCTATGAGAGTAACATGCATCATCATTCTTTTCATATTGCACACAGCACATAACATATTTCATATAGCACATACATATATCACATATCATTCGTTAATATGCCATGAGACATTGGAATAATGGACTTAACATTGGACTTCCCAAAATGAGGGATCAACATATGGGACCTCAACTAGGGAGCCTTCTTTAGCAAACACAGAGTCTACTTCATTCATTCATGCATACTTCATTTTAATTCGTTTCATTCATTCATAGGTTAGTGCAAGCACCGGCTATACCTAGGATGTAGTTTACGACTATCACTGGGTGCACTGTGCAATGACCAAGAATAACCTAGTGTCATTACTTGAGTCTAGTTCACCACTTGATTATCCTAACCAATCACATTTGGTATCATTCATTTCATTTTGTGCATTACTGAGGCTGGCCTCATTATTTCTTTGGGAACTTTAACTTTAATCGACATAGATAATGTGAGCTCTATGAAATCCAGTGTCTACCCCACACCGAAAAGAGGTGGAATCACCGGCCTAAGTGAAAACAAAACTTGCTAGTGTATATAGGGGATTGAACCCTGCTAGATCCCTATGTTGGCTGCATAGGTTCAAGTACTAGGATATATATGGAGACCCATACCTTCCTAAACAGACAGTCTCATCTCATGAGATTTACACAAACCTCTGCCTTCCCGAAAGAAAGAATCGCGACTCATAGCTAGCCTATTGGTGCTCCGTATAAAGTTCCATTACATTTATCTCAACACATCGTAGAATCTGGCTTCTAGCATGAGGGCATCATTCCTCATTAGATGATTTATCATCTCATCATTAGTATTAAATGTGTATTAATCTCAATAGTTTCATTAGAGTGTTTCTTAGAAACTGGTCTCCTCATTAACTCTACACTCTCATAGGTGAGTACGTTATTGGTAACACTTACTTACGCTCATCTGAGATTGATCTCATATTTCACATTACCCTCTTATAATGTTGTCACCACATTCATTAACTTTAACATATTAGCTCATCATAATTACTCACCCCTTTTACGTGAATGTTCATTTCATTATATGCTAATGCACTTGGCCTTTTAGTGTGTTTCACACCCTTACTTAACCCTCCTTGGGTCACATAAATTCATCACATACATTTTAGGTTCACTTATTTTTAACGTACGCTGGACTTATAAACCCATACGTTCACTCCATGAGGCTTCATTCATAATTCGTCTAAATGACTTATACTTATCTAAGATTTTATGGTACAAGACTTATGCATCTTGTAAGTATGCCAAGGTCTCAATTTCGATTCCTATAGGCAACATTCATTAAATATTTAATCACGTAAGACTTCTGTGTCTATACAGAATTTGGGCAAAGGAACGCGATTTGGAATTCCTTGTATAACACTTACATTTTTTATAAATTCTTGATTTAGAATTCTCGGCTTGGAGACCCAAGATCGAATCCCTACGCCCATATCCCTTTTATTTTCTTTCTTTCATTAATTCTTCCGTTTAGACCGAGAGGATGTGGGATCGATCCTCCACAACCTCATTTTTCTTTTATTTAATTTTTCTCCTAACTTCGTTATCTATCCGAGAGGTTGTGGGTTCGATACCCACACACATCATTTTATTTATCTTCCCTTTTATCTTATTGCTTCACCAACCTTACCCCATTTCGAATCCACCTCACCATACTTTAAATATTAAATTTTTCAGCATCCTTCATATAGTGAGGTCTCGGGATCAATCCTTGATGACCTCACTTATTTTTAAAATAAAATTAAATCTCCAATTCTTCAAGTAACTTAGCCAAAATAGAATCCAGCAAATCTGGAAATTTTATCACGCTTTCCAGTCCATTTCTTCAACATTTTATACGTTAAATTTTTGGACATTTCGTACATTTATTTTTTGCATTGTTGTGGTAACATTTAATTAAGGGTTTTCACTCAGCAACATTAGAAAACTAATGAACATCACGAGTTACTTCAAGTAATTGCATACAAAACACGAGAATTTAACATGCATATTCCACACTTCGACTAGTGACGAAGGTCACGGCATACACAATGCACACACACGTTTAACATAGGTTTGGAAAGTATGCTTATTACTTACATAAATCCGAATATAAATAAATGAACATAATCATCACGAAAACACATCACATCCCTAAATTCTACCAGAAAAACATACCCAACCTACAAAATCAATGGTAGCTACTGACAGGGACATGCAACGGGGAACATTTCTAGTTTTCGGATTAGAATTCGACTAAATCGCAGGAGTCTCTTGGGAAAGGACCAAGCGTAATAAAAACCCATACCTATTGTCGGTCAACACCCTCCAAATATTATCCAATGGCAGCCCACTCCATGATACCAAAGCCTCACCACCAAATTTCAAGCACAACCCGTCAAGAACAATTTTTTTTTTGCTTTTCATTTTTAGTTTAGTTTTTTCTTTTGTATTAGTGTTCAAGTTCTTCAAGAGTGATGAATTTTTTATTTTGTTATTTTTAATGATAATGAACATGAGAATGACAGTAACTAAGCGTGAGAAAGAGAGTGGAGAGAGGTAGGAGTAAGTGTAGGAGTAGGAGTTTTAGTTGAAGACTTAGTCAAACTAGGACTCCTTGCCATTTACTATTAAAAATCTGATTTTTTTAAAGGCTTAGGTGAAATTACTAATAATTCTCTTACCTAAATCAGGTAATTAATATAATTAATTAGATTTAACATTTCTTCCACCAAGGATCGAACCCGGGTGAAGCTTAACTTGCGAAAAGGGTTAAATTCGGCCAACCTTACCCGAATTCTCCATCTTTTTATACTAATTGATCAATTAATTAAATACTTAAGGTAATTACAATACTACCCCTATCTTGGAAAAGACTATTTTACCCCTAGACCCTCCAAACTTACGATTACCCCTTTCAAGTCCGGTTAAGACTCATCCATGTGAATTTTAATATTCGGGTGCCCTACATGGATGGATCCAACCTTGCCTAGCTCAACTAACTCACCAAGTTAGTTGGCTTTGTTGGTGCATAGGTTCTGAGGTCTAGTTCCACGCGCATAAAGCCGTGTGGACCCGCTCTAATCTAGTCATTCTAGTATGTTTAGGCATTACTTAGCATAGTCTTTTCGGGTTGTTATATTATCTCCCCCTTAGGAACATTCCTCCCCGAATGACACTTCTAATTATCTAGAAAAATGACAGTCATATCATAACATAAGTACTTTGCAGTCAAGCAATATCAATAAAGAATAGAGGAGGCAAAGAAACTTAGATTTAAGAGTAGGAAGTCTAACCTCAAGATCTGAAAAGATGAGGATAGCGGGATCTCATATCAGCCTCATCCTCCCACGTACCACCCTAAACTAGATGGTTCCTCCTCAATACGATCATTGTGGAATCCTCCTTGTTTCTCCGCCATATTACCTGCCAATCTAATATCTCAACAGGAACCTCCTCATAGGACAAGTCTTCATCAACCTCCAAAGCTTCAACAGGGACAATCGATGCTGGATCACCAAGGCACTTCTATATAACATAGAGACATGAAAGACTAGATGAATAGAAGCTAGCTCCGCAAGCAATGCCAACTCATATGCCACTTCACCCACACGCTATAGAATCTTGTATGGCCCAACGTACCTCAGAATCAACTTCCCCTTCCTGCCAAACCTCATCACACCCTTCATGGGTGATATCTTCAAGTATACCTGGTCACCATCATCAAACTCTAAGCGCCGCTTCCTGTTATCTGCATAAACTTTTGCCGACTTTAAGCAGTAGCCAATCTATCCCTAATCACCCTGACCTTCTCTATGGCCTCATGAATAATCTCTGGACCGAAAGTGGACGACTCTGCAACCTGCAATCCCAATGTTGGAGTGATAGCCGTTCTTGTACGAGAACTCTATCTATGGCTGATGGTCGCACCAACTACCTCTGAAGTTGATCACATACGCCCTCAACATGCTCCAATGTCTGAATGGTGCGCTGTTCCTGCCAATCTGTCTGAGGATGGAAGGCAATACTGAGCTTTACCTTCCTGCCTAAGCTCTTCTAGAAGAATCTCCAAAAATGTGAAGTAAACTGAGCTCCCCTATCCGAAATGATAGAAAAAGGAATCCTATGCCACCTCACATTTTCATAAATGTAGAGTCTCTCATAATCCTCGGCCCTGTAAGTAGACTTCCAGGGATAATGTGGGCACACCTAGTCATCCTGTCCAAAATAACCCACATGGAGTCATGTTTCCTCCTAGTCCTCAAAAGACCAACCACGATGTCCATGTTAATGGCCTCCCACTTCCAAGTTGGAACCTCAATCATCTGAGTGAGACCACCAGGATTAAGGTGCTCAGCCTTAACCTTCTGACAATTAGGACACTTGGCCACATACTCAGCAATGTCTTTCTTAATGCCATCCCACTAATAGATCTGCTTGAGGTCATGATACATCTTGGTGGAACCTAGATGTATCGAATAGCTGAAACCATAGGCCTCTGCAACAATCATGGTTCGCAAATCATTTACGTCTGGTACACAACCTTTCCTGATACCTAAGTATGTCGTAACCTCCCATGGTAAAGGACTCATTCATCTTCATCAGCACTAAGTCCTTCAACTCCATCAAAACAGGATCAAGATGCTGACCCTTCTTGACTTCAACTTCCAAGGACGATTCAGAACTAGGATGAACTGAAAACCACTAGTAGATCCCATCAACCGCACACCTAGTCTAGCTAGTATGTGTACATCCTTCACCAACTCCTTCTTCCCATCATCAATGTGGGTTGTACTCCCCATGCTCAACTTGCTCAAAGCATCATCTATAACATTTGCCTTCTCTAGATGGTAGTGGACACTCATATCAGAGTTTTTCAACAGCTCCAACCATCTCTCCTGATGAAGATTCAACTCCCTCTGTGTGAACACGTACTGGAGACTCCTGTGGTCTGTGAATACATCCACTTGCACCCCGTACAAGTAATTCCTCCATAGCTTCAATGCAAACACCACAGCTGCCAACTCCAGGTCATGAATGGGATAATTCTTCTCAAGAACCTTAAGTTGTCTGGACGCATAGGCTATCACATTACCACCCTTCATAAGAACACAACCCAAAATAACCCTAGATGCGTATCAATAAATAGTGTAATTCTCACAATATTTAGGCAATGTAAGCACTGTGGCTGAAGTGAGCCTGTCATTGAGCTTCTGGAAACTCTTCTCACAAGTCTCTGACCATTCGAACTTGGCTTTCTTCTTAGTCAAAGCTGTCAGTGGGGCAACAATGGAAGAAAAACTCTCCACGAACTTGCGGTAGTAACCAGCCAATTCCAGAAAGCGACGGATATTGGTTGGAGTAAGAGGTATTGGCCTGTTCTTACCAGCCTAAGTCTTTTTGGGGTCCACCTCCACACCTTTGTCGGACACAACATGACCCAGAGAGTTCACTGATCTAAGCCAGAATTCACACTTGTTGAATTTGGCATACAACAAATGTTCTCTAAGTACCTGCAAGGTTAGTCTCAAATGATGTTCATGCTCTTCCTTGGTATTAAAGTCTATGAGGATGTCATCAATGAATACTATGACGAAAAAATCAAGGTATTCATGGAAGACTCTGTTAATAAGGTTTTTAATGCAGCTGGTGCATTAGTGAGACCAAATCACATGATTAGGAACTCATAATGACCATAACGGGTAGAAAGGTTGTCTTTGCGATATCTTCATCCCTAACCCTAAGCTGATGATACCCAGAATGAAGATAAATCTTCAAGAAGAAACTAGACCCTTGGAGATGATCGAATAAGTCATCTATTCTGGGACGTGGATACCTGTACATTACAGTGACTTTGTTGAGATGCCGATAATCAATACACATCATAAGGGTTCGATCCTTCTTTTTCACACACAGCACTGGAGCTCCCCAAGGGGATATGCTTGGCTAAATGAAGCCCTTATCAGTGACATCATTTAACTGCAGCTTCAACTCTTTGAGTTCATCTAGAGCCATTCTGTGGGAGGAATTGAAATTGGTTTTCTATCGGGATCTAGGTCGATACCAAAATCAATTTCTCGAGGGGGAGGGACTCCAGGCAAATCATCGGGGCAAAAATCTTGGAACTCATTCACTACATGTATAGAGTCTAAGAAAGAACGTCATGATCTATATCATTGACACTCACAAAATGGCATAACGAACCCTTGGACATCATTTTATTATCTTTGATATTCTAAATCAAGGGACCTGAATGACTCGAATTTACCCCTCCCAGACCAACTCTACTTCATAAGGGAAACGGAATCTCACAACCCTACACGGCAATCCATGAAGGCATAAAATTTATGGAGCCAGTCCATACCAAGTATAATATCGAAGTCATTCATGGGTAACTCAACAAGGTTTGCACACATAGTCTTATCACATACTACTATTGGGCAATCATTATGAACCCTATCAGCTCTCACATTTTCTCCTAAGGAGTACTAACTAGATAGGATCATGAAAAACCTCAAGTAGTGTTTCAAAAGTAAGAGCAAGCAAGTGAGTCACAAAAGAAAGCGTAAACCCTGGACCAAGTAAATCTTAAACAGAGATTGAGAAAACATGCAGCATACCTGTGACAACATCAGCAAACTTCTCGTGCTCCTCCCTACCCTTCAAGGCGTAGAATTTGTTCCTCTTACGAGGCTCAGCTGCAATAACATTCTGGGGATTAGGCATAGGTTGAGCATTACCTCCAGCCTGACCCCAATTATGTGGAAAGTCTCGGACAATATGTTCGATCTTTCCGCAACCAAAGTAGGCATTTTTGCCTAGTTGCACTCTCCACTGTGAATACAGCCACAATAGCCATATTCCTTTCTAGGACGCTGCACATCACCTCCATTGCCCTTCTTCGACTCGGTTTTGCCTCCTCTGGGTGCTGCAGTCAATTGAGAGTTAGAGTTCCCTGAACTCTAATGCCCCTTCTTAAATCTAGGTTCATCATGAACTCCAAAAGTTCTTCTGCCGCCACCTCTGCTGGAACCTATCTTGTCAGAAGAGTTAGGCCTCCTGACCTCACGGACTCTCCTCTTCTTCCTGCTGGACATGCACTATAGCCTAGACAAGTCCATGCTGTCATAGAGCATCGTTGCCCGACATTCCTCCTCCAATTCCTCTAAGATTCCTGTAAGGAACCTCCTCATCTTGTCCCTACTTTTTGACACAAAAAAATGGCATACCTGGACAATTTAATGAATTTCAGGGAATAATTCCTGACATTAATCGTGTCATGCTTAAGGTTGATGAAATCCTCCACTTTAGCCTCTCTCATCTCTCTGGGAAGAACCTCTCAAGAAAGGTTGTCTTAAACAGCTCCCATGTGATCGGACCTCCGCCCAACGCCCTATTATCCTGCCAAATCTTGCACCAAGCCTGTGCAACATCCTTCAGCTGGTACGAGGTTACCTCAGCTTTCTCAATCTTCGTGGCCCCCATTGCCACCAGAATATTCTAGACCTCCTCCACGAACTCATGCAGATCCTCTGCAGTCTTAGATCCTGTAAAGATTGGAGGATTCATCCTTGTAAAATCTCGCAACTTGTTCGCCATGTTATGGGCTAGTGGGTTCTCCCGCTGGGCCTCCTGTCTGTTGGCCTGGGCCGTCATAGCATGAGCCTTCACTATGATGGCTTGAGCCATCTCTGCCAAAGTTGTCTGCACCTCAGCATCAGTTAACCCAACTGGGTTAACTAGCATGGCCACTCTTGCAGTTGGAGCCTAGGGTGGAACTTGGTTGTCCCAAGCAGCTGCTCCTACATTTCCCCGGCCAGCGTTTCCACTTGTGTTCATTTTCTGAAAACATTAGAATTGATGTTAGATAAACTCATAACACAAAGAAATAAGACATTAAGGAAAGAACGATAAGATCAGAAGAAGGGAAATTTTCCTACGCATCATGTAGTCTCTAATCCATTATAGTGGTTCACTTCACTACCATAAGTTAGAACTACTCGACGTGGTTGATGTGAACTTATTATCCTTTGAAATTAACCTAATGCTCTGATACAACTAATGCTCTGATACCATGTTTGTCCCGATCAAGGTCTAGACCCTAGTAAAAACAAGCGTCATTGACCTCTGAGAGGTCGTAGACAAGCCTACATACATCATCATTACATCATATAGATAAATTTTAGTGGAAAATTTAAAACATTTGTTTGCTTTGAAGTATACATAGACTTCATAGTAAGAATTACAATATATCACATCAGTTCACCACAACCATCTAATAATGAGATATTCAAATGAAAGAAATAGTTCATAACTGCATAAATATAAAGTTGCCCAAATGGCACCAATACAATGTCTGAAATATGTAAGAAAGAAACGCTATTGGAACACTCTCCACTAGCTCATGCCTATGTCTAAGGTGAATATAAAAGATAAGCATCCTTGAAAACATGAGGTCCTACCAAGTCTTGATGAATGCTCCACGTCCGTATAGCTTCAACGTAGTCTCGTAATTTCTAGCCTCCATCTATGGGATTAGTACACACTTGTAATAAGTATGGGTGTATTCAAGTACACACCAAGGACATGCATGATTGAGGAAAGCTCTCTCCTAACGATAAGTTATAGAAAACCCAGTCTGTTGCACTTGCCAAATCGGGTTATGAAAGTCATGCTATGAGAGTAAAATGCATCATCATTCTTTTCATATTCCACACAACACATAACACATTTCATATAGCACATACATATATCACGTATCATTCGTTCATATGCCATGAGACCTTGGAATCATGGACTTAACATTAGGACTTCCCAAAATGAGGGCTCAACATATGGGACCTCAACAAGGGATCCTTCTCAGCAAACACAGAGTCTACTTTATGCATTCATGAATTCTTCTTTTTCATTCGTTTCATACATTCATAGGCTTGTTCAAGCACCAGCTATACCTAGGATGTAGTTTAAGACTCTTATCGGTTCACTGTGCAATGATTAAGAACGACCTAGTGTCATTACTTGAGTCTAGTTCACCTCTTGATTATCCTAACCAAACACCTTTGGTATCATTCATTTGATTTTGTACATTACTGAGGTTGGCCTCATTTTTTCTTTGGAAACATTAACTTTAACCGACATATATCATTTCAGCTCCATGAAATCCAGTGTCTACCCCACACCGAAAAGAGGTGGAATCACCAGTTAAGGTGAAACCAAAATATACTAGCGTGTATAGGGAATTAAACCCTGCTGGATCCCTATGTTGGTTACATAGGTTCAAAGACTAGGAGATATAAAGAGACCCATACCCGCCTAAATGGACAGTCTTATCTAATGACATTTACACGAACCTGTGCCTTCTCGAAAAAAGGAATCGTGACTCATAGCTAGCCCATCTGTGCTCCGAATAAATTTCTTTTACATTCATCTTACACATCATAGAAGTTGTCTTCTAGCATGAGGTCATCATTGCTCATTAGATGATTTATCATCTCATCATTAGTATTAAGTGTGTATTAATCTCAATACTTTCATTAGAGTGTTTCTTAGAGACTGGTCTCCTCATTAATTTACACTCTCATAGGTGATTATGTCATTGGAAACACTTACTTAGGCTCATCTGTGATTGATCTCATCTTTCACATTAGCCTCTTATCATGTTGTCACCATATTCATTAACTATATCATATTAGCTCAACTTAATTACTCACCCCTTTTACGTGAATGTTCATTTCATTATATGCCAATGCACTTGGACTTTTTAGTGTGTTTCACACCCTTACTTAACCCTCCTGGGTCACATCAATTCATTACATACATCTTAGATTCAATTACTTTTAACGTACGGTTGACTTAAGAACCCATCCGTACAAGCCATCAGGCTTCATTCATAATTCGTTTAAGTGACATATACTTACCCAAGATTATATGGGACAAGACTTATGCATCTTGTAAGTATGCCAAGGTCTCAATTTTGATTCCTAAAGGCAGCATTCATTAAATATTTAATCACGTAAGACTTATGTGTCAGTACGGAATTTTGGCAAAGGAACTTGATTTAGAATTCTCAGCTTGGGGGCCCGATATCAAATCTTCACACCTTCACTTCCTTTCTTTCTTTTCTTCCCTTTGTCTTAAACATCTCGGCTTGGAGACCCATGATTGAATCCCCATGCCCATATCCCTCTTATTTTCTTTCTTTCCTTAATTCTTCCGTTTAGACCGAGAGGATGTGGGATTGACCCCCCTCTTTTATTTAATTTTTTTCCTAACTTCCTTATCTATCCGAGAGGTTGTGGGTTCGATCCCCACACACGTCATTTTATTTATCTTTCCTTTTTCTCTTGTTGCTTCACCAACCTTACCCCATTTCGAATCCCCCTCACATTACATTAAATATTTAAATTTTCAGCAGCCTTCATATAGTGAGGTCTCGGGTTCAGTCCTTGATGACCTCACTTATTTTTAAAAAAAGTTTAAATCTCCAATTCTTCATGTTACTTAGTCGAAACCAAATTTCCAGCAAATCTGGAAATTTTATCACGCTTTCCAGTCCAGTTCTTCAACATTTTATACGTTAGATTTTTTGACAATTCATTGGACATTTTGTACGTTTAATTTTTTGCATTTTTGTGGTTACGTTTGATCAAGGGTTTTCACTCAATACAGCAACGTTACACCACTTATGAACATCACGATTTACTTCAAGTAATTGCATACAAAACACAAGAATTTAACATGCATATTACAAATTTCAACCAGAGACCAATGTCACGGCATACGCAATGCACACACACGTTTAACACATTGTTTTGGAAAGCATTCCTATTACTCAGATAAATCCGAATATACAAAAATGAACATAATCATCACGAAAATACATCACATCCCTAAATTCTACCTGCAAAACATACCCAACCCAAACTTCAATGGGAGCTAGTGACAGGGACATGCGACGGGGAACATTCCTAATTTTTGGATTAGAATTCGACTGAATCCTACTGGTCTCTTGGGAAAGGGACCAAGAGGAAGAAAAACTCATACCTTTTGTCGATCAACACCATCCAAATCTTCTCCAATGGAATCCCACTCGATGACACCAAATCCTCACCACCAAACTTCATGCACAACCTATCAAGAACAATTTTTTTTTGCATTTCTTTTTTAGTTTAGTTTTTTCTTTTGAGTTTTAGATTTCAAGTTCTTCATGAGTGATTAAATTCTGATTTTGTTCTTTTTACTGATAATAAATGTGAGAATGAGAGTAAATAAGCATGAGAAAGAGAGTGGAGAGAGATGGGAGTAAGTGTAGGAGTAGAAGTTTTAGTTGAAGACTTAGTCAAGCAAGGACTCCTTGCCATTTACTATAAATAGTCTGATTTTTTTAAAGGATTAGGTGAAATTAATAATCATGCCCTTACTTAAATCATATAATTAATATAAATTAATTAGATTTAACATTGCTTCCACCAAAGATCGAACCCGGGTGAAGCTTAACTTGCGAAAAGGGTCAAATTTGGATAACGTTCCCCAAATTGTACACCTTTTTATATTAATTAATTAAATACTTAGTTTAATTACAATACTACCCCTATCTTGGAAAAGACCATTTTACCCCTAGATGGATGGACCCAATCTTTCCTAGATCAACTAACTCACCAAGTTAGTTGGCTTGGCTAGTTCATAGGATCTGAGGTATGGTTCAACGCGCATCAAGCCGTGTGGACCCGGTCTAATCTAGGCATTCTAGGTACGTTTAGGCATTACATAGCGTAGTCATTTTCGGGTTGTTACAGTAGGATTCTCCCCTACCAATTTAGACCCAAACTACACCTCAAATATACAAAGTCACACTAGAACTCAATAGTACGTCTAATTTCGGAAATTCAAAAGTCTTGGTGTTTCTTGGACATTTGACTTCCTAATCACTTTCGTATTAATCATACAATCTCTAAAATGGTTAATTAGCATGTTAATAACCTTTTTAGGCACATGTGAGACTCTTCAAACCTTATTTCATTTTGAGGCTCTTGACAATCATCTCAAGTGAAAGTATTAAGGTCGATCCGAAAAAAATGGAAGAGGTTAATAATTGACCTATATTTTTTACTCCAGCCGATATTAGAAGTTTCTTTGGTTTATCCGGGTATCAATGGAGATTCTCTGATGGGTTTTCATCCATTGCTTCTCCTTTGACTCCCTTAACCCAATAGAATGTCAAGTTTAAGTGGTCCGAAGCTTGTGAAATGGGATTCTAAAGGTTAAAAGATAAGCTTCCTTCCGCTCTGTTGTTGACCTTATTGGAGGGTACCCGACGTGTCTAGAGTATGTTTTGGTTGTTTCCTCATTCAACATTGTAATGTTATATCTTATACCTCTAGACAACTCAAGGTACATCATAACAAATACCTAACTCATGATCTTGAATTAGCAACCATAGTGTTTGCTTTGAAAATATGGGCATTGTTATCTTGACTTTATGTTGATTAAATTATGATCATAGCATGTTGAATTGCTTTTATCTACTGCCAATTATGTATATTTATGGTGAATTATGTAAAATTTATCCATGTGGATTAAGGTTATAATATTTTGTAAGGATTGACCTATGTTCTTCTATCTTTTGTTGATTGTTAATGTAGAGCACATGATATAAATCTCTATTCAATGGAAATTGAAGCATGATTTTTTTATGTTATTTTGTATTTAGATATTTCCTTATAATTTTATTATTGATGAATTATTATTATTAATCATTGGTGATAAAAGCAAGGAAGATGTGGTAAGATTGCCACATTCCCCTACTTTTCTTGTAGAATTGGCCTTGTATGACATTGTGTGGTATGTTCCACTTATGGTGGCAGTGTTTACTTCTTGTTAATCTATATCGATTTGAGCATTGCCTCGAAGGAAAATTGGTGTTATATGAGTGTGCGGCTATGATAATCACACTACGTGAAGCAAGACTAGTGTTCTATTCTAGTTATAGTCTAGATAGTATTACTAGTGTTATAAGCATGTGAATGACTATGTTGAGTTGGTTTAGGTTCTTCCATTAATGATTCATAGTAGTTAATGACCCCTTACCTAAGTACCCGTATATGAATGTGTGATTAGCTATGGTTAGGAGTCTTGAATGCAAGTGTTGTAGTATCTTGTCTCCTATGCTATTATTTTTTGTGTGGTCCATGCTTAGATGTACATTATTGTCCTGAGAGGGTGGATAACTCAACGTTTTATTGATATCAATCATGTGATAATGTTGACCAATGTACACACACTTAAACATTATGCATGCTTACAAGTAGTATAGGTTCACGGTGTCTAATGAAAGGGTATTCTTATATGAACTAATGTTTACTACTATGCATGTAAAGTATATGTTCATGAAGAATGAAATGTACCTTAACTAGGATGACTTGATAGGTGTACTAGTGCAGGCATGAAATGGTATGTTGCCTATCAATGCATGTGTCTACCTTGATAGAACAACTCCTAGGGTGACTACTATATGTACATGAATATGGTTGCATGATTAAACTATGAATATGAAAGTATATTATATGATGACATATGAATCTGTGTAGTGTCTAAATGCGGTATGTGAAGGGTTTCCTCATACATGAACATATACAAGCAATAATGCATATAGTGGAGCATGTATGATAATCCAGAAAAATAGGCTCTCTTAGAAGGTATCTTCAATTGAACTCTAGACTAGATATTGCTTGAATATGCTATGTCCACGTGAAAGGTCTTCTCATATTCATTTAGGTTGCTGAAAGTACAACTCTTATCTATAACCTATGAGCTAAGTATATAAGGGGTAATCTCCTAAATCCTACTTTTATAAAGTAATGATAATAATGGATTTTAAATAAATTGAACTTGGATTAGAATCGAGTGAACTTGAAAGTGAGAGGTGTTGGCTTCCCTTGGAGGAAGATTTACCATTGGGTTCTCAGAAGGTGTTGACTTCCCTTGGAGCAAAATTCACCTATGGTTCCGGATGAGGTTTTTACTTACCTTTGAGAAAGATTCACTCATGGTTTCTCATGAGATGAGGACTCCTATTATCATGGGAATGGAGAGGGTCCAAATACATATCTGTTAGTTCCACAAACTATGATGTTAATGCTATACTTTTACAAGGTAGGGCACTTTCCCTTGGTGTATGGCTCTACAACACCGTATTCCATGTTTAACTCACATGGTCTTATTGTCGGTTAAGGCTATAGTTTCCCTAAATTAAAATGGACAATGGAAGTAAAGAAATGGACTCTAACTAAGATAACCTCAGAGATGTTGCTTATTGTAGGTGAGGGTGTGGGACTTTACCTGTGCATTGCACAAGTGGCTCTTAAAGGTAGTTCTAGGAAGGTACTCTAATGTATATGCATATGTTTATGTTTATTACATGTATTGTAGTGTTGTCTACATTTTTTGATGAAATGCATGGTATGAGTCCTAATGGGTGTATATGATGTGGTCTTATGATATATGCATAATGTTGGCTTTAATGACTATATGGTGAAGGTATTTCTTTTCATTAATGAAGTTGTATTTACTTTATTGTTGATGTATGAGTGAATGGTATGATTATAGTCTCCTTGTAGGTTTACTTAGTATTTGTGGGGTTATAGGACTTCACATTTACATTGCACAAGTAGGTCTATAATGGGATTATGAATAGGTTTCTATGATGCTTTATGAAGTGAAGTCCAAGTATGTGTTATTGACTATTGTTAGAAATATGGTATTGACAGTGTTGACTAACATGATGTCTTGGGTTAAGCCTTAGATAAGGGTTAACCATAATGTGAAGTATACACAAAGTTTGTACAATCATGATATGCTATGCCTCTATGTTATGCTTATGTGATTGATGATATATAACGGTTTGTATGTATTATTACCTTGTGATCGTAAGGTGATGCTTGAGTGTGGATAGTGTAATGAGACATTATCTATACAATGCACCAAACATCACTAAAGGTTTATGTAATATGTTGAAAATAAATTAAGTGAAGCTAGAGCCTAACATGGTTTTCATGAAGGTATAAGGTCCTAACTTTGTCTATAATGTGGTATTGAGGCAGTGGTTAGATTTTTAGGTTATGTGGAAGTGAAATGTCAAGGGACGACTAAGTCACCTATGTGCCTCATGTGTGGTTATGTGCTTATATGTGTTTTTAATGAGTTAGTAATGTCAATATATTAGTTAACATAGTGTTTATAGGCTGTGTATCAAGTTTCATGAAGTTTATAGGTCAAACGTCCATGACGTTTCAAAGGTTTTACTTGAAACGACCTTGTGTGTCTTAGAATGTTTCCTCCTGTTTTATGTGTTATTTTAGGATGAAATTCGTGTGGGAGGTCCTAAACTTGTATGCGGAAATATTCAGATTGGAAACGTCCAGGTGAATGTCCCCAAGTACTAACCAAGGGCCTTGAGGAAGGACCCTTTCTTTGACAAAAGGCTATTTAAACCAGGCCCCAAATGACTGAGGCAAACGATGTCTTGTGGGTCAATCGACGCCCCGTTGATGGGTGTCATGGGTCAAGAATTATCCTAGGGAGCACAATCTCCCAAAGTCAAGTCTCTGAACCAAACGACGAGATTCCAGGATGGTTTGTTGATTGACAAACGGTCCATCGACTGGCCAGTCATTTGTGAGGTTGTTCATGTGCAGTTCACTGTAAGCTCAAGGGATGAATTGGTAAATTCACCCCACGTCCAAATAAGAGTTTGGGAAGTTTAATAAGGGTATTTTGGGTATTTCAAACATGTTTATAAGTCTTAAACACTTAGAAGAATTCATTCTTAAAAAATCAAAACCCAAAATCTCTACAGAGTTCTCTAAAACTCCATTGAAGCTTAAAGGGAGATTGAAGCTTGAAGGTTAATTTCTCCAAAAATTTCTCTCAAATTTAATGGATTAGCATCACTAAGTTATGGGTTTAGATCCTTGAAACTCTATTCATCAAGGAGTCAATGTTCAAAGTGATTTTCAAAGGTTAATTAAAAGCTGATTTTTCTAAATTGAAATCTATTCATGGTTTCTTTCATTAAAGGTTTTAATGCATTGAATATTGACTGATTGTTGTTAATTTGATTATTTTAACTCAATTAACCTATAAACCTTAGTTTTTTTTACTACTTTATGGGTTTAGTGATATTGTCTTAATGCTTATGAATTGTAGTGTAGTTTCCTATGGGCTATTGAATGATGAAATTAGTGTGTGTATATATATATATATATATATATATATATATGACTTATATTCATTGAGTATTGATATTATTATATTGAATTGTTTGTTATGGCCATGGGTAAGGGCCTTATGTTATTAAATGGAGGATTTAGACGTAGATTGAAGTGGAGAGAATGTATTGGTGGTATGCTTACATAATTCTATTTATTTTATTTTAATTAGACTTGAATTATGTTATGATTGGTATTGTCCACATCTGGTGGACGTGCTATGTGCTTTACTTGCAATTAATGTGGCCTCGTCGGCGTTACTTTATGTATTCTGATGATCATGGCATTGTCGGCACTACTTGTAATATTATGATGATTTGTGTAGTTGATTTATGTGTATTATGAGCAGATCTATCTACATGTGATTGAGTATAAGTATGATTTCTTCTATTGTTTTTAGGTGATCATGTTTGACTATGACTATGTCTTTTGTGTGTACTCTTAGAGTTGATGCATGATTATTCCTAGTTGACTATATGAGTATATGAAGGTTACATTGATGATTTTATAATAATATATAGGATGACCTATAGATTATAAGGTTCATGCCTAAGTGCTTCAAGAACGATATGCTACATGTAATGAAGTAAAGTATGTTGTGTCTTGTTTTAATAGGTTTGTGTCCCTTACATGATACATGTATGAGTGATATGTGAATATGAGATGTCTTGCTTAGGTAATCTTAGTGCACCCTTTTCATGTATGAATGAATTATATGTCAGACCTTAAAAGATGTTAAGAAGGTCATGTACGTAGAATATTAAACCTAGTGGTAATGTTATGTTAGGAACTTGGAGTCAAGAGTCGTAATGGTATCCTTCTTGCAATGAATGATGGACTTAGGGTTAATTGGCTGGAACGGCATCATATCATCCTTTGGAAAGTCGTGGTGAGCTATCTTAGTCGCCATTGTAAGGTAGCCCTACTGGACCTCTTCATCCTTTAATGTCAATTACTCTATGAGAACAAAGTCTAGCACAAAGTGAGTATATTATGGAAAGTAGATCTACTTGAGATTGAGACTAGAGTACAATGTATCTATACTTAAAAATGAGACTAGAGTACATAAATGACCCTCATATTCCTTAATCATTTCCCTACATAGAATGTGTCCTAGTTCTACACTTGGCAAGTAGAACACCCTCATCGGAGTAGGTTAGAACTCCGAATTCCATGTTTAGGTATCATGGTATATGTATTTTATTACATAATATCATCATATGGGATACCAACTAGTATTGGAGAAATTTCTACGAAGTTTAGGTGGTGGTATGGGACGAAATCTAGACTTCCACAATAGGCTTTGAAGATGTTAGTGACAGTCCCTTGGTCTTATTCCAGACCATTACTTGAATGTCCTTTGTGTGATTAATGAGTCTTAAATGAACTAATAAATGCAATGACTTATGTTAAGAAAGCATTTCTAATGAATATGTGATTTTCTAGAGTAGTCAAGGGTTGTCTAGTTATGATGTGAAGGGGGCATAGGAATGGTCACTTTGTATCTTACTTAGATAAATCTTAAGAATGATTCTAGTTAGGTAATATGGTTGATTATGTAGACATGAATCAAACTTAGGTAGTCTTTAGGATTATTTAGGTAATCTTCAAGAGGTCAATCAAGGACGTTATCTTCTTGATTTACTTAAGTAAGTATTTTGATAACCTTTGGGAGGAGAGTGGAATATTATGTATGTTGTTGTATTGAGTCAGATTGATTCTATCCTAATTAGTCTAAAGGATATCTTAAGTGTGTTTGAAGGGATTGTATGGACAGTCGCTTCTAAACTCACTCAAGTGAGACTTAGAACCTTTGGTAAGACGATCTCATGATCATGTTTTTGATGTATTGTAAGTGTATATATATCATAATAGGTGGTCTTAAGGATCATTTAGGTGTTCCTAGAGAGGGTGTATAGCGGTCTCTTTTTGTCCTACTTAACATAGTTTTAGGATAACTTCTAGTGAGGGAATTGCATGCTATAAAGTGTCTATGGTGAAGCTATGAAACTTCATTGTACAGTGAACATAGTTCATTGTAAGGTCTTCTAAAAACGTCCTAAATTGACTAAGTGGTCTCGTATGTATTTCTAGGTGTTAAATGATTATTTTATGTGTATGATGTGATATTTAAGTCACAGAGATGCATATTTCAAATAAATGTCTATATTCTTGATTTTATGCATTATGTCATACTTAGTACATGTATTTGTACTAATTTCATAATCTTATTTATCTCTAAAGTGAATCACATGTGAAGGTGCTGTTGGAGAGCTAAATCTTTGATTAGAAGATCGTTCAAGCAAGTTGAAGTATGTCCTCATTTGACTCGAGGGCATAGATGTCTTTTATTTCTCTTATCAAAGTATTGTAATAGACATAGTAGTACTAATTTCGATTGTATATGGGCTTTGTCACAAAGTATTATTGTGTCTAAGATTTGATGAAATGAGACTTAGTATTTCTTATGAGTTTTATATGAAAGATATCTTAAAGAATTATAGAATATTTGTGAAAAAATTTAATTTTGCACTGCTTTTCATATTTTTATATGCGATGAACGATACAGAAGGTCTTGTAGAAGACCTCCAAGAGGTCCAGTACGTTGGTTTCATTCCGAGAATGCCATATCTTCTAGGGTGTGGTTTCGGGATGTGACAAACTTGATATCAGAGCAAACGTTATGAAAGTAGTCTTAGGAATAAAAAAGTCTCATCAAGTCACATCTAGTGGCGTCTTTACTATCGGTGTGAGTCGCGACACATCTATGGGCGAGAGGCTATAAGATGATAGAGTTTAATTTTCTTCATCAATATTGTGACGTGCCTATAGAGTTGAGGTTATAAGAGTCTATTACTAATCTCTTATCTTGTGTTTATTGGAGATGAAATCTAGAATGATGACCGCTAAAAGGTGGAAGAATGACGGGTAGAAGAGGAAGTTCCTCCTCAAGTTTAGCAAGTTGAGAAAGTTGAGAAAGTTGCTCAAGGTTCTCAAGGTGATCAAGCCCCTATTGGAGGTCAAGCTAATGAGGTTCCGGTGGTTCACCCGAAAATAACTAATGGTGAGATTAGATAGGCTTTACTTGCTATAGCCCGAGCTTTGACTTCCTATGTGAATATGGGTATGGCACCTAGGGTGAATGTTTGGAGAGCACTATGGTATCTAGATTGAGAGACTTTGTGAGGATGAATCCTCCTATGTTCTTTGATATAAGGTTGAAGAGTATCCCCAAAAGCTTTTACATGAGGTGTATAAGATAGTGCATGTTATGGGAGTGACTTCTTGGGAGAAAGCGGAGTTGCCTTTGTATCAATTGAAACATGTTTCTCAAGTGTGGTACACCCAATGGAAAAGCAATAGGACAATTGAGTCGTATCCTGTAGAGTGGGAGGAATTCAAGGAGGCTTTCTTGGGAAAGTACTTTCCCTCTGAGAGGAGGGAAGTAAAGGGTGAAGAGTTCATTAATCTCAAGCAAGGCAACATGAGCGGGGAAGAGTATTCTTTGAAGTTCACTATGTTGTCTAAGTATGATCCATCTTTGGTGTCTAACCCTAGGGATGAGATGATTAGGTTTGTGACGGGTGTTGTTGACCTTGTGAAAGAGGAACGTCATACGGCCATGCTACATGACGATATGTCCTTAGCTAGACTTATGGTGTATCTCAATCGATAAATAGTATAATCTTAAAAGGATGTCTAGAAATTTGAAGAGGGGTGGACCAAGTGAGCAAGATAAACCTACGTTCAAGAAGAGGGCTGAAAATCAAGATGGACCTAATGATCCTAAGATAAAACTTGAGAAAGGAGGTGGTTCTCAAGATGGAAAGCCTACTTGTGCCACTTGTGGAAAGAAACATCATGGGAAGTGTCTAGCCGATAATAGTGGTTGCTTTGGTTGTGTGAAGGATGATGATAAGGTTAGAGATTGTCCTACCATTGCTTCTAGAAGAAGAGAGTGTAAGCAAGTTGCCCCTAATATTCCAAAAGATGATGCTCCAAATAAGAGGCATTTTTATGCACTCCGGACTAGAGGAGCAAAGCCGGATGAAGATGATGATGATGATGGTAAGTGCTTATGTTTGTGTAGAGCATGAGTTGCTTCTAAGTGGGGGAGTATGGTGACTGAAGTAGTTTGGATTGATGTTTTCATCTCTTCTATTCAACTCAAGCTTGAGAGTAGAAAGTCATAAAAGTATGTTGCATGTGCATGGTGTTTAGAAGTCTTGTTGAAATTGAATTTCATTGATTCTTGCATTGTGCATTTTGTTAAGTTATGATTATGTTGTAAAGTTTGTTTATATGGTTTTATCGTGCGTATTAGCATGTTTCCATCATGAATTACCAAAAAGTTGCATTTTGGAAAAATTTGCATAATTCACTGTAATGCATGCCTGCTCACTGTAAAAATTTTACCACATTGAAAAATTCATTCTTTATTCTAAAATTGTTCCAATGTTGTTATAAATATTGTATGAGTATTATATTGAATATAAAATGAGTTTTTGCTATTTGGAATGAAGGATGTGAGTTTTATGGCATGATGAGTTGTAGAATTTATTCTAGTTTCTTGTTGTGTTGTGATTCTCTTGATTATAAGAAATTAATGTGTCTCCTTTATAGTGTGTTGTATAATGTGTTATATGGTCTGGTTTTGTGCTGTTCGGTTGAATTCCTATTCCTGGAACTGTTGGGAGAGTGAAAAAGCGTCATTCGAGGACGAATGTTGTCCAAGTGGGGAGATTGTAATACCTAGAAAATGACTTAGATGAAACTAGCTCCTAACAATGTTTTCTTGAATTTACAAGGTCCTAAATTGGTCTATAATTTTGTATTAAGGCAGTCATTAGAGTTTAAGGTGATCTGGAAGTTAAACGTTAAGGACGACACTAAGACGTTCGACCACTAAGTCACCTATGTGCCTCATGTGTGGTTATGTGCCTACATGTGTGGTTATGTGCCTACATGTGTGTTTCATGATTTAATAAGGTCATTGTATGAGTTTTTATAGTGTTTATAGGATGTGTGTCAAATTTCATGAAGTTTAGAGGTCAAACGTCCACGAACGTCCATTACGTTAGACACGTTTGCCTTGAAATGACCTTGTGTATCTTAGCATGTTTCATCGAGTTTTACCTGTTCATTTTGGATAAAATTCATGTGGAAGGTCGTAAAATTGTTTACAAACATATTTGGATTGGAAACGTCCCGGTGAAGTCCGCAAAAATCAACCAAAGGCCCTTGAGGAAGGACCCTTTCTTTGAGCAAACATTTTCTAGACCAGGCCCAAAACGAATGAGGCAAACAACGGCTCATGGTCCAGTCAACGCCCCGTCAATGGGTGTCGTCGGTCAAGACTTAGTCTAAGGATATCAAGATCCCAAAAGAAAGTCTCCGAACCAAACGACGAGATGCCAGGATGATCCATTGATTGCCAACGGTCCATCGACTGGCCAGTCGTCTTTGAGGTCGTTCCTACACAGTTGACTGTATGTTCAAGGAGTGAATTGGTAAATACAACCCACATCCAAATATGTGTTTGGGCGGTTTCCTAAGGGTCTTTGGGTATTTTAAACATGTTTATAAGTCTTAAACACTTAGGAGAATTAATTCTTAAAAAAGCAAAACCCAAAACCTCTAAAGAGCTCTCCAGAACTCCATTGAAGCTTGAAGGGGGATTGAATCTTGAAGGTTGATTTCTCCACCAATTTCTCTCAAATTTCGTGGATTATCATCATTAAGTTATGGTTTTTATCCTTGAATATCTATTGATCAAGGAGTCAATCTTCAAAGTGATATTCAAAGGTTAATTAAAAGATGAGTTTTCTAAATTTAAATCTATCCATGGGTTCTTGCATTAAAGATTTTAAAGTATTGAATATTAATTGAATTTTTATTAATTTGATGATTTTAAATCACTTAACCTATGAACCCATCTAATAGATGAACCTTAGTTTTTGACTATTTTGGGGTTAAGTGATACTATCTTAATGCTTATAAATTCTAGTGTAGTTTCTTATGGGCTATTGAAGGATGTATTAATTGTATGGAAATGATATCTAGATTGTCTTAGAGTGATAAATCTATATTGAATTGACTAGGACTCATTGAGTATTGAGATTATTGTATTGAATTGTTTGGTATGTCCATGGGTAATGGCCTTATGATATCGAATTGGAGGATTTAGACATGGAGAGAAGTGGAGAGAATTTATTGGCGGTACGCTTCTCTATATCTATTTATTTTATGTTAATTAGAATTGAATTATGTTATGATTGGTATGGTCCACTTGTGGTAGTGGTGCTGTGTGCTTTACTCGCAATTTATGTGGCCTCGTCGGCGTTACTTTATGTATTATGATGATCATGGAATTGTCGGCACTACTTGAAGTATTATGATGATTTGTGTAGTTGATTTATGTGGAGTATGATCATATTTATCTACATGTAATTAAGTATAATTATGATTTCTCCAATTGTTTTTAGGTAATAATGTTAGACTATGACTATGTCTTATGTGTGTAGTCTTGGAGTTGATGCATGATTATTCCTACATCACTATATGAGTCTATGAAGGTTATATTGATGATGTTATAGTCATGTATAGGATGACATAAATATTATAAGATTCATGCCTAAGTGCTTCAAAGAATGATATGCTACATGTAATGAAGTAAAGTATGTTGTGTCTTGCTTTGGTAGACTTGTGTCCCTAACTTGATACATGTGTGAATGATATATGAATATGAGATGTCTTGACTAGGTAAGCTTAGTGTACACTTGTCATGTATTAATGAATGATATGTGAAACCTTAAAAGATGTTAAGCAGGTCATGTATGTGGAACCTAAAACCTTGTGGTAAGGTTATGGTATGAACATGGAGTTGAGAGTCGTAATGGTATCCCTTTTTTAATGAATGATGGACTTACGGTTGATTAGCTGTAACGTCATCATATCATCCTTAGGAAATTCATGATGATCTATCTTAGTCGGAAATGTAAGGTAGCCCTAGTTGACCTCTTTGGTAGGGTGAATGTGATTGGGTTATGAACTAGATACGGAACCTCTTCATGTGCTCAATTTAATGTCAATTACTCTATGAGAACAAAGTCTAGCACCGAGTAAGTATGTTATGGGAAGTAGCTCTACTTGAGAAGGAGACTAGATTACAATGTATCTCTACTTGATAATGAGACTAGAATACATAAAAGCCCCTCATATTTCTTAACCATGTGACTTCATGGGATGTGTCCTAGTTCTACCCTTGGCAATTAGAACACCCTCATCGGAGTAGGTTAGAACTCCGTATTGTATGTTTAGCTATCATGGTATATGTCGATTATTTCCAATTATCATGATATGGGATACCTACTAGTATTGGAGAAGTTCTATGAATCTTAGGTGGTGGTATGGGATACTATCTAGACATTTCTCAATAGGCTATCAAGTTCTTGATGAGAGTCCCTAGGTCTTGTCCAAGACCATTACTTGAATGTACTTTATGTGATGAATGAGTCTTAAATGAATTAATGAATGTAATGAATTAAGTTAAGAAAGCATGCTAAACAAATATGTACTTATATAGAGTGGTTAAGGATTGTCTAGTTAAGGTATGAAGGGGGCATAGGAATGTCACTTCGTATCTTACCTAAATAAGTCTAAAGAATGACTCTAGTTAGGGAAGATGCTTGATTATGTAGACATGATCCAAAGTTAGGTAGTCATAAGGATTATTTAGGTATTCTTGAAGAGGTCAATCATGGATGTTACCTTTTTTATTTACTTAAGTAAGTCTTTTGATAACCATTGGGAGGAAAATGTCATAATATGTATGTTGTTGTATTAAGTGAGAATCATTCTATCCTAGATACTCTAAATGATAACTTTAGTGTGTCTTAAGTTATTTTATGGGCGGTCCCTTCACAACTCACTGAAATGAGACTTAGAATGACTTTTGGTAGGAGGATCTCATGATAATGTTTTTGATATATTATAAGTATATATATCTCATTATAGGTAGTCTTAAGGATCATTTAGGTATTCCTAGAGAGGGTGTATGGGAGGTCTCTCTTTGTATTAATTAAGTGAGTCTTAGGATAGCTTCTGGTGAGGGAATTGTATGCTATCAAGTGTCTAAGGTGAAGCTATGAAACTTCAGTGTTTCACTATAACAGTAATATAGTTCTCACTGTAAGGTTTTTTAAAAATGTCCTAAATTGACTAAGTGGTATCTTATGTATTTATAAGGTGTTAAATGATGCTTTCATGCTTATGATGTGATATTTGATTCAAAAAGATGCACATTTCCAATAAATGTCTGTTTTCATGATTTTATGCATTATGTCGTACTTAGTACATGTGTTTGTGCTAATTCCATGATTTTATCTATCTCTTAAGTGATTCATAGGTGAAGGTGTTTTTGGAGAGCTAAGCTTGGATTAGAGGATCGTTCAAGCAAGTTGAAGTATGTCCTCATTTGACTTGAGGAGATAATGTCTTTTATTGAAGTATCGTAGATGACTTATTAGTACATATTTATATTGTGTATGGGCCGTGTCCCAGAGTATTCTTGTGTCTAAGATTTGATAAAATGAGACTTAGTATTTCTATGAGTTTTATATGAAAGATATTTAAAGACTTATAGAATGTTTGTGAAAAGTTTTAATTCCGCACTACTATTCACATGTATATATGCGATAAACGATACGGAAGGGCTTGTACAAGACCTAGGAGAGGTCAAGTATGCCGGTTGCATTCCGAGAATGCCATATCTTCTAAGGTGTGGTTTCATGATGTGACAGGTTAATTGGGGAAGTAAGGGAATTGAGTAAAAAGGGGATTTCACTGTAAAGGAAGAATTAGCTCCCTTAGCCAATTTTTCTATACTATGCCCAATATTTCTCAATATTTGGCATTGGGGTGCCTATGTACCCCTAGTAGTCTATCCTAAGGGCATAATGGATCTTCATTAGACATATGATTTTCCGGAATATTATATTATCCCCCCTTAGGAACATTCGTCCCCGAATGACACTTATATATCATTTAAACAAAGAGGGTGACTTAGTTTGTCGTACTTAAAGGTTTCTCTTTTGTTAATACCTAATTCACACTTATTTGGATGATGCATATCATTCAAGATTATTTGAAGCTCTATTTTTGAGATTGAGGAATTTCCCTCTCAACCGCACTTAACTTAATGCACACCACAACTCATGCAATACAAAAATCATGTCTATGCTACACTAAAACCGCAACATGAAATGCAAAAATGACTTTATTTTAACACACATAGTGCTATTATAATACATACGATTAGGGACTTTCAACCAAATCGACTAATGCACTAAAACTTAGGTTTCTTAAACATAAAAACAGACTTAGGAAGAGTAAATCTAACCTCAAGATTTGAACAAACGAAGGTAACGTGATCTCATATCGTTCTCGGCCTCACATGTTTCTCCCTCAACAAGGTAACGGTTCACCCATAATTCTCTTACGGAGGCAACCTCCTTTTTCCTTTCACTTGGCGATCTAAATTTCAACGGAAAACTCTTCTTAATAAAGGTTATCATTGACTCCTAACCCCTTAGCTAACATCTTGTTGTCCTTAAGATTTGAAATTATTTGGCTTGTTGGATTTGAACCACGCCCTTTCCATCTCAACTCTAACTCATTTGGAAACTTAAACCTTACTACACTGTTTCTATGGTCTATTATAGCATTAACACTTATGAAGCAAATCCATGTCTAAGTCATATTCTTGAGTTGGTATGAAGTCAACTTATCTTTCTACTCCTCATCAATACTCATAGCAGGCTTTTAGACTTACCATGCATTTACCTCCATGCGAACAACCACACTCACCACACGTCTTTCGTCCACGTTGGGCATTTCCATTATGGCCCTTTCTTGGGAAGGCTAAATCTTGATTCTGGAGTCGTAGACCACTTGGCCATCCTAATTCTTGTGTGTATACCTATACGTGCTTACACAAGAAGGATTTAGATACTTAGAATGACACAAAGTGTCAAAGCTCTAGATCGCACAATAAAGAGTAGAAGAATGGACAATTTCCTATCATCGTGTAGTCTCTAAGTCATGATTGTGACGCGCTTCACAACCATAAGCTAGAAACTATGTAGCGTGGTTGTGTTGAGCTTTAGTTACTAGGTAATTTAACCTCATGCTCTTATACCAAGTTTGTCACAACCCGGATTCTGGAATATGATCGCAATCGGCGTCGTTCACCTCTCACAGGTCGCAGACAAGCCTCATCTTGCATTCATCACATTCATCTAGTTAAATTCATGGAAAATTTAAAACATTTTATATGTATGAAGAATACATAGACTTCATTTACTTATTAACTAGATACATCAGATACTAAGCTCAACATAAGAGAACAACCATCTAACATAAATAATCAATTCTAAACTGAAGATCAATATATCATAAATAGTTTGCCAAACGTGGACTTATTACAAAGATTTAAAATGAAGGTGCAAAAGAAACTCTTGGTAAAAAATCCACTATCTATGTCTAACACTAAAGCTAGACTAAATCTGTAGCATCCTCGAAATCATGAGGACCTACCAAACGGTTCGGAGAAACGCTGAAGTCCAAACCGCTGCAAGTGTCGTCAACCTGTCCTCTCACCTACACCTATAAAATAGTAAATAGTAGGGGTTAATACACCCTTTGTACTAAGTATGGGTTTATGCACAGATACACATAAGTCTATGCATGATCAATGAAAGCTCTTCCTAAACGACATGCTATTTCTGGAAAGTCTGGTCATTAGACTTTGTTAATTCATTGGTTGTGAATAGTGGTATAAATATGATATGTTTTAATGCATTAAAAGTACACAACTCGTTTTCTTATGATTACAATACATAAGTATCATCAACAAAATTGTAGAACAACTCGGGCAAAGATTTGAGATTTTGATCCTCTTAGGCCGAGAGCTCCTCTTTGTACACTTAGATTATTTTTGAGTCTTTTTCTTCTTGTTGTTGGGTAGTTCAATAACTCCGTTAGTACAATGTTTTACTTACAAGTGCAATGATTCATTGTAGTCCCAATACACATAAAGAATCGATTTAAGTAATCCAAGGACTAAGGAATGATTTCCCTACCTTATAGTGAGTCATTCTTTACACTATATATTCATTACCTTTCATAAGAAATTCTCTATTGACATGCAATTGATTTCATTAGTTTCATGTTTTATATATTATACACTTCATATACATGAGACTTTGGAATCGTTGATGTAGCATAAGACATATCAAGTGAGGGCCCAACATATGGGACCTCAACCCGAGGGCTTTCTTTAGCAAACACAGAGTCTACTTCATTCGTTCATCCGTACTTCACATTATTCATTTAATTAATTTGTAGGATGATGTAAACACCAACTATAACTAGGATGAAGTTTAAGACTCTCATCGAGATCATGAAGTGCAATGACCAAGAATGATCTAATGTCATTACTCTAATCTGATTTGACCTCCTTATTGTCTTGCACAAACACCTTCGGTATCGTTCATTTCATTATCTTTCATACATTGAGGATCTCGAACCTTAACTGACATAAATCATGTGATCATCTAGTGTTTACCCGACACTGAAAAGAGGTGGAATCACCAACCAAAGTGACCCAAAACATGCTAGCGTACATGGGAATCGAACCTGCCCAGATCCCTATATTGGTAGTATAGGTTTGAAGACTAGGAGATATAAGGAGACCTATACCCGGCATAACGGACAGTCTCATCTCATGAGAGTTACATGAACCTCTGCCCTTCTCGAAAGAAGGCATCACCGCTCATAGCTAGTCTATTAGTGCTCAGTATAAATTTCCATTTCATTCAACTCATGCATCATGGAAGCTGGCTTCTAGTATGAGGACAACATAGCTTAATAGATGATTTCTCATTTCATCTTTAGTATTAAGTATACATCAGTCTCAATACTTTCATCAGAGTGTACATAGAGATTGGCCTCTTCATTAGCTTTACACTCTCATAGGTGAGTACGTTTTGGTAACATTTACTTCCACTATTGATGACTTGTCATCCTTTTCTTTACATTGACTAAATGTGAATTTTCCTTACACAATATCTTTTGTGTTAATGAGACTTGTCTCACAAATTCTAACACCTTCATTCATGAGTATTATTAACATAGTAGCTTAGGTGTAAGTGAGGCTTGTCTGACTTCTTTTAACACCTCATTCTGGTCACTTTCTTAACTTAGACATCTTTAGCTATGTTATTACTCACGTTACTTGCTTACTTTCATTTGATAGCTTCATATCATTGTTTATGGACGATGAGAACTTCACTCAATGAATTATATATGTTCATAGTTCATTAGGTTAGGGCATACTGAGACTTGTCGCAATGATTGGCATGCCTTTGGATATGGATTCATTGAATTACCTTAGATGTTCTTATATTGTCATTTCAATACTTTGGCTATATATGATTGGCACAAAATTAGTATTGGCCCAGAAAATTTGAAAACGGATTTCATAGCCAATTTATTGGCACAAGCCAAAGTTATACTCATTCATGTTTATTTTGGTATACCTTAGCCATTAGATAATCTTTTAATTATTTAAAGATAACATTATAGCCAATTTCATTCATCACTCTTAGACGATGTATTGTTAGCCATTTTATTGGCATAAAGCAGGCAATTCATTCAAGTGTTAATTTATGGAATCATTAGCCAATTCTATTACATATTTTGAAAATAATGTTGTAGACAAATTTATTGGCATAAGCCAAACTTTCACTACACTTGAACTTTTAATCTTTGATTAACTTACAAGAACAATTCAATGATTGGTATTGCCAAGCTATGAAGCTATTTTAGCATTATAGATTGATGAACTAACTTTGATTCATTGTGAAAGTTATAACTACTTATTAAATGCTATTACGTTCACAAGTTTGTGTGGATAGGGTATGTTGGGACTTGTCCCACTGATTGGCATACCCTACGTTATGAGTTCATTGATGTAAAGATCGGTATCACTTTGTTAGTATAACTTTACACATTTTGGGAGATAATATTTTGGAGATAGTTTTGCTAGCCAATTTGTTGGCATAAGCCAAACTTTCACATATGGTGGTCATTGAAACTTCATTTGTTGTAAGCCAACATTTTTACATTCAATTAACTTAGGACAAGTCCCTTATGACATAATACAAAACTATATATTACTAAATAGACTTTACAATAAGTACACATGATGATATCCTTGGACATAAGGATTTCTTTCCTTGAGCTTGGGAAATCACCTATCAAACTCCTCAATCATAGACCTCCTTTAAGCATCCATAACCTACACTTTGTGTAAAAAGTAGAGAAGAAAGGGATTAGCACAAGAATGTACTAAGTAACCATGCGAAAACATGGATTTAAAAGGGATTTTCTTTGAAATCATACTTCATGCAATTTTGAGTAAATAATCATAAAACCTTTATCAATAACATATATATCATTTTAATACTTCATAGAAACACAATCAAAGGCCAAACATCATAGAAAAACACATACCATCATAGAAGTATAATACCACATAGACATAGTTAAGTCAAGACCTTCATCATATAGTCAACAAGGTAAACATCATGCTTAAAGACTCATATCATGCATATCTTCATAAGAAGTAGACAAATACTACAATGTCACGCATAAGGAACACATACATAGTGACATGCATTAGAACACCTTCCTAGAACTTCCTAAGGAGCTACTTGTGCAATGTCTAGATAGGTTCATTACTTCCACCTATCCTATGTAACCTCCCTCAAGTCATTTTATTTAGGATCCTAGTCATTTAACTTCCATTTTCCATTTTTACTTTATGGAAACTATAGCCTTCATTAACATTTATTTATAAAAACATAGGCTTAGGAGAGTCATCCCCTCATATGCTTAGCTCATAGGTCATAGATGAAAGTTTATTAACCTAAATCATGTGATAATATCCTTTCACATGGACATAGCATATATATTAGCACTATCTAGTTTAGGATTCACTTGAGCACACCTTTCAAGGATCCTCTATTGACTAGATCATCATTCATGTGTATGAGTGTATACATAAATGTGAGCAAGCCTTTCGCATAATATATTAAGTCACACAAGTTCATACATCAATGCTTGAATCTATGGGCATAACTATCTAAGCAATCCTTTCATACATTCCCACTAAGACACTATCCACATTCTTACTTCATCATATCATATACTTAACATTCATAGCATATAAGTCATATTTATAACATATTCATAATGTCATCATTCATATACATAGAAACCTAACATAGGAACTATCCTATCAAGATACACATGTGCAATGTATAGACAAGGTCCCATACCATTGTCCATACTAGTACACCTACCAAGTCATGCTATAAAGGAATACATAACATACTTCACATACATATACTTTACATGCATAGTAGCAGACATTAGTGAATATCATAACAACCTTTCTTTTAGACACCATAACCTAGACTACTTGTAACATGCATGTTAGTGAGAGTTTCTGTACATTGGTCAACATGATCACATAATGGCTATCAATTAATCCTTGAGTCATCCAACTTCTTATACCACATTATGCTTCCAAGTACATACCACACAACACATAATAGCATAGGAGGAAAGACAATATAAACATTATAATCAAGGCTCCTAACTTTAGCTATTTACACTTTCATATAAGGGGTACATGGGTAGGGGCTACAAACCATTTTAAAGCATCAATGTTAGAAACTACACAATAACCTAACATGAATATATGCATACTCATACAATATCCACACAACCTAGATCACAACTAGATAGGATAGATAGACACAATTACATCTTAAGGTGATCATCTAAATCTCTAAATCATATATTCATCAATTTTCCTTCAGGTCCATAGTCAACACATATATAATTAAAAAAAATTAAAACAACGCCACCATAAGTAGACCATACCACACAATGCCATACAAGGCTTCATCAACATTACTATAAAAAAAATAGAGAAGTAGAAGAGTAGAGAGATTAAGCATTCTTACCAATTTCTCACCCTTTGATCATCATTGATCAATACACCTTATTCATCAATAAAACACATATATGGAAGTATATAAATGTACTTTAAACACATAATAAAGCATGTACAAGTTGCTACAAGATTATACTACAACATATTATAACACATCAACATTCTAGGAAAGTAGAATAACGTCGATCATTAGCTAATTTCCCTTGCATTGATTTTAGATTATATTTGTATATGATATCAATTTAAGGAAGTATCTAAACCTACATTTAACCATATTTAAATCATGATTACACACACTCAACATTAAGGTTACAACATGGGCATTTAGGCTTGTCGATTTGCTAGAGTATAGGAGAATTTACCAATGCTATGAACTCTCTAAGGCTTTGATAATCATTCATATTTTGTCAACAATATAATCATTAGTCCGTATCTAATGAGATAAGAAATCAAGAAACCATGCTTGATATAACAACAACTCAAGATCCATCACACACTTAACTTTTTGACTTCATAGTCTAAAGGAATCTAGATCAATTCATGCAAGACTTTATTAGATTGTTCATTAAGTATTTATACCTAAAAAATTCATCCATTATATCACCTTAAAACAGTAGCTACATAAGTTCATACATAATCACAACCTTACACAAACGATTCCACAATCGACTTAACACATAGAAACATAGGAAATTCATGTTCAAATATTCATACATTTATAATCATGGATTGATCATCATCAATTAAACAAAAATTCATGTAAATAACATCATATACAATCACTTTAACGTAATAGAATCATAATTCAATTGATAACAAATCAAGATCATAAGGCCCATGCAAGGCTGAATCACTTTTGTGATAGAACATGGGTTCATAATGCAATTGGATTTAAAATAACTTCCAAATCAGTATATAATCATCAATACATTCGTATTATGACTTTGAAATCAGTTTATGAAGAACCCATGGAAGATTGTAGACGAAAGTGTTTGATCATATTTTTCTCTTTTGAAATCTTTTAGAATGGCTCTCTAGATGATAAGAAAACTAGAGATGAAGATCACCATACCTTTGTCTAGTTGAAAATCTCTTAAACTTTATAATTCATCAATGGAAAACAGAAGCTTGAATCTGTTCTTGAGCTTCACCAACAATGGTGGTTTCTACAGAGAGTATTTTTGGAGGGAAAGGTTTCAATCTTGTGAAAGAATTCTAGAATGGGGTAATCACGTTTTTGATGACTTATACACATCCAAAATTAACTAAATAAACCTATTATAGTCAGGTTAGGACGTTGGGTGAATTTCCCATTCACCCCTTTAATGAAACAGACGCAGGCTGCCAGTTGCAGGCCACCCACGACGAAGGCAGTGAAAGGGCATCGTGGCCTTGACGTGAACCAACAATCCGCCGTTGGGTCCGTCAATGGACACTTCCCAGGCAGTGTCTTAGGCAGCTTTGGGTCCTTCTTTTGGGGCCTCTTGTGGGGCCCTTTAAAAGTTGTACCCGGACGTTTACAATGTGATTAAGAACCTTAACAAGTTATAGATCTTCCACATTAATTTCATCCAAAACAAACACCTACAAGACGTCCAAACAGCTTTGGACCCAACATGACATACGATGAACGTCTTAGGGGCTATCTTCGAACGTCTTGGATGTTCTTAGGCGTTTAGCCTCCAAACTTCACGAAACATCATATAAAAACATTAAACATCGTTTTAAACCATTTTAAGACTTATTAGGCTCATTTCATACAGATTTAGGCATGCATAGACACATGAGGCACATAAGCGACTAGTCGTCAAACGTTTTGGATGTCCCTTGACGTTCGACTTCCGAATCACTTCAACTTTGTACACTGCCTCTAAACCATATAATAAGACATTTTAGGACCTTAAACCTTTATTAAAAACACGTTAGGATCTAGACACCTTATCCCATTTTGGGGGTCTTACAATGTCCTTCACTTGGGAACATTCGTCCTCGAATGACACTTAGGGATCTTTAATCACAACAAAGACTTCATTGCATATAATAGCAGTTCATAACATTTAAAATATCATCAAATCATTTTAGAACTCAATGCGCACAAGCAAGCAAAACCATTACTCACTCACTCTTTAATATATCAAACACAAAGGTCTTTTTCATGTTAATAGGAGAACATCCTTCTCCTAATCATAACATGATCATTACATCTTTATTCATTACAAGAAAATCTTCAAAAGCTACTTATAGACAGTTCATAACCCATACTCAGAGTTACTTAAGAACTCATACTTCAATGCACATAAACTTGAGTTAGTTATATCACAAAGATCTTCATTAGTTAGACCTAAAGCCATAAAGATCATACTCAACCATACCATACTTAGTCGTGTCCATGGAGGACTGTCCTTCTCCTCTACCCACTTACATTTATCATGAGTTTCACACCTTAGCAAGTACAAGGTCAAATTTCTCTTAAAATGAGAAATTCTCAACTTTTAACCAAGACATGCTCATGGTTCCTTCCTAGTGAAGTCTAAGTGGTAAGTCACACAAAGTACATCACAACAAAATAGGAAGCCATTCCACAAATTTCTTTTCTTAACATAATACTCACCCTTAAAGTAAGCTTCATTTAGGAACAATAACACAATTTATAGGCACACACATGGACACTTAGCTAAACATGCTTTCCCTTTTCAAGAATGAGCCTACAATTATGCGTTCCAAATCATAAAAGTCACATAATTTTCAAGAGATTCAACATAATTCATTTTAAAGTGACTCAACTTTTCATTTTAAGGCTAAACAATTTACCTCACAAATGACTATTAAACAGTTCCTTATCTCATCTCATAAAGTCAAATTCACAATTAACATATAAAATGCAAGTCAATATGTGAAAACATGGCCTTTTTCAAAAAAAATTCCTTCCATGCTCTTTGGAAAATTTACCATGTCTCCAAGATGATGTTAATCAATTCATACCAATCACATAAAAGTCATGCAATTCACACTTTATGTAAGACTATATTCATGAACAAGCTTACTAAGAATTCATTATTTTCCAATTCAAGTAAGAATAAAAGGACAATGTAGACAATTTCTACAACCTCACTAATCAATAACCATCCCCCACTTAGGGTAAACCCAATTAAGAGCAACTTAAACAAACCTATAGAAGATCTTAACTACACAACCTTCATTTTCATCAGTTAAGTGATTACTACTTTAGAGGGAATTTTAATTAATTCAATTTAGCAACACTAAGGCATTCAAAATAACAAAACTCCTTTTCACATTCATTATCATGTTCATATACATCAATTCTACACATATGTCAACAACATCCAATAAAATGACAATTTAGTTGGTTCTCCCAACATGTTACAATAAGTTGCCTATTCCTTATAGTGAGCATGCTTCCAAATATCCAAAAATGCAACATTTAGACAATTGAGGGGACAAGCATGGCAATATAAGATACAAAACTTACCAACTTATTCTCCGTAGCATGCATACTATATTTACAACTAGGATCAAGTCTCTAAAGGGGGCTCTAATTTACACAAGCAACTTATCAAGTATCTCTAATATACAAAAGGAGACAATGCACACTTTTAATCACATACATTCATAGGGTATCATGCTTCCATAATTAGTTATTAAACATTCCAAGATCAAATCCCTGTATTTGGCTACCATCATACAAAACCATATAATACAACAATTTAAGAGAATTCACTTTAACCACCATAACTTCTAGCATGCTTTAACTATATCATGACATACATTATTCAACATAACTTGCTATTTAATATATATTTCATATACTGCCATAATTGGCATCACATCATCAAATAAGAGATATTTCATACATAGTAAGGTAAGATAACCAATCATAATACCCATAGGGTTAACATGTGCAATGATCAAGTAAAGCCCCATAATCCTACTTAATCAAGTAACCCAACATGAACTACAATTAGCACCATACTCCACTCATCTATAACGTTCGTGCATGTATAACTCCATATCTTTAGCATACTAGGCTATTTACATGTTTATGAGCATAGAGATCATAACATAAGGACATTTACATTTATCATCATACGCATCATAATATTAACCTCCTAAGGTCTCCATCAAGGCAAACTAGTACAAGACATAGATAGAGTCTCGTACCGCTAAGTCTAGTTAGCCCTTCAAGTCACCTTAGCTAGTTTATACATCAGCAAATAAGGACAAGTGTCACCTTCACACATACTCATTAAAACCATAAAACAAAGATAAGCATTTAAACTTACCTTTTCTCACTCAAGCATAGAGCAATCTCATCCAAGCAATCACATCTAAAAGACCATCGGACAAGAAAACATAAGAGAGAGAGATCTTATAGAGTTAAGTTCTATGGTATGACATGAGAATGATTAACAAGGGAAATTATATCGTCCTATAGCCTCTCGTACAATTCGATGTGTTGCTACTCACCACCAACGATATAAAACTCTACTAGACGTGGCCATATGAGACTTCTTGCAACCTAAGACCACTTTATAAACCTCGTGCTCTAATACCAGGTTTGTCACGACCGGGGAGCACCCCCAAGAAGTAATACGGCGTACTTGACCTTTCGGAGGTTTTATACAAGCCCGTAGTTATCATTCATTGCATCGACATAATAAATTTATCAGAAAATTTAAAAAAAAATTCATAGCACCTCATGTTCTAGAAACTTTACTTCATATACATATAAAATATAAGTCATAATACATATATAGACTTTAAGTCTCTTTGCCATCATAGACTCAATAACTTTAGAGTACATTAAGGAAAAGGCCCTTATGACATAATAGAAAACTATACATTACTAAATAGACTTTACAATAAATACAGATTAGGATATCCTTGGACATAAGGATTCCTTTCCTTGAGCTTGGGAAATCACCTATCAAGCTACTCAATCATAGACCTTCTTTAAGCATCCATAACCTATACTTTGTGTAAAAAGTAGAGAAGAATGGGATTAGCACAAGAATGTACTAAGTATGACAACCATACGAAAACATGCATTTAAAAGGGACATTTTCTTTGAAATCATACTTTATGCCATTTTGATTAAATCATCATAAAACCTTTATCAATAACATATATATCATTTTCATACTTCATAGAAACACAATCGAAGGCCAAACATCATCGAAAAACACATACCATCATAGAAGTATAATACCATATAGACATAGTTAAGTCAAGACCTTTATCATATAGTCAACAAAGTCAACATCATGCATTAAGACTCATATCACGCACATCTTCATAACAAGTAGACAAATAAAACAATGTCATGCATAAGAAACACATACATAGTGACATGCATTAGAACACCTTCCTAGAACTTCCTAAGTAACTACTTGTGCAATGTCTAGACGGGTTCAGTACTTCAACCTATCCTAAGTAACCTCCCTTAAGTCATTCTATTTAGAGTCCTAGACATTTAACTTCCATTGTATATTTTTACTTTAGGGATACTAAAGCCTTCATTAACATTTATTTATTAAAACATAGGCTTAGGAGAGTCATCCCCTCATATGCTTAGCTCATAGATCATAGATGAAACTTCATCAACCTAAATCATGTGAGAATATCCTTCACATGGACATAGCATATATATTAGCACTATATAGTTTATGATACACTTGAGTACACCTTTAAAGGCTCCTCTATTGACTAGATCATCATTCATTTTTATGAGTGTATACATATGTGTGAGCAAACCTTTCACATTATACATTAAGTCACACAAGCTCATACATCAATGCTTGAGTCTATAGGCATAACTATATGAGCAATCCTTTCGTACATACCCACTAAGACACTATGCACATTCATACTTCATCATATCATATATTTAACATTCATAGTATATAAATCATGTTCATAACATATTCATAATGTAATCTTTGGAACGCCTAGGACGTTCTTGGGCGTTTGACCTCCAAATTTCACAAAACTTCATACAAAAACATTAAACATCGTTTTAAACCATTTTAAGGCTTATTAGTCTCATTTCATACAGATTTAGGCATGCATAGACACATGTGGCACATAAGAAACTAGTCGTTGAACGTCTTGGACGTCCCTTGACATTCGACTTCCGAATCACTTCAGACTTTTTACACTGCCTCTAAACCACATAATAAGACATTTTAGGACCTTATAACTTTATACAAACACGTTATTCTCTATACACCTTATCCCATTTTCGGGGTCTTACAATGTTCCTCCTCTTAAGGAAGATGTGAATGATGATCAATCCCTGGTGAATAATCCTTCTTTGACGGATAAGAACATAAGGTCCGCTCTATTCCAAATGTCACAATTCATTTCTACCCAAGCACAAGCATCCACTACTCAATCTCAATCCATTACGGCCCAAGCTATTCGGGAAGTTGTACCACATGCAAATCAACAAGTTGCTTCTATGTCCTATAGTCTTAGAGACTTGACTAGGATGAATCCTCTTAATTTTTATGGGTCCAAGATTGAATAAGAAACCTATGAGTTCATTGATAAAATCTACAAGATCCTCTATGCTATGGGGTTGTCTAGTAGTGAGAAGGTCGAGTTAGCCACTTACCAACTCAAAGATGTGGCCCAAACTTGGTATGTCCAATGATGGGACAATAGGTCGTTAAGGGGTGGACCGGTGACTTGGGAAGTGTTCAAGATGGAATTTCTTGATAGCCTCTTTCCTATAGACAAGAGGGAAGCCAAGGCGATAGAGTTCATCAACTTTCGGCAAGGAGGTATGAGTGTTCTTGAATAAACTTTGAAATTCACTAAATTTTAAAAATATGCTCCTTCTTTGGTTTCCAACCCTAGGGATGAAATGAACCACTTTGTGATGGGAGTGTTGGATGATTTGCAAGAAGAGTGTCATTAAAAGAAGGACTAGCGATTCCAAGAGGGCAAGATCCTTTGATGGTGGTTCTTCTAAGGCTAGGAGTGATATTCAAGACAAGCCTAGGTTCAAGAAGAGAGTCACTAACCAAGTTCCTTCCAAGTTTCCTAAGGGTCATGATGATAGGGTGTCTAACCCTAAGACTAAAAAGGGAAACGGTACTAGTTCACCAACAAAGAAGCCTACATGTGCCAAATGTGCAAAGGGTCATCTTGGTGAATATCTAGTTTGAACGGGATTTTGCTGTTATTGTGGAAAGAGTGTCCACAAGGTTAGGGATTTACCTAATGTAAAGGGCCAAGACAAATGAAGTGGTCAAACTCAAGCAAGTTGTTCAAATGAGGCTCCAAAGAAGAATTGCTTATATGCTCTCCGCTCTAGGGGTGAGAAAGAGACTTGTCCCAACGTGGTGATAGGTATGCTGAAAGTCTTTTCTATTGATGTATATGATTTACTTGATCCGGTCGCTACATTATCTTTTCTTACTCCCTCGATAGCTAATTAGTTTAAATTCTTACCCGATATTCTAGATGAACCTTTTATCATTTTTTTCCCCGGTGGTGAGTCGGTTGTTTCAAAAAGAGTATATAATGTTGTCCAATAGAGTTACTTACGTTGAACTAGTAGAACATGATATGTTTGATTTTGATGTCATATTGGGTATGGATTTGTTGCATGCGTGCTTTGCTTCTATAGATTGTAGAATAAGGGTGGTTAAGTTTAACTTTCCAAATGAGCCCATTTTAGAGTGGAAGGATGGAAATTCTATTCCTATAGGTCGCATCATTTTTTGTTTTAATTCTTGTAAAATGATCTCTAAAGGGTATTTGTACTATATAGTAAGGGTCAAAGATTTATACTCCAAAAATCCTCTCATTTAGTCGGTCCCCGTAGTGAGGGAATTTCCAGAAGTCTTTCCTAATGATCTTTCCGGTATTCCTTCCGAGCGGGAAATCAATTTTGGTATCGACTTCTTACCAGATACGAATCCCATCTCATTTGAGGGTGGTGTTACAGGTGATTAAGAAGAATCAATTATATGTCATGTATACCAAATGTAAGTTTTGGTTGAGGTCGGTGGCGTTTTTTGTTCATATCATCTCTAGTGAGGGAGTTAAAACAAGGAAAACCGAGGAGGCAAAGAATTGTCCTAGACAATTGATTGCAACTAATATTAGAAGTTTCTTGGGTCTAGCGGGTTGTTATCGGATGTTTGTGGATAGTTTGCGTCCATTGCATCTCCCTTGACTACTTTGATCCAAAAGAGTAAGAAATTTGAATGGTCGGAAGCATGTGAAAAGAGATTCCAAATGTTGAAGGGTAGGCTTACTTCCGCTCTGGTATTGACCTACCAAAAAATACAAAGGGTTTCGTAGTATATTATGATGCATCCCGAGTCGGGTTGGGGTGTGTTCTCATGCAACATGGGAAGGTTATACCCTATGCCTCTAGGCAACTCAAGGTGCATGAGAGAAATTATCCGTCTCATGACCTTTAATTAGTGCATGTGGTATTTTTTTTAAAGATTTGGAGGCATTACTTGTATGGGGTGCATGTGGATGTGTATACGGACCATAAAAGTCTTCAATACGTATTCACTCAAAAAGAGTTAAATCTCCGACAAAAGGAGATGGTTAGAGTTAAAGACTATGACATGAGTGTCCTCTATCATACCGGTAAGGCCAATGTAGTAGCGGATATTTGAGTCGTTTGTCCCTGAGAAGTGTGTCCCATGTTGAGGAATCCAAGAGAAACCTAGTTAAAGATGTTCATAGGTTGTCTCCTTTAGGTGTTCGAATTGAAGATTCTCCCATAGGTGGTGTGGTGGTACGGCATAACTCTGAGTGGTGTTTGCTGGTTGAGGTGAAGTCCAAACAACACCTTGATCAAGCATTAATGGAGTTAAAGAAATCGGCTCAATGAGTCATTCTCCTTAGGGGGGATGGTGTCTTGAGGTACCAAGGGAGGTTATGTGTTCCTAGTATAGATAGTTTAAGGAGTCGGATCTTAAGGAATCTAATGGGTACCGTTACTACATTCATCAAGGTTCGACAAAGATGTACCATGACTTTAGGGAAGTATTTTGGTGGGAAGGTATAAAGAGGGACATAGCGAATTTGTCGCTAAGCGTCCAAATTGCCATCAAGTGATAGCTGAACATCAAAAGTCTGGTGGATTACTACAAGAAATCCATGTTTCTACTTTGAAGTGGGAAGACATCAATATGGATTTTGTAGTAGGGTTGCCTCGGAATCTAAAGCAATATGACTCTATATGGGTGTTTGTGTATAGGTTGACCAAGTCTGCTCATTTTACTCCCATCAAGTCTACTTATTCGGCAAAAGATTATGCAACGATCTTCATAGATTAGATTGTGAGTTGTCATGGCATTTTGTTATCCATCATATCATATCGGGGTGCACAATTCACAACTAGGTTTTGGAGGTCATTCCAAGAAGGGTTGGGTACTAAGGTGAAGCTAAGTACCGCTTTTCATCCCCAAACGAATGGACTAGAAAAGTGTACTATTCAAACCCTTGAGGATACTCTTAGATCTTGTATCATTGATTTCAAAGGAAATTGGGATAATCATTTGCCTTTTGTGGAGTTTTCTTATAATAATTGTTTTCATTCATCCATATCGATGGATCCTTATGAAGCCTTATATGGTAGGAGGTGTAGATCTCCTATTGTATGGTTTGAAGTGGGTGAGCCTTCACTTCTTGGTATCAATTTTATTTATAAGACTTTGGATAAAGTTCATAGCATAAGGAACCAGTTGCAAACAGCCTATAGTCGGCATAAGTCTTATGTTGATCATAGAAGAAGGGATTTAGAGTTTGAAGAAGGAGATAAGGTGTACTTGAATATTTCACCTATAAAGGGGTGGTTAGATTTATCAAGAAAGGCAAGTTGAGTCCTCGTTATGTGGGTCCCTATGAAATCTTGCAAAGGGTTAGTAAGGTTGCCTTGAGTTAAGGTTTCCTAGTGAATAAGCTTCGGTTTCATCCGGTTTTCCATTTTTCTATGCTTAAGAAGTGCATCGGTGATCCCTAGTCTATTCTTCCTATTGAGGGTCTTGGTGTCAAGGATAATCTCTCTTATGAGGAAGTTCCAGTTCAAATGCTTGATAGACAAGTAAAGAATTTATGAAATAAAGAGGTTGTTTCTATAAAGGTGTTATGGAAGAATCACCTATTGAGGGTGCAACATAGGAGTTCGAGGCCGACATGAAGTATTGTTACCCTTATCTATTTGATGACAAAGGTTAGTAGGTCTTATTGATAATAAAAAATGACTAAAAACTTGAATTTTGTTTGATATTTTGTGAAGTTTTGCAAAGGGTGCATTTTTTATGTCATTACAATAATTACAGTGAAATTGTGCATTTGGATATAAAATTTGCAATATTGTTTGTTTTGAGTCATGTTGTGCATTTTTGATATGGTTATTCTTTATGAAATGATATGTAGAATGTTTATAAGTTAAGATATGGCACAATTTACTCATATATGATATGTTGTGATCATATAGTTGTTGTGAGAAGGAAATTCCTCATAATGTGATTTTGAGACTTATGTGTGGCAATTGATGCTTTTTGAATTGCCTTGTGTAAGTGACATGATTTGTGTTGTAACTCGTGTTGTTATTCGTTGTTGTTGGTTGGGCTTCTAGTCTTGAGTCTATTCCTTCCTTCAAAAGAATTTTAGTGTCATTCGGGGATGAATGTTCCTATGGGGGATAATGTAACACTTCAAAAATCAAAGATATGTTCTAGAGCCTAAAATAAGTGTCATAAGGTTTAGAAACTGTTTTAAGGTCCATTTTGATTATTATAAGTCATTTAGGAAGTCTAGAAACCAAAACGTCCATAATGTCCGGAACTAGTTCAAAGAGGTACTAGTGCGCCTTATCCTATTTGACTAGCTTTTAGGAGTTGGAAATTCATGAAATTTGGTGGAAGGGTGTCTAAGACGTATTAGAGTTGATTCATAGTTGAAAATTCTGGGCACGACTCCCTAAGGGCCAACCAAGGGCCCTTGAGGAGGACCCTTTCAAAAGTTGGCAAAAGCTGTCAAGAGAGTGTCACCAACGAATACCACAGAAGGGCCGTTGGTGAATAGACGGGGAGTCGATGCCTCCTCGATGAATACTTAACCAAAATATTTTAAGGTTCATTTTGCACATACTATAAACTTACCTGCGGATGTGCAGCTCGGAAGGAGGGGTTAGCCGTCGATTGAACCACGATCCGTCGATCGTGGTGTCCTCTGTGGAGGCGTAGTTTTATGCACTTTTTGGTTGAGTCTAAATAATTAATTAATGGATTAATTAATTATTTAGGGGTTTAGTTAGGTCTAATTAAGTTAATAAATTACCTATATAAAGACCCTAACCTAAATTAGACTAACCTAAGCTCATAATTCCCAAAACCCAAACTCTCTTCCTTCTCTCTTCTTTCTCTCTCTAGTGAAGACTTCATTGAAGAAAAAGCTAAGGGAGGGTTCAAGGTATGCAATTACCAAGGTTCCTCCATTAATCGTCATCAATTTATAAGGTATGGGATCTAGTTCACCTTTGAGACTACTTTCCTCAAAGGGTTCCATCAAATTGATTTCCAAAACTTTAGTTTTCACGTTGGTTACATACAATCTCGAAATTGAAGTTATAAATTGATTTTTCAATGATTTAATTTTATGAATATATTAACATTTAATTTAACTCAATTATGATATATCTTGATGATTTGGTCTAGTTTGTAGAAGATAACCTTTATCCAGGGGTTATGATCTTGATATGAATTATGTTATATTGGTTAAATTTACTTGGTTATTGGTTGAGTTACAACTAGATGAAGTTGTTATACTATATATGAATGAATTAGGTGAAATATATTCCTAACATGCTAGTTCTTGAGAATTTGATCTAGGTTATAAAGTTTATTGTGAATTGACCTAAGTATCTTGTCTTAAGTTATAAACTAGTATTGAATTGTGAGTTAGTGATTCTTCTAGTCATGTTATCATGTTGGTCATTGAATGATGATGATGTTATACCATAATTGGGTTGAATTAAAGGGTTGATGGTAAGACCTTGATGATGGATTATGAACGAGACTTGGTAAGTCTTCTAATCCCTATACTTTACTTCAATTTATGGTTAATTGTGATTAAGTCATGATTTTGTATTCGAGTATGCCTTCTACGATTGATAGGGTGGTATGATGTTGAATTGATATTTCTTGACTATGATTTGTGAGGTGTTAACATAAGATGTGAATATTATAAGGATGGCGAATGATTTACCAATATTCATTAACATGATATGAGAATTTTAATGTGCTAACCTCACTTATATGAATTGCAATGAAAGGACAATACTCATGCAATTCTTATTGAGCTATGACGATGATCTTATACAAGGGTTAGACTCTGTGGCCTACAATAGGTTATGATGATTAATAAAGACATTAAAGACATTTCAAAAAGGGCCTTTAGCTTAGCACCGAGTGAACTTTACAATGGAGGTGATGGCTTTCCATCCAACAAGATCCACCGTATAGTTCCACATAAGGTGTTGACTACCCTATGAGGTATACTCATCCATTTCATAAGAGGTGTTGACTCTCAGATGAGGGATACTCATCCACTGGATTCCCATGAGAGGAGGCCCCAATATCCAAATGGTATTATACCTATCTCTTACTTCTTGAACTATGTTGCCCTCATAGAAAGACTAGCTAGTGGATCTACCTAGAAAGCTACATTTATGTTTTGTTTTACTTTGGCCGGTAGACCACCTTTCTTGGTGTAAGATTTTACAACACCGAAATCCACACTTAGCTCTTGTGCTCTATGTCGGTTACGTCAAGTGATCCCAAAAATGAAATGAAGTATAAACTAACTAAGCTGACTTGAGAGGTTGACTTAGCCTAGGTAGGGGAATGGGACTTTACCTATGCCTTGCACTAGTTTGCCTTGAAGGGAACTTTGGAAGGTTGTTGATATGTATGAATATGCTTAAATGATACATGATATGTATCTGACGAACACGCACATTATTGACATTATATGGTTATTGGTTTCACTTAAGAATATGTGTTAGTGTAACAACCCCAAAAATGGCTATGCTAAATAATGTTTAATGTGCCTAGAATGCCTACGATTAGATGGGTTCACACGGATTGATGCGCGTAGAATAAGACCTCTAACCCCTACGACAGCCAAGCCAACTAACTTGGGGAGTTATTTGAGCTATGGTAGGTTGGGTCCAGCCATGTAGGGCTCCCGAATATGAAGATTTACTCGGTTGGGTCGCTAACGGACTTAAAAAGGGGAAATATTAAGTTTGGAGGGTCTAGGGTTAAAATGGTATTTTTCTAGTCTAATGGTAGTATCGTAGTTACCCTAAATATATAATTAATTATTTAATTAATAAGGTGGAGGGGCATTTTGGGGAGAAAGGGCCAAAAAATTGGCTCTTAAAGTAAAGTCTTGCTCCACCCAGGTTCGAACCTAGGTGGAAGCGAATATTTAAACTGTTTTGTTTAAGTTGGTAAATTAATGTAATTAATTAATATTTATTATTTATTGGATAATTTAAAATAAAATTTAAATCATATATTTATTTTTTTAATTAACTAAACCTTATTTGACTAAGTCCTAAACTAGACTCCTAAGCCTAAGATAAGTCTCTCCTCTCACGTCTATCTCACTTTCACATTCAATCTCTCTTCTCCCATTCACGTTGCTCTCGCTAAATAACATTCAAGAACAAAAAATTTTCCATGGTTCTTCACATTTGAAGAACTCACACGACAATATAAGAAAAACACACGTTAATCAATCACATAGGCGAAGAGAAGGTTTTCTGTCGAGTGGGGTGTTGAACTTTCGGTGTTTGACGTGTGTTTGGAAAAGTTTTTGGGCAGCAAGTCTAGGTTTTAACGTCAAAAAGTTATGGTTCTCTTCTCTCTTGGTCCCTTTTCCGAGAGACCCCTAAGGTTCAGATGAATCTATTCCAAAAACTAGGGTTGTTCACCGTTGCATGTCTCTATCACTAGCTCCCAATGAGTCGTAGTTTGAGTATGTTTGCTGGTAGATATTAGGCGTATGTTGAGTTTTCGTGATGAATATGTTCGTTTATGTGTGTTTGAAATCGTATGAATGACAACCTATGTGTTCCTAAATCATGTGCATGTGTGTGCAAAAATCTGACCGTGACTAGGTGTTCTCGGGTTAAGGCTCAAAAATTGTAATGTTATGGTTGTGATTTTACGTGCACAAACTTATGTAAATCGTGATATTCATATGAAGTGTAATTTGGCTGAATTGAGTGAGAAACTCTTGGCTAATCGAATCCATGAAAATACACCTAAAACGTTCTAAATGAACTATAAAATTCCCTAAGAACTAATGTGTAACTTGATGAAAAGATGCTGAAGAATAACTACAAAATTTCCAGTTTCAAATGATGATTTTTGGTCAAGGTAAAAGGGTTCAAAATGTTGTGAAAAAATGAATTAAAACAAGTGAGGTCATGGAGTATTGAACCTGTGACTTCACCAATTTAAAAATCATGAAAAATAAAGAAGTAAAAAGGAATTTGGTGAAGGGGATTAGAACCATGGTCTTGGTTGGAAAATAAAGAATGAAAATAAGAAATGAGAGGAGTGCGATTCGAACCCACAACCTCTCGGTCAAGCTTAAGGAAAAAAGAAAAGAAAATAAGTGTGAGGCATAGGGATCAAACCTACGACCTCTAGGCGGAAAAGGAAAGTTAATTGAAAAATAAAGTGAGGCTGTGGGGGTTCGATCCCACAACCTCATGGTCAACTCGAAGAAGCCATGGAAAAAGGAATTAAATAAAAAGGGGCTATGGGGGTTCGACCCCACAATCCCTCGGCCAAGAATGAGAAAAATGTAAATAAATGAAATTAAAAGAAAATGAAGGCCTTGGGGCTTGATCTTGGGTTCCCAAGTCGTGTGGACCAATGTTAAATAAATGAAAAACGTAAGTGTTGTCAAAGGGATTCGAAATCGGTTCCCTTGCCCAAATTAGGTATTGATACATAAGTCATACGTGAATTAAATATTCAAGAATAATGTTGCCTACTTAGATCGAAATAAAGATCTTGGCATACATACAAGATGCACAAGTCTTGTACCACATAATCTTAGGAAGACATGAATCACTTAAACAAACTACGAACGAAGCCTCATGGCTTGATAGACACATAAATCTAGCATATGTTTAAAAATAAGTGAACCTAAGATGTAGGTAATGAAATGATGTAACCCTAGAAGGGTTAAGTAAGAGTGTAAAATTCACTAAATGGCCAAGTGCATTGGCACATGATGAAATGGACAATGAAATGATGAATTAACAATGAAATGATGAAACCCTACAAGGGTTAAGTAAGAGTGTGAAACACACTAAATTGCCAAGTGCATTGGCATATGATGAAATGAACATTCATATAAAAAGAGGTGAGTAATTATCAAGAGAAAATATGCTAATATTAATGAATGTTGTGACAACATGATATGAGGCGAATATAAAAGATGAGAGCAATCTCAAACGAGCCTAAGTAAATATTACCAAAACATACCCACCTATGAGACTGTAAAAGTAATGAAGATACCAGTCTCTATGAACACTCTAATGAAAGTATTGAGATTAACACACTTAATACTAATGATGAGATGAGAAATTATCTATTGATCTATGATGTCCTCATACTAGAAGCCAGCTTCCATGACGTATGAGCTGAATGTAATGGAACTTTATAATGAGAACTGATAGACCAGCTATGAACGGTGATGCATTCTTTTGGGAAGGACGGAGGTTCACATAATTCTCATGAGAGGAGACTGTCCAGCATGCCGGGTATGGGTCTCCTTATATCTCCTAGTTTTTTAACCTATACTGCAAATATAGGGATTTTGCGGGGTTCAATTCCCATGAACGCTAGCATGTTTAGAGTCACTTTGGCCGGTGATTCCACCTCTTTTTGGTGTGGGAGAGACACTGCATTTCATGATGCTAACATGATATATGTCAGTTAAAGTTAAAGTAACCAATTATGAATGAGGCCAGCCTCAAATGATGCACATAATGAAATGAATGATACTGAAGGTGTTTGGATAGGATTTTCAAGAGGTGAGCTAGACTCAAGTAATGACACTAGGTCATTCTTTATCATTGCACAGCGAACCCGATGAATGTCTTAAACTACATCCTATGTATAGCTGGTGTTCACACTAGCTTATGAATAAAATGAAATGAAGTACGTATGAATGAATGAAGAAGTCTTTGAGTTTGATAAAGAAGGCTCCCTAGTTGAGGTCCCATATGTTGAGCCCTCATTTTTTAGGAATTTTTGATGTCAAGTCCATGATTCCAATGTCTCATGGCATATGAACGAATGATATGAAAAATGTTATGTGCTATATGCCATATGTTATCTGCTATGTGCAAGATGTTATGTTTTGTGTGCACTATGATATGTATGATGATGCATGTTACTCTCATAGCATGACTTTCCTAATCCAAATTTGGCAAGTCCGCTGACTTTCCTAATCCAAATTTGGCAAGTCCACTGACTTGACTTTCCATAATCATGTTGTTACGAAAGAGTTGTTCTTACTCATGCATGTCCTTGGTGTTTGCTTGCATATATTCATACTTAGTACAAGTGTGTACTAACCCCATACAATTCTACAATTTTAGGTGCAGGCACAGGTGGACGCTAGAGCTTACAAGTTGATGTTGCAGCTATCCAGACGTGGAGCTTTCATCCGAACTGGGTAGGCCCTCATGCTTTCGAGGATGCCTACCATTATTATCTAGCTTAGATGTAGGCTTTAGCTAGTGGAGTATGTTCCACTAGTGTTTCTTTCCACATACATTTCAGACTTTATATTTGTGCCATTTTGGCAAGAATACGTTTAATGCAATTCTAAACTATATCTTTCATTTGATTATCTCTATATTAGATGGTTGTTTGTGAACGCCTATCATGTTAAGTTTAAAATGTTTAGCATGTGTTCTAATTTTCCACTAAAATTAACCTAGATGAAATAAGAATGACGTATCTAGGCTTGTTTGCAACCTCTAAGAGGTCAACAACGTCGATCTCGTCTGGAGTCTAGATTCCATTCGTGACAGTTGGTCTACATTTGTAAATTATGATGATATGTACTCTTAAATGCTATGCTATGTGAAGTAGGTAGTTTGTCATGATTCTTGTTGGGTTACTTTAAGGCTTTGGCGCTTTGCTTGGTCATTCCACTTGTTGACATGATAGGGGTTATGGGTAATTGTCTTGCTTTGGTGATGTTATAATTGAACTCTTATTCATGCTAGTTGCGGTTTTGACTTGGTGATAGAGTTACTTTGACAATTTTCTAAATACATGATATGCATGTTGACTTGACTAATATTGATGTTATTTGTCTTGTGATGTACATGCGTATGTTTTCATGAATGTGTCTTATTGATTCGGTATGGTCTTGTTGGTTATGCATAAGTGTTTTCAATGTAAATTGCATACCTTTATGAAATGTCCCTTTTCTTAGCTTGCTTTCAAAGTATGTGTGCATATAGTATCACACTTAGTACAAGTGTTGTACTAAATCCCATTTCTTACTTTTACCCAACATTTTAGGTTTCGATCGTTGAAGTGCTTTGAAGACGACTTGAAGAAGGCTTGGATCTATTATTTATCCAAGTGGGGTAGGTCCTCACTTTCCAACGGCGATGCCAATATCTGGCTAATGGAGTTGTTTTGAGTTTAAGACTAATATGTATTTTCTTTTTCATTTAGTATGAAACATTGTATAGCGCATGTGAGGCATTCTTACTTTGATGTACGGTCTATCCCCAAGTTCTTACATTCTTATTATATGGTTATGAGATGAGACGACTAATATGACTATGCTATATTTTATATATGTGTGTGTGTGTGTGTGTGTGTGTGTGTGTGTGCAATAAAAGTATAAGACTAAGTAATCTTGTAATCTTACTATACAAAGGGTCTATGTATACTCGATATATATATATATATATATATATATACACAATAACTTTTAATTTCTGCTAAATTTGACCTATGAATGTATGAATGTAAGCTAAGAGGTTAGTCTTAGTCCTCAAAGAGGACGACGAAGCTGGTTACGTCTAGGGTGTATTCTCGAATGTGACTGATGATGATGATGAGTGAGTTGATGGATGAATATTGTGGAATTGAGGGTAATATCTTGAAGGAGTTTTCGGAGGCTATTTGGTAAGACATTTATGATTATGAGTTTTTTACTTCAATAATGATGGTTTATCCTTGATGATGATGTTTAATTGAAGTATAATGTGTGAATATATTAGGAAGATAATGATATGATGAATGTGATGGCATGTTATGGCTATATTGAATTATGATATCTTGATAGGGGAATGATCATGCAAGAATGAATGTGTTTCTCTTGTGTGTTACTAAAAATTTAATGGATTTTCCAAAAGCTTTATTAGTTAAAAAAAGTTACAAAATGCATTCTACAGTTTTGAATGGATTTTTATAATGCATTCTACAATTTTGAAAATAGTCAAAATATAAAATTCTTGTAACATATCATCTTGTTTAAGTCCAAGCCATATAATTTTCCCTTATCTCTCCTTCCACAATCTTCAATTGCACCTTAGATTGATCAACATCGATTTGAATTTGTTATTTATATGCTCTTATCCCATAAATATTCCTATCAATAATGACAAATTTAATATTTTAGCACCAAAAACGTAATAATTTAAAATTTCAAGGATAAAATATATTTGTCTATGATATTTGTTTTACAAAAAAAAATTAGCAAATAAAAAAATACAAAGTATACAAAGGAGTAAGAGAACCTGTAACTTTTAAACATCTTAAAACCTGTAGATATGGATCTAAATATTGGTATAAATTAAGAAACTCATATCTAATTAGAAAATTTCTTTTACATTCATAAACACATAAAATCCGTTGTAACACCCATCTACTCAAGCTAGGAACAATAATCTCTTGCAAAAATATAGAATATAATTGTGTATGATAAATTATTTGTGGTTCAATCTTTTCTTGAACCTATACATAATAGAAAATTTAGAGCATATTACTTAATAACAAAAACCTCATGTTGTGAAAACTTATCTCATCTGTTCGGAGATTGCTATATAAAATCTACAAAAGAAAAAAACCAAAATATTAGAAACAAAAAATATGAACAAATAATGAAGGGGCGGACAAGAAGGCTATGGGAAGAGTGGAAAGGATATCTAGATTTTTATTAAGTGGGTTTTAAAATTTTGGGCGGAACTTGTGATCTTTTTTCAATTTTTTATTTTTACGATAAGAGTTTTGGATCTAGATGAGGAAGGGGGAAGACGTCTAGGAGTGATTGATGGTGAAGATTTAGGCTTTGCTTTTATAATTATTATTTTTGATTATTTTAAAATTAAGAAATACAATATTCTTATATATAT
>NC_028643.1:23250381-23295186 GCF_001406875.1 Solanum pennellii
ATATATATATATATATATATATATATAATTTATATGAATTTTAAATAATATATGCATTAGAATGTCAAGTTAAAGATAAAATACTTTAAAATAAAATATAACTATAAATATCAGAAAAATATTTAATCTGTTTATGTAAAAATAGTGAAAGAAAACAATGTTGTGAAGACAAGTGTCAATTCCGTACAAATTTCAAAAAGAAATAAGAATTTCAATTCAATTTTTTTTGTATCGAGCATTTGAATTCAAATTTAAGTTAAATTGTTCAACTTTAGCAAAATTATACTTCCTTATTTTTTTATTATTTCAATTTGAATTCAAATAGGGATGTGAATTTTAAAATTTTAATTTTGTAGTTTTAATTGAAAATAGAAATATTATATGGATTAGGAAGATAACATTAAAATAAAAAATTCAATTTCTTTTGCCAATAACTGAAATTTTTTTTTAAAGAAAAGGTGATTTTAATATCACTTCCTATGTGTACATAATTTACATAAATTTCATAGTGTAAAAAATTACATTTTATCCCTATTTTTTTCATTACAATAATCCCTTAAAATTTATACCTTTTAGACACATTAAAGAGTATCTCGGATACATCCTGACATAAATCGATACATAATATGCAGTTTGGATACATAAAAAAGTTACTCGAATGCATAATATGTAGCTCGATTACATTAAAAACTAGCTCTAATAATTTATACAATAAATTTTATGCATAATATGTAGCTTAGATACATTAAATGCAAAATTTGATACATTAATATGTAGCTTGGATACATTAAATATATAAGGAGAGAAATAAGAAATTTTAGAGGTTTTTAGAAATATAAAGGGATATTAAAAATTAGGGAAACATAAGATATATAATTCAGTAATTTTTCTTTAATAATATTCAATAACAATCAATTTATCAATTTATATTAAGAAATAATTCTTATTGCATATTTGAATAATATATGACATTATTTAATGATTTGTAAATTGATTATACATGTTTTTGTTATAGAAAAATACAAATACATTAAATTAATTAGACATAACTTCTATATTTTTACAACTTCTATTTATTTAAATTGTACTTAAAACTTTCAAATTAAGATCTTTTAAAATTGAATTCATGGAAAGATTGACATTTCTAATTAAGCTAGCTCGATAAATACATTGTTCAATAGAAGAGGTGTGATTTGTATAAAATGAATTCTGACAGAGTTATAATTTTTTCATGAAAATTTTTTTTAACTATTAAGTTAATTATTGCAAAAACTTTTTACTTCTCAAAATATATTATTTATTGTTAGTATATTTGTCACGACCGGAGAGCATCCCCTAGTCGTGACTAGCGTCGTCGTCCTTCAAAGGACTCAGACAATCCCTTAGCGTTCGTCATAACATGTCATCAGTTGAAATGCAACAAATTTTAAAACTTTTACATATACTTAGACTTCTCATGTAGAAGCTTACTTAGGCTTTTCATATAGCAACAAGATAACATACATACGATATATTAAAACTTGTCTCATATAAAAACATCAAAAGAGTACGAGTCTTTTACTTAGCCAATACAAAGTCAATATGCCATATAGGCCTTAATATAATAGAATACAAATGATAAAAGGAATTAAAAAGTATCTCTTCAAAACTACTTAGTGCTTCATAAGCTAAAATAATGACAAGATAGCATCTCCGAACATGAGGACCTACTAACACTTGGAGAAAGAGTTCCAAGCTTCTTCAATCAACCTTCTTAATCTTCAATTGCCGGATCCTACATTTGTAGTATTATAAAGTAAGGGTTTATGCCACATGTACTAAGTATGGGTATATGCACATAACATTTAAGGACATGCATGAAAAAACCCATTTCGTTAGAAAGCATGCAATAAGTCATTTGAAAACCTTTAATGCACATATAACAAAGCATATATAAGTAAGGATCACAACAACATAAAGTATGGTCATAACCAAAGGCATAATCATCATTCATTCATATTAACAATTTCATGTTCAATCGTTCATATCAACACAACATACAAAACACTTACCAATGATCCCATCGCAACCCTACAAGTGCAATGACCACGTGAAGCCCCATAACCCCAAATAATCAAGTAAACAAGATAGGACACCATAAGAAATGCTTTGCTTCATACAACTTACATCATAAGTATTCATCATCACATGTAGCAACGTAGACCATTTCATGTTCATTAGCATAGACAATATCATATGAGAGCAACATCATATTTTATAAGCATTATACATTTCATAATTCATATTAAAGAGAACAATATCCTAGGAATTTCCTTAGAGTCAACTTGTGCAATGTTTAGGTAGAGTCTCATACCCTACCTATACTAAATAGACTACTTGAGTCACCCTAGTCAATGTCCATTTCTTGTCTTTCATTTTAATTGAGGGAACAATCGCCTTAACCAACATAAATCATGTGAGCTAAACATGGAATTTGGCTTCATGAAACCCCATACCGAAAAAAGTGGTCTACCGGCCAAAATAGAACCAAAACTAGGAGATATATTAAAGACCCATAGTTCCACATTACTGGGCAAACTCTATCTGATGAGAGTCATTGTGAACCTACATTCCAACTTGGGAAGGGACACCTCTTTGTCATTGCTGCTAAGCAAAAGTCCCTTTGTCAATAACCTTTATGTCATCATTAATTCATAAATCTTATCATATGTCATAGGAGATTAACTCCTTGTATAAACATGATCATAAGCTCTTTAAGTTTAGATGATAATTTCCTTTTATCACAACCTTCATTTGAGAGTTTAACATATCATAATCATAGTGTGTAAGGCATACAACATAAACGACATCAACTTGAATTATCATATCGTTACCATGATCCCACATTTAACATGTTTTTATCCCAATGTATATACATAGAAACATCATACATACTTCAATTGCATAGAAACATCATTTATAGGCTGACATAAATATAATAGAGTAATCTCAACCTTTGAGGACTTACGTAATGCTTCCATGAACTTCATCAAGAACTTACGTTCAATTTACAACAATCATCAAACCACACAGTGAAATACTCAATAACATAGCCATTCCATCAAATTTAGTCATACACATGACCAATTCATAGTTAGGGTTAAGGGAAAGGGTTCATTTATGAGTTCATTCAACTATAGCTCCAATCCCTGAGTCCTCATGATATTAAGTAATATACATAACATAATCAAATTTATTATTTACAGAGGGAATATGAATCACACGAAAATCAAACATTACAAATAAATTATCCAACAATACATAATTACCCATAGCTAACCATTACTTTTCATCATTAGACATAAATCTTTAGTTAGAAAGAAAACTCGTTTATAGAGTAAAACCCTCGGAATTGAATTCTTGAAAATCATCTTCGAAAGGACCTCTTGGGGAAATAAATCCCAAGAGTGAAAACCACATACCTTATTTACGAATTTTCCACGAATTTCGAATGAAAATCTTGAAGTCTTCATCTTCTTCCTTAAGCTTTCTTGTTCTTCAATGGAGTTTGAAAAGAGAGAGTTCTTGAGAGAGATGAAAGGGATTTGTTTAATCTAATTTGAAGTGCGTGAAAGTGGTCTAAAACTAACCTAAAATCATTATAAACTCGTCGCCCAAAATACTCAAAGACCCCTCACTTAAATGGGTCTTTTTGTGAAGTTAAATTGACTTAAAAACGACGCGGACGAATCTGGGAAGTGGTTGTGAGTCACGGGTGAAACTTCATATTTTATTTTTAAATTTTGGGTTGAGGTGGTTAGCCTCGTGGAGGCTCCACGTCGCGAGGAAACTTTTTTTCCTCCACATGATGTTTGCGCCTCGCGTAGCAGTTCTCAAATTCCTGGCTGCGTGCAGGCTACTTTTGCAGCCTGCTCGCCCATGTTCAGGTCCTCCTCAAAGACCCTTCGGGCGATCCTTGGGGAGTAGTTACCAGACTTTTGGACCCTTTGTACTACATACTACCTATTTAAAGTATTTTTCGAACTTTTGGATTTCATTTGACACTCCCAAACCTTCACAAAACATAGGGACGTCTCCTAGTTCACTAAGCTACTTTCCGAACATCAAGGTCTTTCTTTGTCGTTTTGTCTATAACCTTTACAAATTGAGTTCATTACATTAATATAGGTCTGGAAACATCATTTTAAACATTTTTCAATAGGCTTAGCTTTAGTCTAAGTCATGGAATTTTCGAAGTGTTACAGTATACCCCCATTAGAAACATCCGTCTCCAAATGACACTAAATCTTTTGGAGGGTAAGGATAGACTCAATACTAGCAGCCCAATCAACAACAACATATAATCATAACATTGAACATAGCAACTCCATTAATGATGCACAACATATAAGAGGTCCACATTTCAGAACACATTATTAGGAACTACCTCGTCAACATCAACATGCGCTCAAAATACATCAAAGATTTCCCATGCTATCATTCTTCTCAAGACAACAACAAAATGGCAAAATCTTAAGAAGATACATGCACACATTTCATATAAGTGCAAGAATCGAGTATGAAGTCATTTTCATAAAACTCAAATTGGTACAACTTTTACCAGAACATGCACCTAATTAGAAAACAAATCAATTTCATATTTATTTATTATTTGCCTTATTAAGCGGAATGTCTAACCTCAATGAGCAAAAATATGAGGGTAGCGGGACTTCATTTCGACTTTCGCTTCCCATGTTGCACCCTCAACAATATGGTTCCTCCATAGGACTTTTACCGAGGCAATCTCTTTGTTCCTCAACTGCTTGACGTTGCGATCTAGGATCTCAACCAGAACCTCTTTATAGGAGAGGTTCTCATCCACCTTAAACCCTCAATAGGAAGAATAGACACAAGGTTGCCTATGCATTTATTGAGCATAAAAACATGAAACACCGGATGAACCGAAGCTAGTTCATTAGGTAGTTTCAGCTCATAGGCAACCTTTCCAACTCGTTGTAGAACCTAATAAGGACCAGCATATGGGGACTTACTTTCCCCCTTCTTAAGAAACCTCATCACCCCTTTCATAGGTGAAATATTCAAAAAGACATACATGATCACCTAGTAAAACTCAAGATCTCTTCTTCTATTGTCGGCATAAGACTTTTGCCGACCGTAGGTTATCTTTAATTTATCTCTTATAACAAGAACTTTCTCTATAGGCTCATAGATAATCTAGTTACCAAAGAGAGAGGACTCACCAACCTCAAACCATCCAACTAGAGACCTACATCTTCTACAATAAAGAGCTTCAAAAGGTGTCATGGTGATGCTCGAATGGTGATTATTATTGTAGGAGAACTCAATCAACGGTAGGTGATCATTCTAATTTCCCTTAAAATCAATAACACATGCTCTTAACATATCTTCAAAGGTCTGAATGGTACGTTCCACTTCACATAATCATCATAATAATATAATTTAATGTTACCCACTAGATTGGGATCACAATCAAGCATTACCCGGTCTTTTGGATTCACAATTGAGAAAAACTAGGGGGACTTCATGGATGGAAGAATATATGAATAAATAAGATTCATGTGCCTTAGTTTAGAGCCTTAAAGCCTTCTTGAATCCTTGGTGAAATTCGTCCTAAGAGCAGCCAACAATTTCTCTTCTTCTTCTATGGTGTTCTTGAGAGAGTTTTGGAGGGGGAGAGGTTTTGATTTGGAATATAATGTCTAAATGTCTCTCTTATTGTTTAAATACTCATAAAATGACTAAAAACACCTAAAATAAAACTGCCCATGCATTTATTTGGAACACGGAGTACTTGACCTCTCGTAGGTCTTATACTAGCCCTTCAACATCATTCATTACATATATACGAAAAGTAGCACGGAATTAAAACTTTTATTCAAAAACATAAAGCAGAATCATTTCATAAAACTTCTAATATATGTCTCAAAAACCATCTATGACAACATGAGTACAAAGGTCTTGGATCACAACCCATAAAAGTCTAAACATAGAACGAACAAAAAAGATAACATAGTGGTGGTGTCCTCGGATGCTATGAGGACTCACAAATATTCACTCCTTGGAAGCCTTCGAAACCCTTCATATCAACTCAATATCCTCAAGAACCTACATTAAATTAAAATGTAGGCAAAATATGCATTAGTACGAAATGTACCCAAGTATGGAAACTATCATACCAAAGATAAGATATCTCAAAGGGTTAGTCAATAATAGATATAATCATAAGAGATAATATCATAACATAACATGAATATCATAATCATAATAAAGCATTATAAATCATATAAGAGTTCATACTTAACTCATTGTCCTTTTAACTAAAATGACCTACTTCACAAGCCACCTTCAATTATACTTTTGCAAGGCTCAGGCAGCTTCTCATACTACAACCAAAACTAAGTAGCTCTCTTTGGTCATTCTTCATCATAATCTACTTCTATAATCAAGACATAGATTGATCATAATATATGCGCACTATGCCCCTAGGCCACCTCAAATCACACTTCTACAATGCATGTGAAGCATCCCATTCTACCTCACACACTAAGCATATCTTGAATTCACCCTATTCCCTTTCGTTTAATTTTAGAAGTCTCTAGTAGACCTATATCATATATACAAGTAACTATAATCTTAAGTCAATTATGTCATGGAATGTAACCATAACCACTATCCAATCAAAACATACATCTCATAGAGTTCTTGTCATAGGTAGCTTCAAGTTATACTTGTGCCATGAATGGGTACCATCCACACTAAGTACTTCTCTAGACTAACCTAATACAAGACAACTAAGGAAGGAAACACCTCTCCAAATCATCATGCAATCAATAATAAGGATGAAACCTAATCATAGGGGAGAATGAATCCTCCACTGTAAGCTATCACGAGATACTATCTCAAGCAATTTCATGAAATGCACCTTGTATGTTGTAACGACCCTTTGGGTCGTTTCATGTGTTAAAACCTTTTGTTTCATAAAATATTTTCCGATATATTTTAAGTGGATATTTTGGACTATTCGGAATTATAATTATGAAATTAGTATGAAAGTTTTTAATAGTTATTCAGTTGGTGGTTAAGAAAAGTAACATTAGAAGTAAGATGGATCACTTTTACTATTTTTATAATTGGTTATATTATAATTAGGGTAGAAAATAACATACTCTTTAGAAGGAAAGTAGGGGAAGAGAAGAACGAAGAGAAACGCAGCGAAAGATCAAACCTGTGCACATTGTTTTGCTGGTACGGTTCTTTATTTAAGAAAATTTTAACTACCTAACTTTAAATGAATGTAATACTTATGTAGTGTAAAATATATAATACGGACAGTTGTATAAAGTGGGTTGATTAGTGTTTGTGAGTATATATGTTTGAATGGTGGAAAAAAAAGGAATATAAAGAATTGAGAGGTTGATTTGCTGTAATGTTAGGGATTGGTCAGTAAATTAAGAGAAAAAAATATAGTTGTTATATGTATGGTACGGTTGGAATGTTGGAAAAATGTGAATGCATGGGGCAATGAATTGCCCTACCACTGGCCAGTGATTTTAGGCAACAAATAGGGGTGGAGTAATATCCACACTGAACATTAGAAATACTTAGTCGATTAATTATTCATGGTACACCTTTAATTTTTCAGAATATGATAGTTATTTAAATATCACATTATAATTTAAGTTTAACTGATTGAGATAGGTAATTAAATATAAGGTGTAGTATATTATATGAATTACATTAAAGTTATGCTAATGGGAGGAAATAGAACTTACCCTTAAGTTTGAACTTTAGGAAATTGATTATAGAATTTGGTGAATTCATGGGTATAGGCTAGACACAGAATAATCGGAGTGTTTATGGTCTTGTTAACTTACACCTTATGTATATATATATATACTTGATAGATTGGAAGGGTTCGGAGGAAATAAAGAAAGGAAAAGCATTGGAGAAGTAGTTGCTTGACTTCGGTTCTTCGGTGGAGGTAGGTTATGGTTTATTTCTATGTGATAGATAAACTCTAAATAGCGATCGATATGTATTAAGTGATATTCTAAAGTCTCCTATGTACTTCATTGTGAGGTTGTAGGTTTTGATTGTGTGGTTTGTGGTTGGCCTAAAATTATGATACTGTTGAATTTCTAATCTTGAACCCTCTCTATTAAAATGACGCCTTGAATAAAGAAGGCTTGATGAAATGAAATAATGAGATAATTGGATCAGAGTGTCACGTTCCGACACGGTATAATTGGATCGGAGACGTTCCGACACGGTATTATAGGATCGGTGTGTCACGTTCCGACACGATATATGGGATCGGAGTGTCACGTTCCGACACAACAACATTTTGTGAAAGGAATCTTGAAGTAACTTAATATACTTAATCTCAAATAAACTATTTTCCAAATGAGTATGGTGTGGAGGCATGAGTCCTCATAGGGGTGCTTGATGTTGGTGTACCTATTATGGTGTTGTTGTCAATGGTTCATTTGTTTGTTGCTTGCCACCTGTTAAGTATTGTAGTTGATTTTGTACTATTATTCAATATATATTGGGTTCTATTTTGAGTTGGCTGATGATACCTACTAAGTACGTGTTTCTTGTACTGACCCCTACTTGTATTTTCTTCTCTGTTCTTTTATGGAGTGCAGCAAGTGTACCATCGACTTCGACTCGCCCTTAACTCTAGCCAGTCTCCAGCACATCAGAGTTTAGGGTGAGCTATTAATTCTAACTCGTGCTAGATTCTCTCATTCACGTCTTGATGCCTTTGAATTTCGGACATGGACCATGTTTTTTCTTATTTTGGTTTTCTTAAATACTCTTAGACTTGGTAATTTGAAAATAGATGTCCTTGTCGTGATGACTATCAGATTTTGGGATGATAAGTATTAAACTTTAGAAACTTATTTAAATTGGTTGCTTAATAAGTTTTGGAGCTTCCGCATTATTTGTATTATTTATAGTTGAACTACTGGTATATGTTGGGTTTAGATGTGTTGGTTCGCCCACCTAAGGAGGTAAGTCTGGGTGCCACTCACGACTCATTTTGGGTCGTGACAAACTTGGTATCAGAGCATTAGATTCGTTGATCTCATCACACAAGGACAGATCTGGTAGAGTCTTGCGGAACGGTATGGGGACGCCTTTACTTCTCTTTGAGAGGCTATAAGACTTTAGGAAAACTCCATTCTTTCTTTCTTTCATTCTATTACTTGGATCCAATTGGTATCTATCTAGGTGATACAAATTGGTATCTAACCTTCTCACTCTATTTCGCAGATGGTTAGAACTAGAGCAACAACTGTGCTAACACCAATCATTGGGGCTGTAACTCGTGGAGGATCAGTGGCAAGAGGCCGTAGTAGGGGTCACAGGAGGACGCCCACTAGAGGCATAGGACAAACATCTGGTTCAGCTAGGAATAGAGCAGTGACTCCTCCGCCGACTGATGAGGTAATGAGAGAGGGTAAAGAAGGGGAAAATGAGCAGGTTCAGGATAAGAAAGTACCACCCCAGCCTACCCCAGAGATGATTAATCAGGTTCTTACTTATCTTAGCGGGTTCTCTAATCAGGGCCAGACACCTCCAGTGTTTTCTGCGTCACCACCTCAGGTTCAGGGAGTACAACATGCAGCTGTTGTGTCTCCCCGCATGGATGTATCATTGGAAGTAGGCACGTTTCCTCGATTGACTACAGGGTCTATAATGACAGGTGATCAGCATGAACTTTTCATTAAGTTCTTAAAGTTAAAACCTCCAGTCTTCAAGGGTGCTCATTCTGAAGATTCCTATGATTTTCTTGTTGACTGTCATGAGTTGCTACATAAGATGGACATAGTAGAACGATTCGGTGTTGAGTTTGTGACCTACCAGTTTCAGGGGGATGCCAAAATGTGGTGGCGGTCGTATGTTGAGTGTCAACCAGCAAGGGCACCACCTATGACTTGGGCATCATATTCTAGCTTATTTATGGAGAAGTATATACCACGGACTTTGAGGGATAGGAGGAGAGATGAGTTCCTAAGCCTAGAGCAAGGAAGGATGTCTGATGCTGCTTATGAGGCCAAATTTCGTGCACTATCCATGTATGCCACTCAGCTTTGTTTCAGTCCACAAGAGCGGATTCGCCGCTTTGTGAAAGGATTGAGGTCATATTTGCATATTCCAGCCTTACAGGTAGCTGCTGCATCAAAATCCTTTCAGTAAGTGGTTGATTTTGTGATAGAGGTAGAGGAGGTGAAGCTAGACGACTTCACCACAACATCGACATTTAAGAAGTTTCGTAAGGGAAGATAGTTTAGTGGTTCATACTCCAGAGGGCAGATTTAAGGAGGTTATCCAGCCCGTCCTATTCAGTTTTCATTGCAGGCTTCAGTTGGGGGTCCGTCGCAGACCAGTCAGCCTTTTTCTGAGTTTGGAGGTTATCTCCAGACTTCCTCATTTTCACAGAGACCTATACTTTACTCCAGGACTTGTTATGGATGTGGAGAGGCTGGACATATTAGGAAATATTGTCCAAAACAGAGTTACAGATTCCCAGTAGTTAGAGGTAGAGGTGGTCATTGTAGAGGCCGCCATTCTGGAGGACGTGGTGGCCAAGGTAATGGTGGTCACCAGTTCAGTTGGGGTGGCGGGCAAGTTGGAACTACTGCAGTGCAGCTTGGTAGGGGCAATGGATAGACAGGTGATAGGGCCCATTGTTATGCTTTCCTCGGGAGATCTGAAGCAGAGACATCTGATGTTGTTATCACAGGTACTCTTTTGGTCTGTGATTGCATGGATTCTGTATTGTTTGATCCTGGATCCACATTTTCATATGTATCTTCCTCATTTGCTACTGGCCTTGATTTATATTGTGATTTGCTTGACATGCCTATTCGTGTCTCTACTCCTGTGGGTGAGTCTGTGATAGTTGAGAAAGTGTATAGGTCTTGCCTTGTGACTTTTGTGGGGAGCAATACTTATGTAGATTTGATTATTCTAGAGATGGTTGAATTTGTTTTAATTCTGATACTTATGTAGATTTGATTATTCTAGAGATGGTTGATTTTGTTTTAATTCTGGGTATGACTTGGCTTTCTCCAAATTTTGCAATCTTAGATTGTAATGCTAAAATTGTGACATTGGACAAGCCTGGGACAGATCTGCTAGTGTGGGTGAGTGACTATATTTCCACTCCAGTCCGTATTATCTCTTGTCTTCGTGCTAAGAGGATGGTGAGTAAGGATTGTTTAGCTTTCTTGGCACATCTCAGGGATGATACTTCCAAAGTCTGTTTTGATAGTCCGTGAGTTTCTCGATGTGTTTCCTGCAGACCTTCCTCGTATGCCACCGGATAGGGATATTGATTTTTGTATTGATCTGGAGCCAGGTACTCGCCCCATTTCCATTCCCCCTTATAGAATGGCTCCAGCTGAGTTAAGAGAGTTAAATCCCCAACTTCAAGAGTTGTTAGGTAAAGGTTTTATTAGACCCAGTGCATCCCCTTGGGATTCTCCTGTCTTATTTGTGAATAAGAAAGATGGAAGTTTTCAGATGTGCATAGACTACAAGCATCTAAATAAGGTAACTATTAAGAACAAGTATCCCATTCCTCGCATTGATGATTTGTTCGATCAGTTACAAGGTGCTTGTGTCTTCTCTAAAGTTGATTTGAGATCCGGTTATCATCAATTGAAAACACGGGCAACAGATGTGCCAAAGACTGCTTTTCGAACCAGGTATGGACATTATGAATTCTTAGTAATGTCTTTTGGTCTTACGAATGCCCCTGCTGCTTTTATGGGCCTGATGAACGGGATTTTTAAGCCATATCTGGACCTCTTTGTTATTGTATTTATTGATGATATACTGATATACTCAAAGAGCAGGAAAGAACATGAGGAGCATTTGAGAATTGTATTGGAGTTGTTAAGGGAGAAAAGACTTTATGCCAAATTCTCCAAGTGTGAGTTTTGGCTCGATTCAGTGTCCTTCTTGGGGCACGTGGTTTCTAAGGATTGAGTGATGGTGGATCTTTCTAAGATTGAAGCAGTGAAGAGTTGGGTAAGACCTACTAATGTTTCAGAGGTAAGGATCTTTGTTGGTTTAGCTAGCTACTACCGTCGATTCGTCAAGAGATTTTCTTCTATTGCTTCGCAGCTGACAAATTTGACTAAGCAGAATGTTCCATTTGTATGGTCGGATGAATTTGAAGAAAGCTTCCAGAAACTCAAGACCTTGTTGACTACTGCACCAATTCTTACCTTGCCAGTGGAAGGTAAGAATTTTATTGTTTATTGTGATGCATCTTATTCTGGTTTGGGAGCAGTGCTAATGTAGGAGAGGAATGTAATTGCTTATGCTTCAAGGCAATTGAAAGTGCATGAACGTAACTATCCGACCAATGATTTGGAGTTGGCTGCAGTTGTATTTGCATTAAAGCAATGTAGACATTATCTATATGGGGTCAAGTGTGAAGTTTATACAGATCATCGTATTTTACAATATGTCTTTACTCAAAAAGATTTGAATTTGAGGCAGAGGAGGTGGATGGAACTATTGAAAGACTATGATATTACTATTTTGTATCACCCAGGAAAAGCTAATGTTGTGGCAGATGCTTTAAGTAGAAAAGCAGGGAGCATGGGTAGTTTAGTACACTTAAGGTTTCTAGACGCCCATTGGTTAGATAGGTTCAGACTCTGGCTAATGACTTTATGAGGCTGGAAGTACTAGAGAAAAGAGGATTTTTGGCCTCTGTGGAGGCAAGATCTTCTTTTCTTGACAAGATTAAGGGAAAGCAGTTTGCTGATGAGAAGCTGAGTCGAATTTGAGATATGGTAGTGCGAGGAGAGGCTAAGAAGGCAGTAATTGATGAGGAAGGCATCTTGAGAATTAAGGGAAGGGTATGTGTGCCCCATGTTGATGATTTGACTCACACTATTCTTGCAGAGGCTCATAGTTCAAGGTATTCTATACATCCTGGTGCAACCAAGATGTATCGTGATCTAAGGCAACATTATTGGTCAAGTAGAATGAAGCATGACATTGTTGATTTTGTTGCGCAATGACCGAATTGTCAGCAGGTAAAGTATTCACACCAGGGGCCTAGGGGGACACTTCAGAGAATGCCCATTCCTGAATGGAAGTGGGAATGAATTGCAATGGATTTCGTAGTCGGCCTTCCAAAGACATTGGGTAAGTTTGATTCTATTTGGGTAATTATTGACAGGTTAACTAAGTCTGTTCACTTCATTCCGGTTAAGATGACTTACAATGCCGAGAAGTTAGCCAAACATTATGTCTCTGAGGTTTTTCGATTGCATGGAGTTCCACTTTCCATCATATCAGATAGAGGAACGCAATTTACTTCTATGTTTTGGAGGACATTACATGCTGAATTAGGTACTAGACTGGATCTTAGTACTGCATTTCACCCTCAGACTGATGGTCAGTCTGAGCGAACGATTCAGGTGTTGGAGGATATGCTTCGTGCATGTGTGATAGAATTTGGTGGTCATTGGGATAAATTTGTACCTTTAGCAGAGTTTTCATACAACAATAGCTATCACTCGAGTATTGATATGGCGCCATTTGAGGCATTGTATGGGAGGAGATGTAGGTCCTCCATTGGTTGGTTTGATGCATTTGAGGTTAGACCTTGGGGTACTGATCTTCTGAGGGAATCATTAGAGAAAGTGAAATTTATTCAAGAAAAGCTTTTAGCAGCTCAGAGCAGGCAGAAGGAATATGCAGATCGAAAGGTTAGAGACTTTGATTTTATGGAGGGTGAACAAGTCTTGCTGAAGGTTTCACCCATGAAAGGTGTGATGCGGTTTGGTAAGTGAGGCAAGCTTAGTCCGAGGTATATTTGTCCATTTGAAGTTCTGAAGCGCGTGGGGGAGGTGGCCTATGAATTGGCATTGCCTCCAGGGTTGTCAGGAGTGCACCCGATATTTCATGTATCTATGCTAAAAAAAATATTATGGTGATGGAAACTACATCATTCGTTGGGATTCGATTCTGCTTGATGAGAATTTATCTTATGAGGAGGAGCCTATAGCTATTCTAGATAGGGAGGTCCACAAGTTAAGGTCAAAGGAGATTGCATCTATCAAGGTTCAATGGAAGAATCGGCCAGTCGAAGAGTCCACTTGGGAGAGTGAGGCTGATATGCGTAAAAGATATCCACAAATTTTTACCAATTGAGGTACCTTTCCTTACTCTCACTTTCTTTTGATCGTTCAAGGACGAACGATGGGTAAATTGGTTTCTATTGTAACGACCCAATGTAACGACCCTTTGGGTCGTTTCATTTGTTAAAACCTTATGTTTCATAAAATATTTTCCGATATATTTTAAGTGGATATTTTGGACTATTCGGAATTATAATTAAAAAATTAGTGGGGAAGTTTTTAATAGTTATTTAGTTCGTGGTTAAGAAAAGTAACATTACAAGTAAGATGGATCACTTTTACTATTTTTATAATTGGTTATATTATAATTAGGGTAGAAAGTAACATACTCTTTAGAAGGAAAGAAGGGGAAGAGAAGAACGAAGAGAAAGGCAGCGAAAGATCAAACATGTGCACATTGTTTTGCTGGTACGGTTCTTTATTTAAGAAAACTTTAACTACCTAATTTTAAATGAATGTAATACTTATGTAGTGTAAATAATATAATACGGGCAGTTGTATAAAGTGGGTTGATTAGTGTTTGTATGTATATATGTTTGAATGGTGGAAAAAAAAAGGAATACAAAGAATTGAAAGGTTGATTTGTTGTAATGTTAGGGATTGGTCAGTAAATTAAGAAAAAAAATACAGTTTTTATATGTATGGTACGGTTGGAATGTTGGAAAATTGTGAATGCATGGGGCAATGAATTGCCCTACCACTGGCCAGTGATTTAAGGCAACAAATAGGGGTGGAGTAATATCCACACTGAACATTAGAAATATTTAGTCGATTAATTATTCATGGTACACCTTTAATTTTTCAGAATTGGATAGTTATTTAAATATCACATTATAATTTAAGTTTAACTGATTGAGATAGGTAATTAAATATAAGGTGTAGTATATTATATGAATTACATTAAAGTTATGCAAATGGGAGGAAATAGAACTTACCCTTAAGTTTGAACTTTAGGAAATTGATTATAGATTTAGGTGAATTGATGGGTATAGGCTAGACACAGAATAATCGGAATGTTTATGGTCTTGTTAATTTACACCTTATGTATATATATACTTGATAGGTTGGAAGGGTTCAGAGGCAATAAGGAAAGGAAAAGCATTGGAGAAGTAGTTGCTTCACTTTTGTTCTTCGGTGGAGGTAGGTTATGGTTTATTTCTATGTGATAGATAAACTCTAAATAGCGGATCGATATGTATTGAGTGATATTGTAAAGTCTCCTATGTACTTCATTGTGTGGTTGTAGGTTTTGATTGTGTGGTTTGTGGTTGGCCTAAAATTATGAGACTTTTGAATTTCTAATCTAGAACCCTCTCTATTAAAATGACGCCTTGAATAAAGAAGGCTTGATGAAATGAAATAATGACATAATTGGATCGGAGTGTCACGTTCCGACACGGTATTATCGGATCGGAGTGTCACGTTCCTACACGGTATTATAGGATCGAAGTGTCACGTTCCGACACGATATATGGGATCGGAGTGTCACGTTCCGATACAACAACATTTTGTGAAAGGAATCTTGAAGTAACTTAATATACTTAATCTCAAAGAACCTATTTTCAAAATGAGTATGGTGTGGAGGCATGAGTCCTCATATGGGTGCTTGATGTTGTGATTGATGGTGTACCTATTATGGTGTTGTTGTCAATGATTCATTTGTTTGTTACTTGCCACCTGTTAAGTATTGTAGTTGATTTTATATTATTATTCAATATATATTGGTTTCTATTTTGAGTTGGCCGATGATACCTACAAAGTACGTGTTCCTTGTACTGACCCCTACTTGTATTTTCTTCTCTGTTCTTTTGTGGAGTGCAGCAAGTGTACCACCGACTTCGACTCGCCCTCAACTCCAGCCAGTCTCCAGCACATCAGAGTTCAGGGTGAGCTATTAATTCTAGCTCGTGCTAGATTCTCTCATTCACGTCTTGATGCCTTTGAATTTTGGACATGGACCATCTTTTTGCTTATTTTGGTTTTCTTAAACACTCTTAGACTTGGTAATTTGAAAATAAATGTTCTTGTCATGATGACAATCAGATTTTGGGATGATAAGTATTAAACTTTAGAAATTTATTTAAATTGGTTGCTTAATAAGTTTTGGAGCTTCCGCATTATTTATAGTTGAACTACTGGGATATGTTGGGGTTTAGATGTGTTAGTTCTCCCACCTAAGGAGGTAAGTCTGGGTGCCATTCACGACTCATTTTGGGTCGTGACATATGCATATAAAGCTATCAAGAACTACACCTTGTATGCAAGTCAATTTAACATTAAAAGAGTATATGTCTTTCCTCTAAAGCTCTCATGAAATGGTTTGGGCCTAACCAAGTAAATCTCTCATCAAGGCACTCCAGTCATGCTACTTCAAGGTATTCTTAGGAGAGATTCATTATTTAATCCCAAGCTATCATGAGAACCACCATCCCAAACCTACCATGATCAAACATCCTAGCAATACATGACCAAGCTAAACATGAGAGAGCTTACTTCCTTCATCCCAAACTATCATGATATTCATCACCTCAAGTTATCATGAGACCTACCATCTCAATCTAATACACCTTGGTCTTATCTTACCAAGTCAAATCAACAAGAAGAGGCTTTCAATACAACTTCAAGCTATTCTAGTTCATCATAGCTTGATTCTTTTTAGGTTATTAGGTCAACATAGAATCTATATATGTGAGAGAACTTGCTTCCCATTGCTTGTTCATGTCTAAGTGTAAACGAGAAAAAAAACGTCATCACAATCCCTTCAGAATGACTTTATCCCCAAAGCCCTAGCATCAATGGCATACAATCCCTAAAAGTCGATTACTTCCCTCAACTCATCATGATCCATGTTCAATTTCAAGTTAATATAATTTGATAATAAGAAGGTAAATCTAGGCATTCATGATCACATAGGTTATATTCTAACTTTACGAGTCAATATCATCCTAGATCATATTCGTCCTAAGAGCATCCCCCAATTTCTCTTATTGTTTAAATACTCATAAAATACCTAAAACCACCTAAAATAATCGTCCATGCATTTATTTGGACGTGGGATGAATTTTCGTTCACCCCTTCAGTTGGCAGCGTGTTGCAGGAACATTGTAGGTGCAAACGATGCCTGCAGTCGACGGACCGTCGATTGAATGATGGTGCAATCCTGTAGGTCTGTCCATGATGACATAGACCATGCATTTTGGAGTCTTATATACCACACCTAAGTGTGGGGAGATTTCCCCCATTGACGGGGCGTAGAACCATGAACGGGGCATCGAGACAGACGTCAAATGACACTGCAAATTACAATGCACTTTCTACTTTTGGGTCCTCCTCAAGGACGCTTAGGGTGGTCCTTGGGGAGTCTTTTCCAGACGATCCTACCCCAAATACATCTTTCTATATGTTATGAATTGTTTCTATAAATTTTACCCCCAAACACTACTCAAAACCTCATGAAATACTAAGGCACGCAAACAAGTCTCAAGGCTAAATTTTGAACGTCTTGTTCGTTCTTGGATGTTTCAATTCCAAACCCTTCCAAAATCCATATACTTCCTATTAAAACTATAATTAGTCGTTTAATAACTTATAAGCTCATGACACACATGTTAGGCTATATCTTGACATAATTCGTTTTGGGGGCATTAGAAAGCCTGATTTATGTTCTCACCCCAAGTGGTGTAGTGGGTTTGGGGAGTTTAGACCCAGTCTGCTCGAATCATATGAGACCTTCAGTGGTTCTGGTAAGGTTGTTAGTGATAAAGTGTTGCTTAATGAGGACCTGCTAAGTTTAAAAGCACTGGTAATTTGATGGTTGCTTTTAAATTGTGAATGTCTCAATTCAGTTCATATGTTTTGATCATGTTGATATTAGTTGGGTTTACTCGTAAATGAGGGACAGTATGTTGAATAATAGGATTTATAGTTGAGGGTGATATTGGGGTTGACCAAGGGTCTATGAGGAATCCAAATATCCTTATCCCTTTCTATATATGCCTATTCAACTCTTAAACAAAGATCTCCTTTTTGGTTTGCTTCATGTTTTTAAGCCATGTATGATTATGAGTTTTCATGGTCTCCTTATGTTATGCATGATCTAGTTGGATTCTTGTTTGAATGAGAAAAAATGAGTTTTCATGAATTATGTTACTCATGTTGATATGCATTTAGTTTGAATTCTCTATATGCTTCATCAGGTGAATTGTTGAACCTGCCCAAATGTTCTTTTGACAGAGTTGCATTATTTCCTAATGATGCTATAATGAGCATGATGTAATTTGGAAAAAGAAGTTTCTCCAATGAAATGAGAAATGTACAGTATAGCAAGTTCTCAAGGATTGACAGTTGTTTGTTAGGTTTAGCAAGTAAAAATTTTTGTTGAAGCCTGTTGCATTTATTGGACAAATTTTTGTAGGTGAATTTATTCAAATTTATCCTAATAAGATTGTACCAGATAAGAACTGGCCTAGAACTCTTTCTCCCTCAAATATTCAGAGTTTCTTAAGTTCGGCATGTTGTTATAGAAGGTTTGTAGAAGGATTTTCCTATATTGCTTCACCTTTTATTACTTTGACTCCATAAAGGTGAAATTTCAAAGGTCTGGGGATTTTGAAAATATTTTTCAAGACCTGAAGACTTGACCCACAACATCATCAATTTTGACTTTCCTAGAAGGTTTTGATGAATTTATGGTGTATTGTGATGCTTCCATAATCAGTCTTACTCGTGTTTTTATCAAACATGATAAGGTAATGGTATACACGTAAAGACAACTTAAATTTCATTAAAAAAATACCTGACCCATGATTTGAAGTTGGCAGCGGTGAATATTACTTTGAATATTTAGAGAGACTACCTCTGTTGGTGTTCATGTGGATGTGTTCATCAATCATAAGCGTTTACAATATCTATTTTAAAAAGTATTTTAATATTCTCTTAAGAAGGTGATTTGAGTTATTGAAGTGTTATGATATGAGTTTTATTTACCATCTAGGTAAGGCAAATGTGGTTGTTGATACTCTTAATTGATTATCTATGTGTAGCATTTCTCATATTAATGATGATAAAAGGAGTTTGTTCATTTTTTATGTGCAAAGAATAGCTCGTTTTGTGTTCATTTTGACTAATTTTGAATATAGTAGTTTCATTTTTCAAAATGGTTTGGAATTGTCTCTTGTGTATAATGTTTAGGCAAAGCAAGGTAATGATCTTACTTTAGTGGAGCTGAAAAAAGAGGTGCTTGAAAAAAACCATTTAGATTTTCTCCCAAGGGAGGATGATGTGTTTCGTTTCCAAGGTCTTTTGTGTTTTTTAGATGTTGAGGAGTTGATGCAACAGATTTTATCCGAAGCTCACAATTCTCAATTTTCTATTCACCTAGGAGCTACCACGATTTATCATGTCTAATGAAAGTTTATTAGTAAAATGAATTGAACAAGGATATTGCATAATATATGGCTAAGTATTTGAATTTCCAATAAGTGAAGGTTGAGCATAAGAAGCCGAGAGATAAGAATTGAGATATTAGCATCCTTGCTTGAAAATGAGAATATTTGAATATGGATTTCATTAGAGTTTTATCCCTCACCCGATAGCATTCCATTTGGGTTGTTATGGACCAATTGATGAAGTTGACACATTTCATTTCCATGAAGACTTCTTATTCAGCAAAGGAATATGCTAACATTTATATTCGAGATATAGTCAAGATGCATGGTGTGCCCTTATCCATCATATCAAACCGAGGTACACAAGTTAAGCTTGGCATGATTTTCCATTTGAAGAACGATGGTCCGGCCGAGCGGACTATTTACACTTCATAAGATATGTTGAGCACTTGTTTGATTTACTTTTAAGATAATTACGATGATCATTTGTCTTTGGTTGAGTTTGCTTATAATAACAGTTTACACTTCATTATTCAGGTAATTCTATTATAGGCTCTAAATAGTAGAAAGTGTAGGTCTCTTATCGGATGGTGTGAAGTTGGTGAGGTTGCTTTGATTGGGTCTGAGTTAGTTTATGAGGATGTGGAGAATGTTTGTCTTATTAGAGATAGATTGAGGACGACTCAAAGTCGACAGATTTCCTTTGCTGATATGAGAAGAAGAGATCTTGAATTTGTCGTTGATGATTGAGTTTACTTGAAAATTTCCACTTATGAATGGTATGATGATGTTTGGAAAGAAAGGAAGCTTAGTTCCATTGAGTTTACTTGAAAGTTTCAACTTATGAATGGTATGATGATGTTTGGAAAGAAAGGAAGCTTAGTTCCCATTATTTAGGTCAATGTCAGATTTTGAGGTATTTCGCCTGTGTGGTGTATGAGTTGGATTTTCTTTGAGATTTGGCATCGATCCATCCGGTATTTCATGTTCCCTTGTTGAAAAGTGTATTGGTAATCCTACTTCAGTTGTTTTTTTAGACAATGTTGATGTGAAAGAAAGTCTTTCTTATGAAGAAGTTCTATTTGAGATTCTAGACCATCAAGTCCTGAAGTTGAGAAATAAAGAGGTTGCTTTCGTGAAAACTTTTTGGAGGAATCAATTAGTTAAGAGTGTACCTGGGAGGCCGAAGCTGGTATGATGTCCAAGTACCTACATTTCTTTTTCCTCTGCTTCAATTTCAACCTGAGGTATTAGCTTGTATCATGTACTCTTTCAACATGTGTTTCACGTATTCTCATGTTTCTATATGTATGCATATTTCATAAAAAGTCACTCAATTAAAAGTAGAAAGCCTCTCACCTTTGTTTTAAAACACAAGTCACTCAACTATAAATTTTACGTCAAAAGGCACTCAACTGCATATTTTTCACTTAGTCACTTAATTATGGATATTTTACTTAAAAAATCACTTGATTAATTTAAATAAGTTTTTCATTAGATGTATTAAAATAAAAATTTGTTCTAAGCTAAAATTATAAGAAATAAAAAGGTACTCATTTAAACAATTTCGGTATCATGCTAAGATAAATGTACATCGCATAAATATTTTAGTTAGTAAAATTTAATTTAGTTTTACAAAAATTTATATTATTTATAACTATTTAACTGGAAGCATTGCAGAATATTATGCAATATCAGCTTTGACATCATAATATATATTATATAGAATATAAGTTATAGAAAGAAATATGACTTCATGATTTTTTTTGTTCACTCCGTTAGTTTGCCGTTAATTTATTTCTATACTATAACTGGTAAACTGGAAACATATCAGAATATTATGACAATATTAGTTTGACATCATAAAATCATAAAATGACTTTATGATTTTAGTTTAATGTTAGAGGTAAATATATATTTCACTTATATAATCTTAGTGGGTTGAATAAATAAGATGATTTAAACAGATATATTTTGTTTCTTAAATATTTAACCTAAAACAAAAAAAAAAGATATTTCAATAATTAGGTGACTTTGTAAGTGAAATATTTATAATTGAGTGACTTTCTAAGATAAAGGACTCTTATTTGAATGACTTTCTAAGATAAAAATCCTTAGTTGAGTAACCATTTTGAAATATTATCTTGACTTCTCTTATGGGGATAAAATATCAAAGACCAACCTCCATTTATGAACTGCTCTCGATTTGAAGTGGGCGGTGAAAGGGCCTGAATTTCGATCATCTCAAAACCTTCTGCATAAAATATTCATATCATATAACATGCATACCCATCTCAGGTGGCAAATAGTCTAGAGTGCCGCACATAGTCCGCCTTCGATTAAAGGTATGCACTGACCACCCAAAGTCTGCCATTTTTGGGGGGTGCGGAATTTATCATACGTTCATCGTAAATTATTATATATATATTGTAGAGTAAAATATATTTTATTATAAATTTCTTCTGATAATTATTTTAATTTAATTATTTCTTTAAGATTGTTTATTATATATTCTATATATGAAATATCTTGGGTTCTTTGATACATATATAAATTCTTTTGTATTAAGTAATTTAATAACCTTATTTTTTTTCATGGTTTCTATCCAATATTTTAAATATTCATAGTTCATTTTAATCTGAATCTATTTCTAAATCATATATATCTATTCTTTCTATATCTAATTCTTGTAAATCTATTTCATACCACTTTTGATTTAATATATCTTCTAAATCATACTCAAATTTTTTTTCCCATATAACTCTTTTTATGTCATCAATTTCTATATCTTTAAGTAGATATAAAATCAAAGTTTTATAGCTTTTTATTTCATCATACATTGTAATCATGTTTATTTATTTATGCAGGTTTGTTTTCAATTATTCCTTCCTATCATATCATAATTCAATTAAATTCATATTAGTTTATTATAAACTAGAGTATCGTTATCATGTTTTCCGGTCACTACTAGCATCGTACTTTAGCGCATAATTACTGCTTATCAGCGCCTCAACCTTGTGTACTCCCCTAACGGCATCCCTCGCCTACCGGTTTCCACTGTGGGATGACATAGTCTAGCAGTTTTCTCCCTGTTTCCCGTTTACTAGCAAACTAGAATTCAAGATTCAAATATTTCTAGCATATAATAACTAACATAAATTTAATTAATCATATATATGATATTCAGGAATATATGAAATTAGTTCTGCATATCTATTAAACAATATACCTTTGCCTCTTGATTTGTCATGCTATCTAAAATATCTGATTTGATTTCCGATTTCTCCATATATTTAGCTTAGTTTATATCTTTGGTTGAGAGAGTTTTTTGTATTTTGAGAGAGTTTATTAACTTAAACTTTTGTTTGGCATTGCCACTTCTACCAGGACCGGAATGATTATCCCTGCCTGATGGGTCTACATCCATCCCTGAATGTCGTCGGGTACTGTTAACTTCCCCGCCATTCTTGTAACTGTCACCTGTGCCTGCCTTTCATTTACAATTTGGCAATCTATTTATACTAAATTCTAAGCCTGCACATAAGTGCGCCTACTGTATACTTTACTACCACTACTATTTACTTTATGACTTAAAATAAAAACTTTACAAACAGCCGCTATACATTGGCTAATAAAAAGTAAAATCTTATCTACAAAGGAATCTTATCTTTGAAAAATCTTATCTTTGCTTTTACATTTCAACAATTCTTATCTCTTTGTCGGCCATCTTCTTTATGTCTTTTTCTTCTTTTGTCTTGTCATCATAGTTTTCTTATCTTATCTTGCTTATCTCTTCCGTTTTTACTCCAAATCAACATCTGGTATAACATTATCTTCTCCATTACATTTGGAACATCTGTGATCTGGGTATTTGTGTCCGATAAGTTTAAAATATCTGATTAATAAGTCTTCTATAAATTCTTTCTTTAATGCTCTTGTTGTAGGTTGTTCCTCCGGCTTTAATAATGATAAAATACATCGCTGGACTTCATCCATATCTGCTCTTCTTAATTCTCTTGAGTTTTAATATATCATAACTTGGTATCTTGCATAGTAACTCTAAATAGCATTGCCGTTTAAATAATTGTTAGCTAGTTCTTGTATAATTGTTGATATACCAATTATCCTTTTATTTGCATAAAAGTTTGGTATTTCTATCTTCGGTATTTCAGCCTGTTTTTCTATATCTTCTGGTATTATCATATCCTTGGTCAAACCTATCTTTATAACTTGAATTGATGACTTGATTTCTTCATATAATATCTCAGCTGGCGCTGTATAAGACTTAATATAAAATAAATTTCCTTTGGTAACTCTTTTGTATATGGCGAACGCTTTGTATAATTCTGGTATTCCACTTATTTCTTCTCCATCATATGTGTATACGCTACTTAGTAATCCATAACTGTAACATGTTTTAACTAAGTTTGAACTAGTTTTAGGTTGTGCAATCAATCTATTATATCCTTGTAGTTTTTGGGTTATATAATCCTCATTTGGGTTTTTGGTTTGTGTGGATCTGGGTTTAAATTTAAAAATGTTTGGATCTTATATATGTTTTCAATATACGATTGTGTGATGTAATTGTATCTCTTTTTATCACTTTGTATACTAACTGCGTATGTAGAGGTTTGTGGTTCTGTGGGTATTTGTTTTTGTGTATTTTGGGTAAATGGTTTTATAAATAACTGGTTTAAATTTGTATTTCGTGGTTTTTCACTAACTTTTCTGCTTGTACTTGCAGCTGTATTTAAACAAACATTATGGGTTTTAGGGAGTTTCCCATCGTCTCCTTTTATCTCTGGAATTTTACCGTCTTCCGATCGACGTAGCTCCGCATTTTTATAGTCATGCTGCTGACTTATATTAGCTTTAGACTTCAGGTTATCTTCATTAGTCTTTAGCTTTTGTATCTCATTGTCCATACTGTCCACTTTAGTACAAAGTGTAGTAATGGCTTTGAGTAGCTCTTTAATTGTATCTTCGTTTTTGTTCTCAGTCTGAGTAGTTTTGTCTTGATAAGTAGTCTGCAACACCATTCTTATTAGTCTTTATTACTTCAATTGTAAATGTAAAGTTTAATATATTCAATATCAATCTTCTAATTTCTTTCGTTGTTACTGAATCTTGTATTTTTCTGGTTAACCACCATTTTACTTGTGTATTATCCGTTCTTACAATAAATTTTTATATACAATATATGGTTCAAATGCTAATAAACATTTATATACTGAAAATAATTCTTTCCTATTTATTTCCCATTTTATTTCCGTATTTGTATATGTGCCTGAATAATATCTACAGTGATATTCTATATTATTATTATTATATTTATATTTTAATACTCCGCCATAACTTTTCTCACTTGCATCAGTTTCTACTATATAAACAAATTTTTTATCTTCATCCGGAAAATATAATTTCGGTAATGTTTTACATAATAATTTTATCTTTTGTATTTGTGTCTGATCTCTATTATCAAAATGATATTCTACATCTTTCTTTAGTTTTTGTTGTAATGGTTTTAAATTTTCTACTAATTTTGGTATGTATTCTCTTACTTGGTTAACTAATCCTAAAAGGATTGTAATTTCTTTTTTGTATCTTATTGTTCATTCGAGGTTATTATTTTTTGTATTATATGCGTTTGCATTTTTATTCCATTTTTATCTATTTGTATTCCTAGGAATTCTATTTGTTTTTTCATTATTTCTGCTTTCTTTTTACTTAAACTTATTCCTGAGTGTTGTATTATACGTATAAATTTTTCTAATAATCTTATGTGTTCATCTTGTGTTTTAGAATATAATAATATATCATCAATATATACTACGCAATTTTCTAGTTGTTTAAAATAGTTATCCATAAAATATTGGAATTCACCTGGTGCATTTTTATATCCAAATGGTAATACATTCCATTAATAAAATCCTTATGGTACTGTGAATGCTGTAAGTTTTTTAGATTCTTTTTCTAATTTCAAATGATAAAATCCTGATTTACAATCAAATTTACTAAAGTAATTATATCCTTGTATTGTCTTATCTTTAATATTTTATTTGGTATTGGATAATTATATGTTTTAGTTTTTGCATTTAAATTTCTATAATCGATTACCATTCTACGTTTTCCTCTTTTTTATGTTTACTATTACTTTCTTGTATATATCCCTTTTTTTAGTAAATCACTTATATGTATTTTAAATTAATTTAAATCATTAAAATTATATTTTAATGGTTTTTGTGTTATTATACTATTTTCATCAATCAGTTCAATTTTAACTTCTGTTTTATGTTTTTTCCATCCTTGTAAAGGATCTTCGTCATACAATAATTCTAATTTTTTCTTGGATTATTTTTACTTTATCTAAGGAAAATATAATTAATTCTATTCTAGGGTCTTCTTCTTTTATATTTTCTAATTTTTGTGTAATTTTTTCACTGCCTTTAATCCATTCTGTTGTTTTTCTTCTTTTGTTACGTACTCTTCTTGCTCCTATCTTTTGTTTACATGGTGTTGTGAACCACTAGTGTGTTTTTGTTATTATATGTGGATATAATTTTTCTAAAAACGGCATTCCTAATAACATATCCTTTGTTGTTAGTTCAAAATTATATATTTCGTTTACAGTTAATATTTTATCCCATATTTGTATTTTTATATTTTTTGCCTTGTATGTGATCATAGTTCCTTCATTATTAAATCCTGTTACTACTATTGGTGTTTTTAACTTTTCCCATTTTTCTTCTAGTAAACAATTGTATTTACATATATTAGCCTCTGCTCCTGTATCTATCATTGGTGTATAATATCTGTAATAATATCCTTCTATTAGTATCTTCGCGAGTATATATATTTTCATATATTTTTTATATTAAAGTCCTTTTTATTATGATTTTTCTATTTTGATAATTTATCGTTAGTTGTTTATCCTCTATATTATATGGTTTTACTTGTTCTAGCCATTTTATTTCTAATGTTATATTTTCATTTCCTTGATATATTTTAAATTTTATTATCATTGGTATACCTCCAACTATTATTTCTTGTTCCGTTGTCTCTTCAATATTTATTAATACTTTTGGTAACTCTGGACATGAGTGTTCCGTAGTTATTATTTTATCTTCCATTACTAACTCTCTTGTAATATAGCTTTCTTCTTGTCCTGTATTTATTAGTATTAAATATTTTCTTTGTTCCATTATTCCTGTTATATAATAATGGTGTGCTTTTATTTCTTCTTCTGTTAATTTTTGTGAAATTATATTTATTCTTTTGGAACTATTTGAAGTACTCATTTTTGATGATGTTTGTGGTATATCATTATTATTTATTCTTTTTGATGTGCTTAGTCTTTCTTGTACTATCTCTAAATCTTCTTCTATATCAATTTCGTTAAGACTATAATCATTATTATCTATAACCGTAACTATTTTTTCAAAGGGATTTTCTATTTTTATTTTATTTATTTTATTTTTTGTTGTTATTTTATGTTTTGTTGTTAAAACATATAAATTCTTACATCTGGCTGTAAATATTTTACTTCCAGGTGCTAGCTCTATTCCTGACACTTTCCAATATAATACTAATGATTTCTCTATGTTTCTGTCACTAATTGCTACAAGAATATAATACAAGAATTAGATATAGAAAGAATAGATATATATAATTTAGAAATAGATTCAGATTAAAATGAACTATGAATATTTAAAATATTGGATAGAAACCATGGAAAAAATAAGATTATTAAATTAATTAATACAAAAGAATTTATATATGTATCAAAGAACCCAAGATATTTCATATATAGAATATATAATAAACAATCTTAAAGAAATAATTAGATTAAAACAATTATCAGAAGAAATTTATAATAAAATTTATTTTACTATAAAATGTCACTTGTTAAATTTGAGTGAATATGTTGTCTGTTGTTATTTTGTTGCATACCAAAATAAAAAAAGAAAAGAAATTGTATTGAACTTAATGGAAGATGAAGGCAAATTAAACGCGCGTGTCGAACATTTAAACTAGAGTCACAATTAAATTTAAACTAATGGATGTTCAAAAAGACTTGTGAGCTAAACACCAAGGTATATCATAGATTCAAGCTTCTTTCTATCTTGAAGTGGGCAGGTCTCAATAAACATTGTTTAACCTATTGACAAGTTCTCTACGTTCTTCATGTAAGATGTTAAAGGAAATTTCGAAGTCATGCCTTGTGTTATTATGTTTTAAGAGTTACAAAACACTAGTTGATACTTGAATGTAACATGATTTAGATAAAGAGAAGGGAATTAAGAGTAGCTCCTATGGACATGCTGTCAAGATTGCTCAGATTTGCTTTGAAGGTCGATTGGGGTTCTTTCAGATTTATTTGGAACTTTCAAATGTCTTTAATCCCAGTGCCAAAGGGCAAAAGAAAGAACATTTTCAATTTTTACATGCAGATACTTGGATTCAGACTACAGGCTTTGCAAATTTAACCCTTCAAGTTAAGTATCATTTTCGAGAATTAAAGTCTGAGTACCAGTACCTCAAAATTACTCAATCAAGGTAAAGAGATGAACAGTTAGTTATTTATACAATTTGGTAACTAAATTGCATTTCCCGCAGATACATAAACAAGTGAATATCTTATTTACAAAAATAACATTATTCAATTTCATGATGATATACAATGCACTATGTATTACCAAATCCACTAGTGTATTCTCTGGATGATTTAGTATAGATAGCAATTGAAAATTAGAAATACTAAAAGATGCTAATCATAATCATCCAGGAAATATAGGACGTAATGCACAAGATACCAAACCAATAGACAAACTAAAGCATGTAGGCATAACAATCACCGACCCCCGATTTGCCATATATTACAGAATCTTATCTACATTAACAGAAAGCACCACTGCCACAGACCTCATCTGAAATGATCAACAACTTGACGAACCACCTATGAGTGATCACCCAACAGAGCACCTTGCAAGCTTTTGACAGCATTATCGTAGTTAACAAAACCCATAAACCAAAACTCATGATTGTCAACTGAGATGACCTGGATGTACTTCTCAGCTGGATTGATCTTGCTAATTGATGGATTAACAGCTTTAAGTTGGTCTACTGGGAGAACCACCTGCAATAGAAAAAAAGATCTTGGTTATTTGCAAGCTTCGTAAGACAAGCTAAAAAAAGATCTCCTAGAGGCAGTTCAATACATATACGACCCCTTAAACTCGCCCCAAGTTTATATAAATACACCTAAAACTAAGAGTTGTACATATCAAACAACTAATTGTTAATAGAAAATGTGTCCATTACCCAGCGGTGACATGACATGTTCCATACTTCTCAAGTGTGCATGACGTACGCTTGTTTACTTTGTGTTGAAATGCCCAAGGACAATAAAGAACATAACTAATTTTTCTTTCTTTATTTTCGTGTTCTCCTAGTTCTCTCCACTTTAGTCGTATCTCCATCAAAATAGATGCACCAACACCCATTTTCACAAGAAAAATCCTCAGTGTTTCAATCCTATCATCTCCTACCATAATCTCTCACGTCAAACTCCAATTGTGTGAAATGTCAGATATGCAGATTATGAAAAGAAATATTGTCATACTAAATAGATTTGGTGGTGGTGAGATGTTAGCCCTTAAGTCCTCCACCTACACTTTCAAATAAGACCTCACTCAAGGGACCTAGTAAATGATCGCATTTTCACCCATTTCTCCTTCTACACAACACCACCCTTTTTGCACATGTAACCCAGACAGCCAATGTTGTTATGGCACATCACATGTTCCACACTTCTAAACTACCCTTGTTATTTTTAAACTGAAATGTCCAAGGACATGTGTCAATGAAGAAAAAAAGAAATAACTTATTTGGTTATAAGAAGCAATATTCTATTTTATTTTTACATTTTACTTTTGTTCTTCTCCTCTCTACCTTTGGCATCTCTCAATCTGCATAGACATGCTATTTTCACAACCTGAATCTCCATCATTGTCAGAATCTATCCTCTCACTCATCTTCTACCATAATCTCTCACGTCAAATTCCAATTGCTAGTCTATACAACTACCAAATTAATATATTGGTCGAATGCTCTTTCACCTGCATTCAGATTTTGAAATTGTTTAGAAGTGATGTCATGGTAGCTAGATTTGGTGGTGGTGAGATGTTGTCCCTTAAGTCCTTCACCTACACCGTCAAATTAGACCTCACTCGACGGATCCAACAAACGATCCCATTTTCACCCATTTCTCCCTTTACACGACAACACCCTTTTTCCACACGCAACTCAAACACCTAGTATTGACATGGAACACAAAGTGTTCCATACTTTTCATTAGAAGATGAACTACCCTTGTTTTCTTTACATTGAAATGTCCAAGATCACGTGTCAATAGAGAAAAAAGGAACATAACTATTTTGGTTATGAAAAAGAACACAACTATTTTATATTTATATTTTAGTTTTGCTCTTTGTTCTCTCCACTTTGGGTGTACCTCCATCATAATAGACACACTATTTTCACAACTAAAGGCTCATCTCTCTGAAACCTATCATCTCAGTCATCTTATACCATAATCTCTCACGTCAAACTCCAATTGGTAGATCTATAATCAATATATTGGTCGAATTCTCTTTCACTTGTACACAGATTCTGAAATTGTTCAAGTGTTGTTAGGGTAGCTACACTTGGTGGCAGTGAGATAAACATATAGTCCCTCACCTAAGGCTAACATGGTGCACTGCGTGTTCCATACTTCTCCGAAGAGCCTAACAACATTTTTCTTTATATTGAAATGCCCAAGGACAATGTCAATGAAGAAAAAGAGAACATAGCTATTTTATATTTTTCTCTCGTCTCTCTACTTTGGTCATACCTCCATCAACATAGACTCATTCACTTCCATTTTCACAACCAAAAGCTCCATTTCTCTCAATCTTATCATGTCACTCATCTGCTTCCATAATCTCTACATCATCCAATTGTAAGTCTATGCCACTACCCGGTTAATATGTTCGTGGGATACTCTCACTGATATGCAGATTCTGAAATTGTTTAAGAAATGTTGCATGCTAGCTAGATTTGGTAGTGGTGAGATGTTAAACCTTTACTTCTCCGCATACACCTTCAAATTAGACCTCGTTCGATGGACCCAACAAATGATCTCATTTCTCCTTCTACACAACAACACTCTTTTCACACGCAACTCAAACAATGACGCCAAACCCAACAGTGAAGTGGTCTAGGATATTATAAGGACCCGTTGGCATAGATTTCCCAAAGTAAAATTTGGTAAATAGTATTTGTCCATACAATTTGCCATTATTAGGCAAATAACAAATTCTCAAATACTAAAAAAACTAGTATTTGGGTCAAATTTCATTATCTAGGAGCTTTTAAAAATTAAAATTCTACACCAAACATTAATCTTTTACAAAAACATCCTCTATATAGCTGTTTGCGTTGTAATAATCAGTGTTATCAAAGGCACGCTTAAGCCCTGAAGCGAGGCTCAAAACGTGTTGAGCGCTTCGACTCGCTTTACGTGCGCTTCAATGTCATCAAGGTTCTAAGGTAAACGTTTACTTGCCAATGAGCCTCGTAGGAAGAAGTGACACTAAATAATTGATATTTCACTTTATTATAAAAAATTTCAATTTCTTTGGTCATATATTTGTGATTTATGTTTATAATTATTGGTCTTGGAGTGAACATATATATTTGTATTCTTTTCTCCCTTTGCACATTTTTTCATTAAAGTCCACTCTTTATTTGCGCTTTGCGCTTAAAACCCTCACAAACCTTAGAGTTGTTTTGCGCTTTTCGCCTTTGATAACACTGCCTTGTATTACATATTCACCCAGGTAGTGATGAAATATTCAATTAATTGTTGATAAAAATGGTGAAGAACCAGTTGAGGATAACAAAGTTGTGTGCTTCGTCTACTTCACCATATATGAAATGATGCTTGTTACACTCATTCCGAACTACCACACTGCTCAATTGTCATGGACAATACTAGTTAGTTGTTGCAATGAAGATCCAATAGATTTGTTGTCGAAGTAATGATAGTTTTTAAAACTTGTGGTATAAATCATATTTCCTAAAAAAAGTGAAATATGTTTCCCAAATATTACTGTCATACACATGGTTAACTTTCATCAAAATTTTCACATAAATAATATTTGCCAAAAATATTCAGGAATCTGACCAAACGCTAGCTAAGTCTTTATGAATTGGAAAAGCAAGAAGCAAAATTACAAGAGAACTTTCTCTTTGTTGTACGACATAATTAAATAAATAAAAGTATTCTTTCTTTGATAGCTTAACCTTTTAGATGAAATAATCACACATATGATACCAGAAGAGATAGACATCCTAGCTATGAGTCTCACTGCCAATCATTACCAGAAGAATAATTCACACTTTTGACTCATGAAAAAGAATTAGGCCGCATGTAAAGTGATATGTTGAAACACATAATCAAGTAAGTAAAAGTGTATTCTCTCTAACAACTTCAACTTTTTGATGACATGATCACACACTTCAACTCTCTTTATGGTTTACCAATTCATTTTCAAATAGTGTTGGGGGACTTTAGCCAAGAAGTTGGTCAAATAGATGGAAAGATCGGAACATGAGAATAGACCTGAAACCAAATTAAAAAAAATTCCATATCTAAATATCTTTGAATGAAAAAGAGAAAAAGTGGAGATCAATGTATATGTTGATTCAAAAGCTAATTTAAGAATATATGTTATTTTATTAAGGGTCATCGCTTTGGAATAAAGAACAAGAGATGGAATAACAAAAAGTAGGATAAAAGAAAATATGCTCAATCATTTGTCTCTGCAAAGTTCAATCATGTGTTGTACGCCAAACCACACATTATGCATTGAGCTTTTACCACTAGACCAAAGTCATTATGTGTTGCGCTTTTACTACTAGAACAAAGCTTGGGAGCATGCAATCTTCTTTCATAGAACCATTTTACCTCCCGATGGCGGATCCGAGATTTTAATTAATGGGGTTCAAAAAATAAAAATATAGTGCCCTTGGGATTTAAACTAGGAACCTCAAAAGTAAATTTTTAACCCCCTTAACTATTAAGCCTACCTTTAATCTTATGTTTAGGAGATTCAAAATCTATATAAATACATTTCAAAAATTATCATATATATATATATATTCATTGTATTATTTTTTGCCGAGCAGGTTCGAGTGAACCCCCTCGCTAAACCATGTAGACCTTGATTATTCTTAATAATGATTGAGTGACGATATTGCACTTGAGCAATCTTGCACAGATGTGCTTGATCGGGCTAGAAAACAGAAGTATACAAGATTCTCATCTTATCAGCCATACGTAACACCATACTTTGTCCAACACCATTAAAAAGGATAGTGTAATGCTTAACTTGCAGTTCATGACATAATGGAGCATTATAGACAAGATGAAATTGAGGATTTTTCATTGCCCACTCAAGCTGTTTTTCAGTGTTTTTTTTTGGGAGAGGGGAGGCATACCTTGTAGTAGCTATATTCTGTCTGATCACCAACTTTGTATGAAAGAGGATTATCACTACAAAATGCTAGTTTTGCAGTGGATAAGTACAGAACTCCCATGACCGGACCAGCAGAAGTAGATAAGTAGCATGCATATGACTTCAAAAGCTTTTCCTCTGGGACAGTCTCAAATGTTTGTCTGAAGACTTTTTCATAACCACCTTCTGCCAAGACCTTTGTTCCATGAGCAATTCTTCCCATAGCCGCATCAGCCAAACTGGGGCTTGTTTTAACTAAATCAATTATAATATAATTAGAAAATTGAACAGCTAACATTGGGAAATGCAGAATCCTCCCGACTAGTATAAAAAACAGAATCAAAATGGCAGTGTGTAGGCAAAATAACAAATTTATATATGGTAAAATAGCACATGAGATAGCAAAAAAAAGGTAATTTGACATACAGTGCTGCCACATATTCCCAGCAAGATCTTCAGCCTTCTTTGTTGTCTCTGCAGCCTTCTTTCCCCACTTACCAAGGGCATCCTTAACAGAATCCATTTTATCTGTAAAATGACAATTCAGACACATAAAGCATAAGCAGACAAAGTAATAGATGTACACAAAGAAACAAGAGGCTAGACAAGTGTTTAGTTTAGTGGCAGAAGTAGATTTTGCACAGACACAAGTGTAAATGTTATCTGAGTGTACTAGATAGATTTGTTTGACAAAACATGTGGGCTCTCCGTCTTTGATCTCATACAGTAAAAAGGTAAATTACATTCTCTCTTTTGATTTTCGTCTCAAACTGAATAAGAGGAATGAAGGTACTTACTCTTCACTAATGAAGCAGGGGTTTGAGCAGGCTCAGGAGTAACATAGGGATTAGACTCAGTAGGCATAGAAGTTGCAGCGCTGCCATATATAGGCGCATATGGAGGATTCGATCCGACATTAACCGGAGTCCAGGTCTCAGATACCGGAGCGACGTTGTTTGGATTGAGCTTTGGGTATGGTGCGTAATCGGAAGAATGAGGATGATCTGGATTAGGGTTGGGGTTTCGGTTCATCTTCGAGGATCGAAATTGTTGGTCAAACTGAGAAATCTAGAAAAATCTTTGCAAATTTATTTATTTTTTACAGAGAAAAAACTGCCAAGCGTCGTGTACGAGGATGACCACAATTTCTCTATACTTCAGATTATTCTTTTGGTCAACTATGCCTTTACTTTCCTTATTTAAAACTTAATAAAATATTTCGGAAAATTGTCAAAACTGCTCATGAACAATGTGAAATAAATTACTTATACCCTTCGCAAAATACTCCTATTGTTATTGTAAGAGACCACATATGCCCTCAAGAGTTAATACCCCACATTTTTATACAAAAGAACTAGACCTTTAGCGGTGACAATAGTCGCCAAAAAAGCCCAGGAAATCGTCATTAAAAGTTTTTAACATTAAATTTTAATAATGTTTTTTTTATTCATTATTTTATTATATAAAAAAGAAAATGATAATAATTAAGTAGGACTTTGAAGACACGACATGTTTTATTTTTATGTCAGGCGTAAATGTATAAAATGTATAGTGATGCATTATATAGTAGGATATGTGAATCGAGAAGTAGTTTTCATGATTTTTCATACTAATATTGGATTTTTGAGATATTGATATTTCAAGTTATTTATTTAAGAAAATTAGGTTGCAATCGGAAATTAATTGTCATATTTTTTTGTTGAAAATATAGGTTTTACTAGCGAATGGTTGTTGGAGCCTTAGTTGCAACTAAAAATCACTCATAATTTTTAGTAGAAATATATTGGGATTTCGTTGCCATTAAAGGTCAAGCTTTTTTTGTAGTGAATCTTAGTTGGCAACGCTTAGGTGGAGGGATTAGTCCCATTTGGCTTGTGTAATACTCTGAAAGTCCACGACATAAGCTAAAGCCTCAAGTGATGAACTAAACGTTAAAACACTGTTTATATGCCTAAAATAATGTTTATAAACCATTCAAGAAGTTTTAGAGCAAAGATAACAAGAAACGTTCATGACGTCCGGAAACTAGTTAGATTGAACTAGTTGACATTCCTATGTTTGGCGAAGGTTTGGGAGGGTCAAATGAAGTCTAAAACTTGTAAAAAAAACTTTAAATAGGTAAAATGAAGTATAGAGGGTCTAAACGTTCAATAACGACTCCCCAATGACCACCCTAATGGTCCTTGAGGAGGACCCCAACATAGCCAGGCAAGCTTCGAAAGCAGCTTGCGTTAGACAAGATTCAAGGGGCTTTTGCGCGTCGCGCATCCCACACACAACCCACACGCAGCTTGGAAAAAGTTATCTCTTGACACGTGCATGCCACGAGGTCCACCACCTCAAATCAGATTTCGTAAATAACTTCAGAAATAAGCCTCGCGATGCAGAGCCACTTCCTTGATTCGTTGAAATCGTATCTTAAGCATTTTGACTTCACAAAAAGACCCATTTAAGTGAGGGTATTTTAGGTAATTTAGGGGGTGATTATATATAGCCTAATGGTCAGTTTTAAGTAATTTTTCACTCAGCTAAACCAAATTTCCAAAACAAAACCCAAAAGCTCTCATATCTCTCTACTTTCTATTTCCCAAAATCCTCCATTGAAGAAGCAAGAAAGCTTGAAGAAGAAGACCAATTTCTCTAGGATTTCACTTCAATTTTTTGGATTAATATTCAATTAAGGTATGATTTTTTTCACTCTTGAGATTCTTTTCCACAAGAGGTCCATTCAAAGTTGATTTCTAAATCACCCAATTCCAAGTTTTTTTTATTTCTAATGGGCTTTCTTCTAAACTTCAAATTGATGATAAATTGTGATTGCTTGTGACTAATTAAGTTTATATTGTTAGTTAATTTATGTTAATTGATGAAATTTCATGTAGATCATGTCCCTTTCCCCGAATTCCCCAATCCTTTGATCTTGCTTATAAATTGATGGGAATTGATGAATATATTGATTGTTAGACTTGTTTCATGTATTCTAATTCATCTATGGACTTCCTAGGGTAATATATTGTTGGGATTGCATTTATTACCTAAAGAACTTATGATGAACCCTATTTTCCCTAATCCTAGGTTATGAATTGAAGTTAATTGGGATAGTGATGATGCAGTTAATCTAGTTATTATAGTATTTACTATTGAATAATGTTACTACACCTATAATTGGATGAAATTGGTTGGTTGATTGTAAGACCATGATGATGACTTGTGAAGGAGATTGGATAAGTCTTTATGATCCTAACATTTACTCGATTATGATGACTTGTGAGTGATGATGTAGTTCACTTGAAGCACGTCTTGTGATTGGTATGATGTTGAATTGAAATGTCTTGATTATGTGATTGTGAGATTATGATTAAGATGTAATGATATAATGTTGGTCATGAAGTACCTATGTGTCTTACTATGATATAATGAGATTAATGTGATAATCTCACATATGAGGGTTGTATTTAAAGGATGTTCTCATGCAATTCCTATTGAGATAATGACTGACTATACAAGGAGCTATTCTCATATGAACTAAACTAAGTTATGATTATTGATTAAAGACAATTTCAAAAGGGACTGTAACTTAGCACCAAGTGAACTTGAAGATGAGGGGTGGTGCCTTCCCTAGGAGGGAAAGTAGGGTTCATCATAGTCTTCACGGGGTGTATCACCTCATAGCCAAAAAAGAACATAGAGTGATATGTCTATGATTCCTCCCGATTTCCATAAACTATGTTGCCACCATAGGAATACTAGCTAGTGGATCTACAAAGATGTTATGTTCATGTTTGGTTCTACTTTGGCCGATATACCACCTTCCATCGGTGTAAGGTTTTACAACATAGGATTCCGCACTTAGCTCTTGTGGTCTATGTCGGTTGAGGCAAGTGTTCCCGAAAGTAAAATGAAGTGATGAAGTATACACTAACTAGGGTGATTTAAGAGGTTTGACTTTGCCCTAGGTAGGGGTATGGTACTGTACCTATGCCTTGCAATAGTTTGCCTTGGGGAAAGCCTTAGGAGGTTGTTCTTATGTTTTTATGATCTTAATAAGTGAATGTTAGGGAATATGTTGATTTTACAAGTTGATGATCCTATATGACGTTAGTTTAATTTATGAACATGCTATTGGTCTATTTTTCTAAACATGATGATGACTACTCTTGATGCTATATTATGTGATGTTAGGCATTGCTTATGATTCCTTAGTTTGTTTACATGGTTGAGTAAGGTTATGGGGCTTTTCTTGGCCATTGCATTTGTAGACTTGATGTGGGGTTATGAGTAGAGTCTTGCTTATATGATGAAGTTATGAACTCTTTTTATGTTGATTTGACTATTGCTTGTTGAGGTTGGTCCTGTGTTGTACATGGGTTGACTTATGGATTATGTAAATGTTGGTTTATATGGGTTCATGATTGTGAATAAGGCTTTTGAAAGTACTTTAGCATGGTTTTGAACAAATGTCCTCTTTAGCATGATTTCAATTATTTTATGTGCATATACTCATACTTAGGACAAGTATGTACTAACCCATATTTTATGCTTACTTCAAATTTAGGTTCCGGCCGTTGAGCTTATAGAAGACCTTAAAAGACTACTTGTACATTTCCCAAGTGATCGGTAGGTCCTCACTTTCTTAGGACGATTCCATTATCAAGCTATTGATGTTGTTCTATTTATAAGACTTCTAGTTTCTTTCCTTTTCATTTGAAGACGTTTGTTGTATAGCCTATATGAGGATCTTTGTTGTAATGAAGTATCGGCTACGCCTAATGTTGTACTCGTTTTAAATGGTTAATATGAGATGTATCTTACACATTCTTATGAATCTATATTGCTATATTATGTACGTGAAATAAAAGTAGAAGAATATGTAATCTTCTTATATGAGGAGCCTATGTATACTCGCTAAATATATACTATGTGTAAGCGAGAGATCTATGTAAACCTCAATGTAGAAGTAGTTCAAAAAAATTTAAATTTTCCACTAATTTAACCTATGAAATTCAATGATGTATGCTAAGAGGTTAGTCTTATTCCTCTTCGAGGACGACGACACCGGTTACTTCTAAGGGTGCTCTCTGGATGTGACAACTTGCCACATCACTAAAAAATTGGGTGTTAACTCTTGAGGGTATTTGTGGTCTCCTAGGATAACGACAGAGGGATTTTTTTTATCCCAAAATGTAATGGAGGGTATAAGTGATCTATGTTGCATAGTTTGGGAGCATTTTTGACCTTTTTCCGTAAATAGTTTAATTGGAAAGTTATTAAAATGCCTTCTTTTCTTTTCTTTTTATTTAAAATTCAATGTCGTCTTGATGAGGTTTTAGCTAAGACCTCTACCTTATAAATATATCCTAAAAAAATGAATAAGGGACAAAAAATCTATCATCCTTAAAAAAAATGATTTATTTGGGCATGCTCATATCTTTACTCCTCAGAAATTTTTTAATATCACTAGAGCAATCAATATGAATGAGTGATTCTTTTTTGTGTAGCTTGATAATATAGCACATTGAAACTAATAAATAAAAATAATATTGATATCAATTGTAATCATATATGAACTTGTTTTTTATTTGCCTTATCTTCAGAAATTGGTCATTATCCATAAGGCTTAATCATTTGGATTGCTCGGGCAATTCATGTATATTGTTAATACTATTTGACATTGTTTACCTTATCCTGAAATTGACAAATTGGTCATCATCATATGGCTCAATCATTTGGCTTGCTCGAGCAATTCATGTGAATTTTTTTATTATTTGACTTTGTTCATGTTAGAGCCAATTTAAGCATGGGTGTCCTCTGCGCAGTGTAACTATAAAATATTGAACACTTCGAAACATGTCGTCAAGGTTGAAATATCCTCCACTTTACATCAGGTTCTGAGGAATCTTCATCTTAGCTTTATCCATTTTGCGATCAAGAAAGAATATATTTTAGTAATAATCATGGAAAATATCTATATTTTGCACCACATTAAACAAATTTGGAGGGCTAGTGTGTCAGCATATATAATTGTTGTTTTTCCGACCAAATGAGTTTAAGATCATGTTTCCATATATTGAAGTCTCGAATGATATCTCCGCCTACACTGATGCTTGGCTTTCCTCACAAACAACTATCTATGTTTAGTTTGGCGATCCCGCCTTAAGGCAGCTTCTAGGAAGTTTTAATGATATTAAGCTTAGGTTTGACATTCTAGATAAGTTAATGAACTACCAAGGAGTAGAAACACCAATTTGAGGAAAAATTTTATGGATAATAATCTCATGAATTTTTTTTAGACAAATCTTAGCTAAGGATGTGGATCCTAACAAACCCAAACTTCCTCTTGCGAATATTCTTCCTTATTTGTTTGTTGATAATCAGGGAGAAGGCTGAACTTATGAATTGGTTTATTATATTATGTTGGGCATCGGTATTGAGGTAGATTCTAAGAGGAAGGATGCGGTCAAGGGGGGGTTGGCCTATACCTCTAACTCCTACCGATATTAGAAGTTTTTTGGATTTAGCCAGTTATTGTAGGAGGTTTATTGAGATTTTTCTTCCATAACTTCTCCATTGACGACTTTAACTAAAAAGAAAGTTAAGTTTGTGTGGTCGGAGGCTTGTGAAAAAATCTTCCATGAGTTGAAAGAAAAACTTACTTCCACTCCGGTTTTGACCCTACTAGAGGGTACCGATGGGTTTGTGGTATATTGTGATGCTTCTCGAGTGGGTTTAGGATGTACCCTTAAGCGACCCGGTAAAGTGATTACATATGTGTCGTTCAACTCAAGGTATATGAAAAGAATTATCCGACTCATGATCTTGAATTAGCAGCGGTGGTGTTTGCGTTGAAAATGTAGAGGAACTACCTTTACGTGGTCCATGTAGATGTTTTCACCTACCACAAGAGTCTTCAATATGTGCTTAGCCAAAAAAGACATGAATCTCAGACAAAGAAGTTGGTTAAAGCTTTTAAAGGATTATGGCATGAGTTCCCTTTACCACTCTGGCAAAGCTAATGTAGTTGAAGATTCCCTAAGTAGATGTTCCATGGGTAGTGTGGCTCATGTACAAAATGAGAAGAAGGAATTAGTTCGTGATGTGCAAGGAATTAGTTCGTGATGTGCATAGGTTGGCCCGGTTAGGTATCCAACAAGTGGATTCCACCAAGGGTGGAGTTATGGTCTATAATAGTTCTGAATTATCCTTTATGGTTGTTCTGAAGTCTAAACAACACTTTGATCCCATATTAATATAGTTTAAAGAATTCGTTCTCAACAAGTTTGTTAAGGCTTTCTCCGAAGGGAGAGATGGTGTGCTTAGGTACCAAGGTAGATTATGTGTTTAGGATGTTGATAGGTTAAGAGAACAGACTTTAGAAGAGGCTCATGGTTCACGATATTCTATTCATCTAGGAGTCACTAAGATGTATTGTGATTTACGGGAAATCTATTGGTGGAATGGTATGAATAATGATATATCTGGTTTTGTGGCCAAATGTCTTCATTGTCAACAAGTTAAGGTCGAACACCAAAAATCGGGAGGTTTGTCCCAACACATACATAGTCTAACTTGGAAGTAGGAGGATGTGAATATGGACTTTGTTGTGGGTTTGGCTCCTACTCAAAGGAAACATGATTCTATTTGGGTTATTGTACGATGACTAAATCATCCCACTTTATTCCCGTCAAGGTTTCTTTTTTGGAGGAATACTATGTCAACTGTTATATGAATGAGAAAGTGAAGTTGCAGGGTTCCCTTATCTATCATTTTGGATCAAGGTACTCAATTTACTTCACACTTTTAGAAGGCATCCCAAATAGGGCTTCATATCAATGTTAAGCTTAGTACCCACTTTCAACCCTCAAATGGATGGGCAAGCGGAGCACAACATTCAAACCTTAGGGGACATGTTAAGGGAATGTTTTATTGATTTCAAGGGCAATTAGGATGACCATTTACCATTAACAGAGTTTTCCTACAATAATAGTTACGACTCAATAATTGACATGGCTCCTTTTGAAACATTATATGTTAGGAGGTGTAGGTATCCAGTGGGTTAGTTTGAAGTAGGATAATTTGCTCTAATAGGTTCGGAACTAGTATATGAGGCCATTGAAAAAAATGACTTATTAGAGAAAGGTTGCAAAAGTCCCATAGACGCCAAAAATCTTATGTCAATAATAAAAAGGGGGGTCTAGAGTTTGAAATTGGTGATTGGGTCTACTTGAAAATCTCACCTATGAAAGGTGTGATGATGTTTCGTAAAAAGAGGAATCTTAGCCCCCGATATGTGGGCCCATACAAAATCTTAAAACATGTTGGGAAAGTGGCATATGAATTATACTTGCCAAAAATGAATTGGCTCCGGTTCACCCAGTGTTTCATGTTTCCATCATTAAGAAGTAAATTGGTGATCCGGTATCCATCCTTCCTTTGGATGGTTTAGGAGTTGATGAGAGTCTATCATATGAGGAGGTTACGGTAAAGATTTTTGACCGGCAAACTAAGAGGTTGAGAAACAAGGAAGTGGCTTCCGTCAAGGTTCTATGGAGGAAGCACTTAGTCGAGGGTACTACATGGGAGGCTGAGGTCGGTATGAAGTCCCGTTATCCTCATCTTTTTCCTTTAACTCATATTCAATCTTGAGGTAAGTAATCCCTTTTGAGTTATAAGTGTTTTTGGAGTCTTGTGTATTCTATGAGTTTTCCATGAATTCCTTATAACTAGACCTTGTAATACTATTTTAAGACCTAAAATAATGGATATAAGTCATTTAGGAAGTTTTAGAGTTAAAACGTCAAGAACGTCCATGACGTCCGGTGAATTGTGAAATAGAGGTTAGTGTGCCTTGGCAAGTTTCAAGGGGTTTTAGGAGTTAGAATTTAATGAAATTTGGTATAGAGGTGTTTATACATTTATTAGAGTATGTTTGAGGTTGAAAAATATGGGTACGACTCCTCAAGGAACACATTAAGGATCCTTCAGAATGACCTTTCAATTTGACCCCAAAGAGGTTGTGTTGGCAGTGGCTACCTACGAAGCCGATCGACGAAGCATCGTCTGAGTGATGGGGCATCGATTTATCCATAGCCCTAGCCTTGGACATTTTCCAAAAAATGGTCGAAATGACTAGTTTCTGACACAAATGACGGTTGTGCAGGACGGTGGGTGTGGGGTTCGTCGACTGACCTATAGATCGTAGGTCGGGGTCTCGTAGGTCAAGCCTGTGATTTCACTGTCCAAATCTTAAGTAAGTCATTTATTTAGTCAGTTACTTAGGGGTTTAATTAGAGGTTAGGGGATGATTAGTTTAGTTTGTTAAGTGAGTATAAAAGTTCTCATTAAACTAACCTAACTCACTTCAATTCCCAAAACTCAATTCCTCTTCCTTCTCTCTACTTTCTCTCTCCCCAAAAAGACTCCATTCGAGAACAAGGTCAAACGATTATAGGGAAGCAAGAACTTCACTTTCCTCCATCAAACTTCAAGAATTAACAAGGTATGGGAACTCTTCACCTTTGAGATTCCTTTCCCTTAAGGGTTCATCCAAATTGATTTCCAAAAGTTGACAAAAACATGGTTTCATTCCTAATTTGAAATTGATATTTAAAATTATATTATTCTTGGTTTCTCTCAATTATTATGGATATAATTTTATTGTTTATTGGTGAATTAGGTTTATTCTTATTTTAGACCTAGTTCTATAGAAGATAGATATATTGACCACATTTCCCTAACCCTAGGTTATAAATTGATATTGAATTGAGTAGTGATGATGCAATTGACTTAGTTCTTGTGTTAATTACTATTTATGTGATGTTATTAAGTCTATTTATGGATGAATATGGTTATGGTAAGACCATGGAAGAAGGCTTGTGAAGGTAAATTGGTAAGACCTATGATCTTGAACTCTTACTTCAATTGTGATGGCTTGTAATTGATGATGATGTTCAATTGAAGTATTTATTGTGAATAGATTAGATAGGTGATGGTATGATGAATGTAATTGAAATGTCTTGATTATATGGATTGCGAAATTATGAATAATGTGTAACGATATATGGTATGATGATAATAATGTGTAAATCTCACATATAAGGGTTTTATTGAAAGGAAATTCTCATGCAATTCCAATTTATCTAATGTTGTGAATATACAAGGGGCTAGTCTCCTATGGGCTATACTAAGCTATGATGATTAATAAAGGCTTAAACACATTTCAAAAAGGGACTTTAGCTTAACACTGAGTGAACTTGACAATGAGAGGTGTTGAATCCCCATAAAAAAGATATTCACCAAGTGTTCTCATGAGATGAGGGATCCGAATTGCTAATGGGCATGTAGAGGGTTCAAGACATATCTCCTAGTTCCTTAACTATGTTTTCTCTATAGGAATACTAGATAGTGGATCCACCTAGAATGCTATGTTAATGTTTTGGTACTACCTTGGCAAGTAGTCCACCTTCTTTCGGTGTAGATTTTCATGACACCGTATTCAACATCTAGCTCATGTGGTCTATGTTAGTTAAGGCAATTGTTCCCGAAAGTAAAATGAATGTAATAATGTGAATTTTAACTAGGATGACTTAAATGGTTCATCTTAGTATAGGTAGGGGTATGGGACTCTACCTATGCATTGCACTAGTTGGCCTTGAGGGAAGTCTTAGGAGGATGTTCTTATGCCTTTATGACTTTAATGATATGCAAATGTTTACTCTACATGTTGACTTAACTACATGTTATTGGTCTATAATGTTAAATATTATTATGACTACTTATGATGACTTGTTATATGAAGTTGGATATTGTTTGTGATCCTTGTTCGGCTTACTTGGTTGTGTGGGGTTATGGGACTTCACTTGGTCATTGCATATGTAAGATTGGTAATGGGTTATGAGTGATGGTCTTTCATATGTAGTAATGTTATGAAATCTTGTACATGCCTTTATGACATGATGTTGGAGTTGTTTTGGATTATGTGCCATAATATACTACTACACATGTTGACTTGACTTTACTTGAGAATGTTGGTCTTGTATTGTATATGGTCTTGTCTTGATGATTATGTGTGTATGGGTTCATATGTGCTCTTGAATGTGCATAAAGACTTCTCAATGAAAATTTCCATGTTTTGAACAAATGTCCCTTTAAGCATGATTTCAATGTTTTATGTGCATATGTTTCCATACCTGGTACAAGTGGTGCACTAACCCATATCTCTATATTTGCTACAAAAATATAGGTTCGGGCCCCTGAAGTTAGAAGGCCATTTTCAAGACTATTTCGATATTCCCTAAGTGTTCAGTAGGTCCTCACCATCCGAGTATGATGCCACTATCTAGCTACTTGATGTTGTAATTCTCTAAACACATTTAGTTTCCTTCTGTAACAACCTGTTTAGTACGTTCGAGCAGTAAAATTATTTTGATAAAAACTGACTGGGTCGACGGACCACGCGACGGACCGTCATGGTCACGACGGCCCGTGATGGATTCCGTCGTCCCATACTTGTGTAATTTCTTCTGCTACTCTTCTCATTACCCTCGACGACAAGTAGGACGAACCGTCATAGGCACGACGGACCGTCGAGGGCCTTCGTTCCAAAACACTTCAACTCTGATATCTGGGTACTGAGATCGACTCTCTGAACTTCGCGACGGA
>NC_028643.1:23299898-23301755 GCF_001406875.1 Solanum pennellii
GAGATGATTAATCAGGTTCTTACTTATCTTAGCGGGTTATCTGATCAGGGCCAGACACCTCCAGTGTTTTTTGCACCAGCACCTCAGGTTCAGGGAGTACAACATACAGCTGATGTGGCTCCCCGCATGGATGCCTCATTGGAAGTAGGCACGTTTCCTCGATTGACTACAGGGTCCATAATGACAAGTGATCAGCATGAACTTTTCACTAAATTCTTAAAGTTGAAACCTCCAGTATTCAAGGGTGCTGAATCTGAAGATGCCTATGATTTTTTGGTTGATTGTCATGAGCTGCTACATAAGATGGACATGTAGAACGATTCGGTGTGGAGTTTGTGACCTATCAGTTTCAGGGGGATGCCAAAATGTGGTGGCGGTCGTATGTTGAGTGTCAACCAGCACAGGCACCACCTATGACTTAGGCATCATTCTCTAGCTTATTTATAGAGAAGTATATACCCTGGACTTTGAGGGATAGGAGGAGAGATGAATTCCTGAGCCTAGATAAAGGAAGGATGACTGTTGCTGCTTATGAGGCTAAATTTCGTGCACTATCCAGGTATGCCACTCAGCTTTGCTTCAGTTCACAAGAGCGGTTCGCCGATTCGTGAAAGGATTGAGGTCAGATTTGCGGATCCCAGCCTTACAGGTAGCTGCTGCAGCAAAATCCTTTCAGGAAGTGGTTGATTTTGTGATAGAGGTGGAGGGGGTGAAGACAGACGACTTAACCATGGCGTCGACATCTAAGAAGTTCCGTAAGGGAGGTGAGTTTAACGGTTCTTACTCCAGAGGGCAGATTTCATGAGGTTACCAAAACCGCCCTATTCAGTCTTCCCTGCAGGCTTTAGCTGGGGGTCCATCGCAGCCCAGTCAGCCTTTTTCTGAGTTTGGAGGTTATCCCCAGACTTCGTCACTTTCACAAAGACCTATGCTCGACTCTAGGAATTGTTATGGATGTGGGGAGACTGGACATATTAGGAAGTATTGTCCAAAACAGAGTCATAGACCCCCAATAGTAAGAGGTAGAGGTGGTCATGGGAGAGGCCGCCATTCTGGAGGACGTGGTGGCCAAGGTAATGGTGGTTACCCAATCAGTCGTGGTGGCGGGCAAGCTGGAACTGCTGCAGCGCAACATGATAGGGGCAATGGACAGACAGGTTATAGGGCCCATTGTTATGCTTTCCCCGGGAGGTCTGAAGCAGAGACATCTGATGCTGTTATCACAGGTAATCTTTTGGTCTGTGATTGCATGGCTTCTGTACTATTTGATCCTGGATCCACATTTTATATGTATCTTCCTCATTTGCTACTGATCTTGATTTACATTGTGATTTGCTTGACATGCCTATTAGTGTCTCGACTCCTGTGGGTGAGTCTGTGATAGTTGAGAAAGTGTATAGGTCTTGCCTTGTGACTTTTGTAGGGAGCAATACCTATGTAGATTTGATTATCCTAGAAATGGTTGATTTTGATGTAATTCTGGGTATGACTTGGCTTTCCCCAAATTTTGCAATCTTAGATTGTAATGCTAAAACTGTGACATTGGCCAAGCCTGGGACAGATCCGCTAGTGTGGGAGGGTGACTACATTTCCACCCCAGTCTGTATTATCTCTTTTCTTCGCGCTAAGAGGATGGTTAGTAAAGGTTGTTTAGCCTTCTTGGCACATCTCAGGGATGATACTTCCAAAGTACCTTCGATTGAGTCTGTTTCGATAGTCTGTGAGTTTCTGGATGTGTTTCCTGCAGACCTTCCTGGTATGCCACCGGATAGGGATATTAATTTTTGTATCGATCTGGAGCCGGGTACTCGCCCCATTTCCATCCCCCCTTATAGAATTGCTCCAGCTGAGTTAAGG
>NC_028643.1:23302378-23302921 GCF_001406875.1 Solanum pennellii
TTTTGACAGATTTCCAGCAAATAGAGTCCTTGTTTAATTAGGTTTTTATTTTCTATAAATAGTTCGAAAAACCTCATTTTTGAGGTTAGACTCTGGATTATAAGGTAGACTCTGGAATATTAGGTTAGACTCTGGATTATTAGTTAGACTCTGGAATATTAGGTTAGACTCTGGATTATTTGGTTAGGCCCTTGATTATTGTTAGATTCTTGATTATTTTGAGATTCTTTGAATTGATTGTTGGTGATTTTTGTTGATTAATCAAGCGAACTTTCGTATTTTAATCTTTCTCATTGAAGTAAGTACATGAATTCTTATACCATATATTTGAGTATTGTGATTATGACTATGGATAACTAAATTCCATCACTAGGGTTGTGGGAACCATAGGCAAATAATGAGGTAAAACCTAACTAAAATAACAACTCTAGAATAGTGTCTTGCATGTATTGATAATTCTTTCTCAAAGAAGTCTTTTTAACGGATGGCGTTAGAACTCGCCTTAATGCTACTTGCCGGACCAAGGAGGTAGATAATAGGAAA
>NC_028643.1:23305095-23305677 GCF_001406875.1 Solanum pennellii
GTAAGGGCAGTGTGTAAAAGCTGTGTAGGGAGGCCTGATTTGGATTTAGATGTAATAGGGCTCAGAGTGTTTCCTCTCTCACTGACGGGAGAGGCTGCTATATGGTTCACTCAGCTCCCGTACAACTCAATTTTCACTTCGAACCAACTAAGGGATGTTTTCTTAGCACGCTACTATCCGGTCTCCAAGAAACTAAACCACAAAGACAGAGTGAACAACTTTGTGGCACTACCAGGAGAGTCAGTTAGTAGTTCTTGGGATAGATTCACCTCATTTTTGAGAAGCGTCCAAAATCACCGTATAGATGATGAGTCACTAAAGGAATACTTTTATCGGGGACAGGATGATAATAACAAAGCAGTGTTGGACACTATAGCAGGTGCATCTTATGGGGAGTGTCCTTATGCTGAGATTGCTGAAAAATTAGAGAAAATCTCCCGGAACAATAAAGCTTGGAGTACTAGGAAATCAGATACCGGGAGAAATACCTTCGCAGTGCAGTCCACTCACAACCCAGCCACATATGAGATTCGTGAAGAAATGGCTCAGATGAGAACTGAGCTTGGGTTGGTACTAAAACAT
>NC_028643.1:23306545-23306899 GCF_001406875.1 Solanum pennellii
CCACCACCACCCTTCCCTCAGAGATTAGTGAAAAAGACCGAGGATGGTAAATATCGGCGTTTTATAACAATGCTGAAGCAGCTTTCTATCAATGTCCCTTTGGTAGAAGCTCTAGAACAAATGCCCGGTTATGCCAAGTTTATGAAAGATCTGGTTAAAAAGAAAAGATCAGTCACTTTCGAGGATGATGATAAACTGCAGCATTGTAGTGCTATTGCTACAAGATCTTTCGTACAAAAGAGAAGATTTGGGTGCGTTCACTATTCCTTGTACAGTCGGGTCATTACATTTTGCGAAAGCATTATGTGATCTGGGGGCAAGCATAAATCTCATGCCCCTCTCGATTTACAAGAA
>NC_028643.1:23307183-23361572 GCF_001406875.1 Solanum pennellii
GAAGAAGGAGAATGAACAAAAAAGTGCAAAACAAGAGTTTATGGTTGGGGATTTGGTGCTTTTAAATAGTTCTGTGTTGCCTTGTCTTCCGGGCAAGCTCAAGTCCAAACGGACTGGCCCTTACTTGATTACCCAAGTATTCCCTCATGGAGCAGTTGAGTTAAAAACCAAGGAGGGAGTGCGGTTTAAGGTGAATAGAGAACGAATAAAACTCTATTTTGGGCATACTGCATCGGTGAATGAAGTGATAGAGGCATACCATCTTGATGAAGGCTGAGTAATCAAGTGTCCTCAGTCGTGCCGCGACGTTAAATCAGGCGCTTGTTGGGAGGCAACCCAATACTTATATTTTTTTTTCTTTCTTTCTTTCTAGTAATGGTAGCATTTTCTACTAATGGGTTTTAAATTTGCAGGCACATCACCAGGAAATTCTGCAGAAAATCACTCTGCAACAGTCACCAACGGACACATGCGACGGACCGTCGTTCTCTCGACGGTCCGTCCTGCACAACCGTTCTGGTTGTCAGAGACCTTATTCCTAAGGGTCTCTCACATTTTCTAAGTTTCCTCCAACGGACATATACGAAGGACCGTCATACTCTCGACGGTCCGTCCTGCATAACCGTCATGACGGTCAGAGACCCCTCTCTTAATGGTCTCCATTTTTTTAAGTGTCCCACGACGGACATCGATGACGGACCGTCATAATCACAACGGTCCGTGCTTATTGTCGGCGCTTTGCGCCCCAGGTTTGCTTCACCTACCACTCTTGTATTTCAATTTTTTATGCATTGGGGACAATTGCATGTCTTTTTGTTGGGGGTGGGGTAAATGGAAAGTGAGTGCTAGGGTGAAGTCTGAGTAGCCCAAATCACTATCCTCTTTTGGGATTTTCTTGCCTCTATTCTTTTTCCCCAAGAGACTGATTACTTTTTCTGTTGAACCGGCATGTCTATATCTTGTGTACATAGTTTAATTCTGGAGCATGATGGCTAAAATGATATCCTGATAAGATGGAAAATGATGCATGACTTGGCATAGTAATTGATAAATGTGTGGCTCTAAGCATGACATAGAGGTACACCACTACATGACCATAAGTCTAAAATTCGAACTAGGTGTCTGATAATCTGGTAGAGTGATGAGATGTCAAGTGAGTGTGAGGAAAATTTGAATAGTCCACTATTTGTACTGAGCTAGAACTTGCCTGGTTAGTCCTGCTAAAAGTAAGCTGTAATAGACAATTAGGAAAGGATCATAGGCCCTTATTCAATATAGCCCATTTTTAGCCTAAATAAAAGAAAACCAAATGAAATTTATCCTTCTTTGATCCAAATGATTTGAGCTTAAATTAGACCTTTCTTTTTCACCCCAACTGATCTTTTCTGGGAATAATGTGTTGGCCCTGGTCCCTCCTTGGACATGTGCACCTCAGCTTATGCCAAAAGCATAAGTTGAGGGTGGCTAATGCAGTAAACAACCTTCTTTATGGCCCTGACCCAACTTTGGGTATTGTGTACTTTGACTCATGGCAAAGCCATGAGTTGAGGGTGGCTATTATGAGGAATGCTCTGGAAAGTGGGGTTGAAAGAACAAAGAGAGAGAAAGAACAAAAGTAAAGTGACTCAATAATTAGTTGAAAGAAAAGTAAAAAAAAATAAAAAATTACAAGAAATACAAGCAAGAAAAGAAGAGAGTCACTTACACAAATGAAGAAAAAAGGGAAAATAGCAAGGTGAAAGAATATGGGAAACTGGGCAAAATAAAATGATTGAAAATGGTATGTTTAGCCGATATGTCAAGGAGGGAAAAAAGTCACTAAAGTATACCTAAATATACCCTACCTTACCCTGAGCCTATGTTACAAGCTAAGAAAGTCCTATCATGATCCTAAGGGTTGTATAGCGAACTTAAAGCAGTGAAAAGAAGGGCAAGCTTATGGCAATAGGTATGAATGAGTGTGAATTCATTCTGAGAGGGAGTGTTGAAAAGTAATCCTTATACTCAAACTGAAATCATTATGTGAAAAATGAGGATTTTGTTTTGAAGTGAGGACACTAGTTGCAGTACCGGAAATATTAGCACCTCGGTGGGAAATTGAAGAGGATAGGTGTTAGTGCATGGTGAGTCTGTGTCATGCTCTAATCCCACATAATTCAATGCCTAATAGTGATAGCATGCATAAATATGATGAGATTAATCGGGATTGATAGTCAAATGATTGAAAAGGATAAAACATGGATACTATTGTACAAAGATTGTGTATTGAGTCATAGTGCGTCGCTTGAGGACAAACAACGAATTTAAGTTGAGGGTGTTGATATACCGTGGTTTCACGGTATTATTAATACTTTTTCCTTAAGTTTAGTGTGTCCAAAAGCCTTTTTGTGCTAATTTTTATATAAGTTTCTCCTTATTTGCAGGAAATCTATCCAAAGATGAATGCGGAGGTTTTTGAGCGAAGAAATGCAGAAGAGACCACCTACGGAGCTTGTGACGGTCCGTCATGCTCGTGACGGTCCGTAGGTAGCAGTGTAGTGCAGCTGCTGAAGGAAGATGGGGAAGTCTGACCAAGTGTGGGGTTACAGAAAGCGTGACGGACCGTCGTAGCCATGACGGTCCGTCCTGCAGGTTTGTCATGAAGATCAGAGAAGTAGTCCCAGTACCCATATTCCAAGAGTTCAAGTGTTTTGGAACGGAGACCCTCGACGGACCGTTGTGCCTCTGACGATCCGTCATACCTGCCGTCGAGGGTAATGAAGAGAGCAGCAGAAGAGAATTGCACAAGTATGGGATGACGGAATCCATGACGGCCCGTCGTGACCATGACAATCCGTCGCGAGGTCCGTTGACCCAGCCGCGTTTTGAAAGATTTCCAGCAAATAGAGTCCTTGTTTAATTAGGTTTTCATTTTCTATAAATAGTTCAAAAAACCTCGTTTTTGAGCTTAGACTCTAGATTATTAGGTAGACTCTGGAATATTAGGTTAGACTCTGGATTATTAGTTAGACTCTGGAATATTAGGTTAGACTCTGGATTATTTGGTTAGGCCCTTGATTATTGTTAGATTGTTGATTATTTTGAGATTCTTTGAATTGATTGTTGGTGATTTTTGTTGATTAATTAAGCGAACTTTTGGATTTTACTCTTTTTCATTGAAGTAAGTACATGAATTCTTATACCATATATTTGAATATTGTGATTATGACTATGGGTAACTAAACTCCATAACTAGGGTTGTGGGAACCATAGGCAAATAATGAGGTAAAACCTAACTAAAATAACAATTCTAGAATAGTGTCTTGCATGTATTGATAATTCTTTCGCATAGAAGTCTTTTTAACGGATGGCCAACGTTAGAACTCGCCTTAATGCTACTTGCCGGACCAAGGAGGTAGATAATAGGAAAAGAATTATCAACATAGATTTAGTGTATACTATCTAATAGGCTAGTATTGATTGGTACGAGGTAATAACTTAGTCAAATATCGAATACGATGCTTAATATGAGGTAAAGATAAGGGTTAGGATAGCAACACACGTAGCCGGACCAAGGTGCGGAGTGAAATTTTCTAGATGTCGGACCAAGGATTTAGAAATACATAACTTATCACTTTGCATGCAAGATACTAGGAAAGAATTGTTATAGTTAGACTTATCAAGTTATGAACCTGTGGGGGACACGTAAACCCTAGTTACTTTTATTAATTGATTAAACTCCAACATTCAAAGCTGTTAGTTGTCTCCTTTTATTTCGCTAGTTATTTTCATTTATTTAGGAATAGAAACCCCCCTTTTTATCATTTTATGCTTTCTAAGGAAGTAATTGACTGAACAATAATAATAATAGATTGAAGTTAAGTCTAAACTATTTTCCTCGTGGGAATGATCCCGACCTCACTTGTTGGGTTATTTACTTGACACGACCGCTTTACTTCTTATTTGAGAAGAAAGTTTGGGCGTATCAATGACCGCATGTTTTACTTATTTTAGATGGTTTAAATATGAGGCAAAGTATTAGACTAATTCCTATGCATCTATTTTTTTAAATGAGAAGCCTGCTTCATAAGAGAGGAGTCTAATTAAACTCCGCATGTTGTATGCGAGAGGTCTATCTATACAAACCTCACTATACAGTTATATATGAAATTTTTTAATTTTACGCACTTTTTCTCCTAAGAAATGTAATGATGAATGCTAAGAGGCTAGTTCTAGTCCTCTTTGAGGACAATGACGCCGGTTAAGTGTAGGGGTGCTCCCTGGTCATGACATTAATGAACATGCTTAGTATTCTTGTGATGAAATGGCATATTGGCTCCTTAATGTTGTTATTGAGCTTACTATGAGTTGGAGAAGATAGTTCCTTCCATGTTTATATCAAATGGTGAATTTTGTGCATAATTGATTGTCGAGGTAGTTCCACTTCCTTGTTATTGCATTGTTTATGTATTGAGATAGAGTTGATGTTTCCTCCTATTTATTATGCATTTTTGTTATGTTTAATTCATGATGGGCTGCTAGCCTTGAGTCATTATTTCTGTAAGGTCTCTAAATCATCATTCAAGGACGAATGTTCCAAAAGGGGGAGAGATGTAACACCTCAGGAATTAGTATGTTCAACTAGAGCCTAAATATAAGGTTAAAAATTTTAAAATGACTCCCTAGAAGTTAGTAAGTCATTTAAAGCTGAAATAAGGCTAATTGAGTCATGACCAAGGGGCAAGTGCCGATGCAAAGGGGCAAAGCGAAGGCCAAAGTCCAAGGCTTCCCTAAGCTAGGGGCACACTGCCCCACCTTTGCGAGAGAGACCACGGATCGTGGTCCTTTCCATGACTCGTGAGGATGAACGTGAATTTCTCTTGGCCTTTGAAAAATAGCCACCCAAAACATTAGCCACTACCTCAACTTGATAGAAGGGACCACGACTCGCGGCCTTGACCACGACTGTGGAGACCTTCATGAAGAATACTTGGGCATGGGGGTTGCGGGCATAAGGTATCTTAGCTACTACCTCACTTGTCACGAGCAGGACCAAGGGTCGTGGTCTACTTCATGGCTCGTGAAGATGCCTTTGAAAAATGAGCCTTGTACTCCAAATATGTTGCCACTGCCTTACCTTCACAAGCAGGACAAGGGGTCATGTTCCACACCATATCTCGTGAAGGATGGCTCGTGATCCCTTAAAGGGGCCATTAAATGAGGGTTAACTAAGTATTTACCTTTTTAGTCCAATTATAGTGGGGTTATCTTGGGTCGTTTTAGGGGAAGTATATAAATTGTTTCTAATTTAAAATCCATTATAGCCTGAGATATGTAGGGAACCATTCCCAGGGTTCGGCCATAATTCCTACAGTCTGTACCAATCACTTTCCCAAAGATGAATGTGTTGTCGGCAAAAATTGGATGTGTCAACTTCATTTTCCTTGAATTTCTTGCATTAATCCAAGCAAAAAAAGGGACAGTTGTTGACACCCAATTTTGACCCCCCCTCGATTAGAAATTAATTCATGAGTTTCTTGAATTCTAAACGAGTTAAAATAATTGATTTTATAAGACTCCAATGTATTTGAAGTAATTTTAATGTAGATTTAGTCGATTGTTTATGGTTTTAAGCGATATCTATTTTTATAGGTTTTTGTATAATTAATTTATTTTTGAAAATATTCAAATTTTAATTTTTACTTAACACTTTATTAAATTAGATTAGTAGATTGTAGTTGGGATGTTTAGTTTATCATTAGATTTTATTAGTTTATGTTGTTATAGTTTAAGAAACAAACATTTTTTTTTATAATTTTATATATAATTATTTTATTTCATAAATATTCGAAAATTGTCTCAAAAGGATTTTGGGTTTACTTAAGAATTTATTAAATTAATTTTGTCTAAATTGTTAGTTTACATTTTTTTTGGAGTCTTTAGTCACAACCAAGTTTATTATTTTATCTCGTTAAAAGTAAGAAGCTTCTTAATTAATCTTGATTTAAATTCACTTCGGGGCTAATTTTCCAAACTCAAAGATTAGGTTTTGGGCCACTCTTAAATTACAGCGCAATATTTCGACCCCCACACCTATTTCTTTTTTCCTAAATCCCAGCCCACTACTCTAATTTTATCCCCCAACCCATCTTTAATTCTTCAACCCGACCGTAATTCTCCATCCCAAATTCGACCCAGTTCAATTCTCAATGAATGACTTGACCCAATCCCTACGTATTCATCTCCCTCACGCACAGGATACTTAAGCATAAGAAACCCAGAATTTATCCCAATACGTGAAATCCAACGAAATCTTCACGATAGAGAATTCCACTACGCATGAGCAAGGCCCCAACATGCCTCAACATCTCCTTCTTCCTTTGTTCGTACAACAAAGCCGTCTTCCATTTTCACCCTGCATTTCTTCCCTTCCAACAGCGTCCTTGGCTCGCGTAAATGAGCGCCACGTTGAGCACAAGGACAAGTCAGGCGATCCGAGTCGTCCATTTCCTCCTTTTAGCCGGATTTAGTGGGATTCAGTTTGAAAATTGTTCAAGACCCAACTGTTCTTTGGATTTTCAAATGGTGAATTAGGTTTGAATTTTGGGGAAATTTTTTTGAATACCTTTTCTATCCTTTTCCCTCCTTTTTTTGAAGCCCTAATTCTCCCTATATATACTCTTTTCATCTCACTATATAGAGGTTTTTATTTACTCAAAAATTCATCAAGAGCAAAGTATTGAGAGAATTTTTTTAAGTGAATATTGAGGGGGCGATTATTTTTAGTGAGAAAATTCAATGAAAATATATTAAAAGAAAATCAATCGAGCATTCCGTCAAGTCTGTTTTACATTCCAAAAGTTTGTTTGGTTTTCTGCGTGCTAACTTGTTGCCGTAGTTTTGTACGTCGAAGTCTTCAGAATCACACTCTAGTGGGAAAAGCTCTCTGTTTGCTCGTCTAAGTCTCAGCTCACTGTCTGGAAAAAGGTATTGTCTACCTCTTTACAATACTCTTTTTACTCTTCTTCCATCCCCAAAAATGTTTTTTTTTTTATGTTTGAAGTTTTTTTTATCTATGGCTGTTTGTTTTAGTCACTACTGCGTTTATGATGTCTCAAAGTGATACATGTGTTCTTATTTGGTTTCATGACTTAGTCGAGTCAGGGCTTTGCAGGTTTACATTTAGAGTTGTTGTCCGTTTTTTTTTGTTTTTTTTCGAATCTAATGTTCAATATCACTGCTTTGTATTGCTTTATTTACATGATATCTTTTGCTCGTTTAGACGATGTTGTGTGTAGATGATGTTAAATTTGTATCTTCTCACAAACATCTTACTGTTAATATATCCTGTTATGAGTATGCTGATGTTCAAGTTTAAGTTAATTTTCTACTTATTGTTGATCTTCAGAGCCTTTGTGTCATTTGCTATCACTCGTTTCCACAACAAATCCAACTCGATAGTTTTGCTGGTTCATGATTTTGATGTTGCATTAGAATAACTTTGTTTCTTGTTGCCACTGTTTTGGGTTTTGATCTTCATATTTTGAAAGTTTCATTTTTAAGTTATAGTTCGAATAGGGTAGGATATAGACATATGTTGATTCTTATGTTTAACATGTTTATGTCTTTTCCTTGCCATAATATCACTTATGTATTTGCTCCGTCATAGTTTTTTTAAATTTTTTTTTCCTATGTTATGTTTTTTCATTCATACATGATATCAGTATCCCACTTTGTGTCCGTAATTCTCTTTTGTGCTAAATTTTTGAATCAGAATGTATATTTTTACGCTTTCTTTCATGTCTCTATTATATTCCATCACATGATTGTTTACTAGAATGAATATGAGCTTCGTAGTTCTTGGTACATAGTTTAAATTCAAAATTTTGAAACTACTTTATATCGGTTTGCTTTTCTCTTGATTTAAGTACGTCTGATGTTTTATTTAGTACATCCAATCTACCTGTTATATGTTGTTTCTAATGTTATCTTATTCTATGAACTAAAATTTTAAGCACGTGTCTTGTTACAGATTATGTGCACTCTAGCCTAAGAAAGTTTGGCTTACTTGTTATGATGTTTTATCCACCTTGAAATGCATTATTCTAATTTTTGATTTGATCCTAATTCTATGAGAATTTTTTCTAGTACTAGTATAGTTTTCTAATCAACTTATAACAAATTGGTTAGTGGGTTTGATTATTAAAGCTTAGTTAATATTAAAGGTTTTCTTTTATCTTAATTCTAGACACTCTTCCTTTTATGCTATTTTTTCAGATGGGTGAAACCTTTTTTAGCAAACTCTAGGATTGTATTCCTTCTTTGAAATCTTAGCATCTCTATGTCATACATACTTTAATTTTGAAATATATCTTCCCAAGTTTTAACCAAGTCATTGTGAGTTCACTAGTGTATCAATCCTACATGTCTTATCATCTATCTTTATTTTATTTTTATTTTAAAATTAAAAGAGCTATTACTTATGTAATTTTATTTACTATTGCCGCATGAGAAACTCCATTCGAGTCCCTTGTGGACTCCTTCCCTCCTTGCATATCGAGTTGGGCCATGGAGGCCCAATTTCACTCTCTCATCGGGTCAGCCAGCTAAGAAGACAACATACAAGGCTGAAAACTGACGAACAGGTCCCGGAGCCGAATACTTGTCTGAAAAAGACCCATTTTTGTTTCACTTTACAAAATTGTATTCTGTTTGGGCCTAAGCCCCTGCCATATTATTATTATTTTAGAATTTTAGGATAGGTGGAAATGGGCTAAATGCCCAATATGGAATGGGGTCCAAATACCGGTCCAGACTGACAGAAATTGGATTTGGACCCAACTCTCTCCCTCCCTCTCTCTTTACTTTATGATTAATTTGTTTGACATTAATTGCAGCTAGATTAGGGTTAAAAATTCAAATCCCCACAAAGCGTTATCTCGTTTTAACAATCTAAGCTAAATCAATCAAATTCAAATAGTTTAAAATAATAAATCTTGCAAGTTAGACGTCTCACTTAGATAAAAAGCTAATATTTCACTTTCAAACAAACTCTAAATATTTTCTTATCTCAAGTTAAAATTTATTCTAATCCAACCAAGTTAGTTATTGGATAACCACAAGTTAGTGAATATTTTAGGTGTCATAAAAACCTTCCTAAAAAATAAATATGGATCCCCGAACCCCCTTACAAAGTTTTCTTAAGGTTGCCTGTTTAAATATTTTCGAAAACCAAGTTTTCTTGATTTTTCTTTAAAATTTAAGTAGCGACTCTAAAATAGTCAAAAACTTATAAAATATGTTTCCGAAATAAAACATGCTTTACATCAATTGAGGGAGGTTGCTTAAGTGTGTACATTCAATTGAAAGACAATAGCCCGGTTGAGTTGGTTCCAATTAAGAGGGAAGAGTTTGAGGAAGCTTTTATTGGGAAGTACTTTCCCCATTAGAGGAAAGAAGTTAAGGTAGAGGAGTTTATCAATCTCAAGCAAGACAATATCAGTATTGAGGAATACTCTTTGAAGTTCTCAATGTTATCTAGATATTCCCCATCCCTTGTGTCTAATCCGAGGGATGAGAGGAGTCGTTTTGTGACGGGTTTAGCCAATCTAGTGAGGTAAGAATGTTGTAGGGCGATGATGCTACATGATTATATGATACGAGTTAGACTCATGGTGTATGCTCAATCAATTGAAGAGTCTAAACTTAAGAGAATGTCTAGAAACATTAAAAGGGGTGGTTCTAGTGACAGAGATCAATCCAGATTAAGAGGCGGGCTCAAACTCAAGAAGAACCTAGGAGTTCTAAGGTGAAATTGGAGAAAGGAGGTGGTTCTCAAAATGACAAACCCACATGTGTCACTCGTGGAAAGATGCACTATGGGGAATGTCTAAAGGGTACCGGGAGCTGCTTTGGTTGTGGTAAAGAAGGACACAAGGTGAGATATTGTCCTACCATTGCTTCTAGAGTAAGAGAGGGTAAGCAAGTTTCTCCTAATGTTTCAAAAGATGATGCTCCTAATAGGAGGCATTTCTATGCACTCCAAACTAGAGGAGATAAGCCGGATGGTGATGATGATGAGGGTAAGTCCTTGCATTTCTCTTTTTAGTTCTATGAGTTCCCTCTAAGTGGGGGAGTATGGTTAGAAGATGGGATAGAAAGTCATAGAAACATGTTGCATGTGCATGGTGTTTAGGAATTTTGTTGGAATTGAAATTCATTAATTCCTTGGATTGCACATTTTATGAAGTTATGATTATGTTGTAAGATGTATTTATGTTATTTGATATTCCATATTAGCATATTTCCATCATCAATTGCCTAAAATTTGCATTTTTGGAAAAGTTGCATAAATCACTGCAAAGGGGCTGCTTGCTCGCTGTAAAATATTTTATAAAAATGAATAATTCATTCTTTGATCTAAAATTGTTGCAACAGGGTTAGAATTGATGTATATGAGTATGATAGTGAATATAAAATGAGTTTTTTTTTATGTAGAATGAAGCATGTTAGTTTTGTAACATGATGAGTTACAAAATGTTTTCTAGTGCCTTGTGGTGTTGTGAACCTCTTGATTATGTGAAATTGATGTAATCTAGATGTTTGTATTTTATAAGATGTTATATGATGTGTTCATGAGTTGTTAATTGAATCTCTATTCTTGGAAGGGTCCGGAGAGTGGCAAATGTCATTCGAGGATGAATATTGTCCGAGTGGGGGAGAATGTAAGATCCCAAAAGTGACTTAGGTGAACTATAGCCTAACATGTTTGTAACGATGGTATAAGATACTAAATTGGTCTATAATGTGATATTGAGGCAGTGTCTAAGAGTTTAGATGCATTAGAAGTCAAACGTCAAGGGACGACCAAAACGTTCGATGATTAAGTCATCTATGTTTCTCGTATGTGCTTTTATGTGTTTATGTGTGATTAATGAGGTTATAAGGTTATTAAATGAGTTATTATTGTGTATATAGGGAGTGTCTCATGTTTCATGAAGTTTTGAGGTCAAACGTCCATGACGTTCAAAAGTTTTGCGTTGAAACGACCTTGTGTGTCTATGCATTTTTCGTCGAGTTTTACATGTTCGTTTTGTATGAAATTCATGTGAGAGATCCTAAACTCGTATACGATTATGTTTGGGTTGGAAACATTCAGGAAAACATCCCCAAGGAACATTCAAGGGTCCTTGAGGAAGGACCTTTCATGGTGCGCAAGACTGTCTAAGACAGCCCATCTACAGAAGGCAATCGATGCCCTGTGGGTCAATCGATGCCCAATAGGTGAGGTGTCATCGATTGGTACTTACTCTTGGTAGAGGAGAGTCCAAATACCAGCCTCACTCCAAGACCACGGACCAACAGGACGGTCCGTTAATCAAGGGATGGGCCATCGATGGGCATCCGTATGTGAGGACTGTCTCCTTCCCGCAGTCACTGTAAATTAAGGGGTGAAATTGAAAATTCACCCCACGTCCAAATAATATAAAGAATGGTACCTAAAGGGTCTTTTGGGTATTTTTAGTATGTTTATAAGCCTAAAACACTTAGAATATTTCATTCTTCAAAATCAAAACCCAAATTCCCATTAGAAATTCCCTAGACCTCTATTGGATCCAAAACTCAAGGAAGGGCTTGGATTGGAGAATTGAGAGGAGATTCTTAATCAAATTGAAGAATTAGATTCATTGAAGTATGGTTTTTGATCGTTGAAACTCTATTTATCAAGGAGCACAACTTTCAAAGGTATTTTCTAAAGTTTTCAAAGATGAATTGTCCAATTTCATGATCTATGCATGGGTTCTTTCATCAAAGGTTTTTAAGCATTGAATATCGATTGAATTGTTATTCATTAGATGATTTCAACTCAATTAACCAATGAACCCATGTAATTGATGAACCCTACTCTTTGACTACTTTATGGGTTAAGTAATATTGATCTAATGATTTTGAATTCTATTGTAATTTTCTATGGGCTATCTAATAATGTGAGAATTCTATTTAATTGATATGTAGCTTGTATTATATTTAAAAATCTATGTTGAATTAACCTAGTTTCATTGAGTATGATAGTTTTTATATTGAATTGTTGGTTCATCGCAATATGTAAGGGCCTTCTAGTATTGAATTCGATGGATTAGCATGGGATTGAGGTGTTGAGGATGAAGTGGTGGTACGCTACCCTAATTACCTTTATTTAATGATTATTAGATTTCAATTATGTTGTGATTGGTAATAAATTTTCCACTTACGGTGGCAGTGTTATGTGCTTTACTTGCAATTGATGTGGCCTTGTCAGCGTTGCTTTATGTATTATGATGATTATGGCCTTGTCGGCAACTACTTGAAGTAATGGTATTATTTGTATAGTTCATTATGTGATGTATGATAATAGCAACCTACAGTACAAGTATTGTGAAAGTATGTGGGTTTCTTCTATTAATGCTATTTAAGTTATTATGTTAGAATATGAATACGACTTTATGTGTATAGTGTTAGGGTTGATGCATGGTTATTCCTAGTTGACTATATGAGTCTATGATGGTCATATTGATGATGATATGATAGCGTATAGGATGACATAAGGAGGATATGGTTATTTATATGTGCTTCTAGAATGACATGTAATATGTGTTAAAGTGAAATATGTTGTAACAACCTTAAAAATGGATATGTTAAGTAATGAATAATGTGTCTAGAATGGCTACGATTAGATCATGTTCACATGAATTGATGCGCGTAGAACCACGATTAGACCATGTTCACACGAATTGATGCGCGTAGAACCAAACCTCTGAACCTCTGCAACAGCCAAGCCAACTTACTTGGTGAGTTAGTTGAGCTAGGAAAGGTTGGGTCCATCCATGTAGGGCACCCGAATATGAAGATTTACCCGGATAAGTCTTTACCGGACTTAAAAAGGGGAAATCTTAAGTTTGGAGGGTCTAGGGGTAAAATGGTCTTTTTCCTGGATAAGGGTAGTATCGTAATTAACCTAAATATTGAATTAATTATATAATTAATATGGTGGAGGGTCATTTTTTAACAACCCTAAAAATGGCTATGCTAAATAATGCTTAATGTGTCTAGAATGCCTACGATTAGACCGGGTTCACACTAATTGATGCATGTAGAACAAGACCTCTGAACCCTTGCCACAACCTAGCCAACCATTTTGGGGAGTTAGTTGATCTTGAAAAGGTTGGCTCCAGCCATGTAGGGCTCTGGAATAGAAGATTTACTCGGATGAGTTTTTACCAGACTTAAAAAGGGAAAATCTTAGGTTTGGATGGTCTAGGGGTAAAACTTCTCCAGGACAAGGGTAATATCGTAATTAACCTAAGGAATTAATAAATTTCTTAATTATTTAAATTAAGCGGACGGTTCGGGTCGGGTTGACCCGAAATGACCCGTTTCGCCGTGGTCACTCCACCCGAGATCGAACCTGAACGGAAGCATCAATTAAATGTATTTAAATTGAGGTTTCTAATCTTATTTTTTAAGGGATTTGCGGTCATTTCACTAAGCTTATTAAATCAGATATTTATTAGGTTAATAAGGAGTCCTAGTTTGGCTAATTCCTAAACTAAAACTCCTAATCCTAAATAACTCTCTCACGCTCATCTCTCTCACGTTTCTCCACTCTTCTCATGATCTCTCTGCCTAACAAACATAGTAGAGCAGAAAAAATAAAAAAAATTCTTCACACTTGAATAACTCACACGAAAAATTTAATTAAAGCATACGCAAAAATATTTAGGCAAAAAGGGAAGTTTTTGCGTCGAGTCTGGTGTTGAAATTTTGGACTTGCACGTGATTTTGAGAGGGTGGTTGACAACAGGTCATGCATTGAATAAACGTCAAAATAAGGTATGGGTTTTCGTACTCTTTGTCCCTTTCCCAAGGGACCCTTATGTCTCCGATGAATCTACGCTTAAAACTAGGGTTGTTCCCCATTACATGTTCCCTGTCACTAGCTCCCAATGATCCTAGGTTGGTATGTCTGCTAGTAGATTAGGCGTGTAATGTGATGTTTGTGATGAATATGTTCATGATACTATGCTCAGAATTGTATGAGTGATAATTTATGTCTTCCAAAACTATGTGAAAAATTATGTGTGCGCAATATGTAAGCTGTGACATATACTGTTGGTTTGAAGTTAGAAAATGACATGTTTTATGGTTGTATTTTACATGCACAAACTTGTATAAATTATGTTCATATGAGGTGTAATATGGCTGATTGGAGTGGAAAAACTCTTAGCTAAATGTAACAATGAAACTACACCTAAAAACATACTAAATGATCTATGAATTACCATAAGAGCTAATGCATAAATGTTGATAAAAAGGAGTTGAAAAAACATAACCAAATTTCCAGCATTTTAATAGCTTGGTTTCGGCCAAACAAGGATGAACAAATCTGAAATTTTAAATGAGTATGAAATAGGTGAGGTCGCTAGGGATTGAACCCGAGACCTCACAAAAAAAATCATTTAACAAATAAATGAGGAAATTGGGTTAAGGGGAATCGAACTTGGGTGACCTTGAATGAAATTGATGATATTTCACTAAGGCATATTTTAATTAATTAACATAAAAAGGATTGAGGTACACGGGATTCGAACCCGAGTGACCTTAGTCGACTCTCCTAAGCCTAAAATTGAAATAAAGAAATGAGAGGAGTGGGATACTAACCCACAACCTCTCGTTTAAGCAAGAGAGTAAGGAGAAAAGTAATGGAGAAAATAAATACGGAGAGTGGAGATTAAACCCCCAACCTCTTGAATAGATGAGAGGGTTAGGATAAAAATAAAGGATAAAATAAATGTAGAGAGTAGGGATTAAACTCACAACCTATTGGATTGGTGAGAAAGTTAAGAGGTAAAATTAAAAAGAAAAATAATGAGCTTGTGGGGGATTGAAACCACAACCTCCTTGACTAAAACGAAAAATGAGAGGAGAAAAAGAAAGGAGATATTATGTGGTTGATGGGGATCGAACTAGGGTCCCCCAAATTTAAAAAATGGAATTAGCAAGTTTAAAATAAGATTAAGTGTTGTCGAAGGGATTCAAAATCGTGTTCCCTTGACCAATTCCGTATTGACACATAAGTCATACGTAAGTAAGTATTTAATGAATGCTTCCTCTAAAGATAGAAATCAATAACTTGTCATATCTACAAGATGCATAAGTCTTGTACCACATAATCTTGGGTAAACATAAATCACTTAGACGAACTATGAATGAAGCCTCATGGCTTGTATGTGTGGACTCATAAGTCTAGCATATGTTTAAAAGTAAGTGAACCTAAGAGGTATGTGATGAAATAATATAAACCTAGAAGGGTTAAGTAAGGGTGTGAAACACACTAAATGGCCAAGTGCATTGGCATATGATTAAATGAACATTCATGTAGAAAAAAAAGGGTAAGTATTTATGAAGAGCAAATGTGGTAAAGCTAATTAATGTGGTAACAACTTGATAAGAGATTGATGTGAAAGATGAGGGCAATCTCAAAATGTGCCTAAGTAAATGTTACCAAAACGTACTCACCTATGAGAGTGTAAAGTTAATGAAGAGACCAGTCTCTATGGACACTCTAATGAAATTATTGAGATTAATGTATAACTAATACTAATGATAATATGAGAAATCATTTATTGAGCTATGATGTCCTCATACTAAAAGCCAACTTCCATGACGTATGAGTTTAATGTAATGGAATTTTATACTGGGCACCGATAGGCTAGCTATGAGCGATGATGCCTTCTTTCGGGACGGGTGGAGGTTCACGTAATTCTCATGAGATGAGACTGTCAGGCATGCCGGGTATGGGTCTCCTTATATCTCCTAGTCTTTGAACCTATACTGCCAATATAGGGATCTAGTAGGGTTTAATTCCCTATATACGCTAGCATGTTTTGGTTCACCTTGGCTGGTGATTCCACATCTTTCGGTGAGGGAATAAAACACTGGATTTCATGAAGCTCACATGATCTATGTTTTTTAAGGTTAAAGTTCCCAAAGAATAAATGAGGCTAGCCTCAAATGATGCACATAATTAAATGAACGATCCCAAAGGTGTTAGGATAGGATAGTCAAGAGGTGAACTAGACTCAAGTAATGACACTAGGTTATTCTTGATCATTGCACAACAAACCCGATGAGAGTCTTAAACTACATCCTAGGTATAACTAGTAGTTACACTAGTATATGAAAGAATGAAAATGAAGTACCTATGAATGAATGAAGCAGACTATGCGTTTGCTAAAGAAGGCTCTCTAGTCGAGGTCCGATTTGTTGAGCCCTCATTTTGGGAAATTCCATGATTCCAAGGTGTCATGGCATATGAACGAATGATATGAAATATTTTATGTGCTATATGCAATATGTTATGTGCTATATGTAATATGTTATGTGCTGTGTGCACTATGATATGTATGATGAAGCATGTTACTCTCATGGCATGACTTTCCTAATCCAAATTTTGCAAGTCCACTAACTTGGCTTTGCATAAATCATTTTGTTAGGATAGAGATATTCTTACTCATGCATGTCATTGGTGTGTGCTTGCATATACCCACACTTAGTACAAGTGTGTACTAATTCCATACAATATATACTTTTAGGTGCAGGCACAGGTGGACGTTAGAGCTTACGGTACACCGTTGCAGCTATCCAGACTTGGAGCTTTCATCCGGATTTGGTAGGCCCTCATGCTTTGAAGGATGTCTACTATTATTATCTAGCTTAGATGTAGGGTTTAGCTAGTGGATCATGTTCCACTAGTGTTTCATTTCTACTTTCATTTCAGACTTTGTATTGGTGCCGTTTTGGCAAAAATACGCATAATGCAATTACGAACTATTTATTTCATTTGATGAACTCAATATTAGATGGTTGATTGTGAGTGTTTATGAGTTTAAGTAGAATGTTTACATGTATGTTAAGTAACAAAAAGTTCAAATTTTCCGCTAAAATTAACCTAGAGTAAGGTAACGATGACGTTTGTAGGCTTGTCTACGACGCTGGTCTTGTCTGGGGTCTAGATTCCGATTGTGACATATTTTGGGGAGAAAGGGCCGAAATTTGCCTTTGAGCAAAATCTTGCTCCACCTGGGTTCGAACCTAGGTGGGAAAAATGATTTAATTTAATTATTTAAATTGGTGAATTAATTTAATAAATTAATAATTAATGGCTGATTTAAGACAAAGGAAATCATATTGTTACTGTTTATTATTATTTATTAATTAATTAACCTTATTTGACTAAATCTTGCCTAAAGTCCTAGCTCTAAGGAAACACACTCTGTCACATCTATCCATTCTCACGTTTATCTCCCTCTGTTCAACACTCTCTTTCACGTTCTCTGCTTAACAAAAAAGAAACCAAATACTAAAAGAATAACGAAAACAAAAGTTCTTCACACTTGAAGAACTTACACGAAATATATAAACAAACAATCTAAACAAAAAACGTAAAGTAAAGTTCCGTCGGGTTTGTGTTGGAGTTTTGGGACTTGGACATGAGTTTAGAGAAGGTTTTTGGGCAGAAAGTTGTGGGTTGAACAACATTTAAATCAGGTATGGGTTTCTCTCCTGGACTCCTTTCTCCAAGAGAATTTTCTTTCCCATGCATTCAACGAATCTTCAAACTAGGGTTGTTCCCGTTCTTGTCGAACTCCTTGACCCTAGTATCCCTTTGATCTCAATGTGAAATAGGTTAGAGATCATGTTGTTGGTATGTTTGCTGGTAATTTAAGTATGAAGTGTGATTTCTGGATAATGTGTTCATGATTATGTGTTTGGAATTGTAAGCATGTTATGTTATGTCAACCGAAAGTATGTGAAAATTGATATGTTTTTATGGTTGAATTTTATGTGCGAATATTTGTGTAAATCATGAGGTGTAAAAGTGGTGTAATGTTGCTTGATGTAATCGTAATTTTTAAATGAATATAATCATAAAAAGATTACACTTAATGATGCACCAAATGATCCACGAAATACCTTAAGAAGTAATGTATGAATAACGAAAAAAAGAAGCAGAAAATAGTGAACAAATTAAAAGCATTTGGTAGGTTGGGTTCGGGAAAAAAGTGTTACAAAATGCAATGAAAAAAGAATGTAAAATAAGTGAAATAAATAAGGATTTAACCCAAGACATCATTACATGAAAGCTACAAAAAAAATCAACAAAAGACTAAGAGAAAAATGGATTGGAAGAGACTAAATTTCCAGCCTGCTGGAAATTATAGTCTCGGACAACTTTTAAAAAAATTAGCTTCGTTTAATTTTTTTTAAATGTGAGGTCATTGGGGATTGAACCCATGACCTCACAAAATGTGAGAAAAATGCAAGGAAAAAAAGATGTGGTGAGTGGAGATTGAACCCACAACCTCTTGAATGGATGAGAGAGTTAGGAGAAAAATAAACGTGGAGAGTGGGGATTGAACCCACAACCTCTTTGATAGGTGAGAAATTTAAGAGATAAATTAAAAGAAAAATACTGAGCTTGTGGGGGATTGAACCCACAACCTCCTTGACTTAAAAAAAAGGAGAGGAGAAAAAGAAAGGAAATATTGTGGGGTTGATGGGGATCGAACTAAGGTCCCCCAAATCTGAAAAATGCAATTAAGTGTTGTCCAAGAGATTAGAAATTTGGTTCCCTTGCCTTATTCCGTATTGACACATAAGTCATACGTAAGTAAATATTTAATGAATGCTGCCTCTAAAGATCGAAATCAATATCTTGGCATATGTACAAGATACATAAGTCTCATGGCTTGTATGTGTGGATTCATAAGTCTAGCATATGTTTAAAAGTAGGTGATCCTAGGATGTATGTGATAAGTGATTGGCATATGATGAAATGAACATTTACGTGAAGGGGTGGGTAATTATGAAAAGCATATGTGTTAAAGTTAATGAATGAGGTTACCATATGATAAGAGGCCAATTGAAAGATGAGAGCAATATCAAATGAGCCTATGTAAATGTTACCAAAACGTACTCACCTATGAGAGTGTAAAGCTAATGAAGAGACCAATCCATATGAAAACTCTAATGGAAGTATTGAAGTTAATGCATACTTAATACTAATGATGAGTTTAAAAATCATCTAATGAGGTATGATGTCCTCATGGTAGAAGCCAGCTTCCATGATGTATGAGTTGAATGTAATGGAAGTTTATACTAAGCACCGATAGGCTAGCTATGAGTGGTGATTCCTTCCTTTGGGAAGGGCGGAGGTTCACGTAAATCTCATGAGATGAGACTGTACGGCATGCCGGGTATGGGTTTCCTTATATCTCCTAGTCTTTGAACCTATACGGCTAATATAGGATCTAGAAGGCCTCGACCCCCTATATATGCTAGCATGTTAGGGTCACTTTGGCCGGTGATTACACCTCTTTTCTATGTAGGGCAGACACTGAATTTTATGATGATCACATGATCTATGTCGGTTAAGGTTAAAGTTCCCATAGAAAGAATGAGGCCATCCTCAAAGAATACACATAATGAAATGAACGATACCAAAGGTGTTAGGATAGGATAATCAAGAGGTGAGCTAGACTTAAGTAATGCCACTAGGTTATTCTTGGTCATTGCACAGCGAACCCGATGAGTGTCTTAAACTACATCCTAGGTATGACTGGTGTTTGCACTAGTATATGAAAGAATGAAAATGTTTTACGTATGAGTGAATGAAGCAGACTCTGTGTTTTCTAAAGAAGGCTCCCTAGTTGAGGTCCCATATGTTGAGCCCTCATTTTGTGAAGTCCTACCGTCAAGTCCATGATTCAAAGGTGTCGTGTCATATGAAAGAATGATATGAACTTTGTGATATGATATGTGCAATATGTGATGTGCTGTTTGCAAAATGAAAAGTCTGATGATGCATGCTACTCTCATAGCATGACTTTCCTAATTCGATTTTGGCAAGTCCACTTACTTGACTTTCCATAATTCATATCGTTAGGAGAGAACTCTTCTTAATCATGCATGTCCTTGGTGTGTGCTTGCATATACCTGTACATAGTACAAGTGTGTACTAATCCCATACAACTCTATACATTAAGATGCAGGCATAGGCGGACGCTACAGCTTACAATACGACGCTGCTGCTATCCGAACGTGGAGTATTCATTCGGACTTGTAGGTCTTCATGATTTCAGGATGCTTGTTAATTATATTTTAGCTTAGATATAGGTTTGAGTTTGTGGAGTATGTTTCACTAAAGTTTCTTTCCTATTTTGTTTTAGACATTGTATTGGTGCCAATTATGCAAGTACACAATTAATGCAGTATTGAACTATTTCTTTCATTTGATGATCTTAATATTAGATGGTTGATTGTGAATGTTTATGAGTTTGAGTAGAATGTCTTATATGAAGGTTAAGTAACAAATTGTTCAAATTTTATGCTAAAATTAACCTAGATGAAGTAACGATGACGCATGTAGGCTTGTATTCGACCACTGAGCGGTCAACGACACTGGTCTCGCCTAGGGTCTAGACTCTTGTTGTGACAAACTTAGTATCATAGCATTAGGTTAAATTTCGAGGATAATATGTTCACATAAACCACATCGAGTAGTTTCTAAGTCATAGTAGTAAAGTGCACCACTATCCTGAATTAGAGACTGCATGATGCGTAGGAAATATTCCCTTCTTCTGATCTTATCGTCCCTCTTGCTAATGTCTGGTTTCTTGGTTTTATGAGCGTGTCTAACATCTTCTTATTTCTTTTAAGAAAATGAACACTAGAAGGAACGTTTTCAGGGGAGAGGGGGAGCAGCTGCTGGGGCTAACCAACTTCCACCCCAGGCTCAAGTTGAAGGAGTGGCCATGCAAGTTAACCCAACTTGGTTGACTGATGCGGAGGTGCGGATTTCTTTGGCTCAAATGGATCAATCCATCACTATGCAGGCCCAAGATATGATGGCCTAGGCCAACAGATAGGATGTTCAGCAGGAGAACCCAGTCGTACGTAGCATGGCAGGTAAACTACATGATTTTACGAGGACGAATCCTCCGATTTTCACAGGTTCCAAGACTTTATAGGATCCCCAAAAGTTTATGGATGAGGACAATAAGATCTTAGTGGCCATGGGAGCCACACATACTGAGAAGGTTGAGCTGGCTTTCTATCAGCCTAAGAATGTTGCACAGTCTTGGTGCAAGATGTGGCAGGATATCTGATCTTCAGGCGGAGTTTCGGTCATGTTGGAGCTATTTAAGACAGCCTTCCTGGAGAGATTCTTCCCAAGGAAGATGAGGGAGGCAAAGGTTGAGGAGTTTATCAACCTTAAACAGGGCTCGATGCCAGTCAGGGATTACTCCCTAAAGTTCATAAAACTTTCCTGGTATGCCACTTCTCTCGTGTCTAATAGTAGGGACGAGATGAGAGGATTCTTGACTGGGATTGCTGAGGATCTCGAGGAGGAGTGTAGGGAAGCTATGCAGAATGATAGCATGGACCTTTCCAAGATTATGGTCCATGTCCAGCAAGTGGAGGAAATCAGGAAGAGGAAGCACACTAAGGTAGGGAACATGTCAAGGAAAACTGAGGAGAATTTTTCAAGGAAGAGTAGTACTAAAATCAGGGATACGCCCAGGTTTAAGAAGGGACTCTCCTACCAAAGTTCATCCAAGGGTCGCTATAATTGGAAGTCCGAGCCTAGAGTTAAGAGGGATAATGAAGTAGATACACCTCAGGAGAGGGCACCATGTAGGAAGTGTGGCAAACTGCATGGAGGAGAGTGTATGACGGGATCTAACGATTGTTATAGTAGTGGCAAACCGGGTCACATGATGGAGGATTGTACGAATAAGAGAGGTCAAGAAAAAGGGAAGGAGAAAGTTCTGCCTAATAGTCCAAGTGAAGAGGCTCGAAGGAGGCAATGATTTTTCGCACTCATGTCTAGGGGTGCAGGGGAAGGCACTTCTGGTGATGTATCGGGTGCTTAGTCTTACTTAGTCTTTCATGTGTTTGACTGTGTATGGTTTAATGCACTAGTATGAAGTTAATATGTTTGATTCATCGTGTTAGTTGCTGATTTGTGTGACTTATATGTTTACTTGTGTTGTATACTTGGACGAGACTAGTTTAGGAAAGAGTTCCTTAGTCTATTAATGTGAAGCTTCTAGTAGGCTTCAAAGATGTGCACAGCCATGCTAATAGGTGAATCAGATATTCACAATTGAAAAGTATTGAATTGTTTATGTATGCATACGTTTAATGGATGACTGGCTTGTTGCTAGAAAAGAATTCTGTCAATTTGGGGACAAATGTTCCTAAGGGGGGGATAATGTAACAACCCTAAAAATTGATATGCTATGTAATGTTTATGTCAATCCGATCGAGTTGATGTCAAATGTAGAAGGAGATCAACCGAGTGTCAACATGGTAAAAGACGCTATCTACCATTTGAATTGTATTTTTATGCTAATGAGTTTATCTCAATCTTTGTCAAGAGCATCCGAAGGGATGAGTCCTCCAAGAAAACCCACAGGTGCGGATGACATCAAAAAGGATGCAACACGACGTGGAACTTTTTCTTAGCAACGAACTAGGACATAGTCCAAAGAGGAGTGTCAAAATCATAGGACGCGAGCATAGGATTGACTTCCACCACAATCAGACCACACCCCTATCAAAAGGAATGAAGCAAAAAAGTATTTCCTTTTGTACCCGAACTACGTAGTGCCTGAATTTTCCTTGTGAGATACGTAGGCAACCTTTCAAAGACTGACCCCTATATTTTATCATTTTCGTTCTCCCTTTTCATCCTACAAAGTAATGTGAAGCCTAGATGCAACAAAAAGACCTTAGCCTCACGTGATTTAACCATTTTGAGATAGTTACCAAATGAAAATGGGCAAACTCCTGCTTGTTCAAAAAATCAATTTTCCTTTTACTCGCGGGTTAGCATGTCCTCAAACAAAACCACATTTGTGTGTTTATCTATTCTGTGTGTGATATCTTGCATTATATATTCTGAACTCAAACTAACAAATTTGCCTTTGAGGTTTTTTCCTCCACATGTACTTATAAACTTATTTGTGTCAATTAAACTGGCTGATCATGCATATTTCATTAGATCTAATGGGCCTGCAGATTCCTTTCTCGGCCAAAATTCAGACAAGGGACAAGCAGTAATGGGAGACAATAACGAAGGAATCAGTATTACTGATGTTGTGCTGGATCAACTCACCATAGCATATAAGAATGAATTAATTATGCAGTTAATGCAGCAGATTGCTGGGATGAGAATGGAAATGCATAGGAGATAAGATCTACCTCTACCAGGTTTTACCGCTAACGGTGCTACATATGGAAGGCCTCCTTTATACTTTCCCTCTTCAAACATGGATCCAGCTTAGATTCCACCTTCTACTTCAGCTCAAAATACCTCAGTAATAGACTTGACTACACAAAACCCTCAATACGCCTACGCCTCTTACAAAACCCCACCCCCTCCTCAAAACAACCATTCCCAAATACCCCCTCCCCCTCAAAATGCCCATTACAATATTGTTCCACCACCACAAAACCAAAACCAAAACTCATTCCACCCCCAAACATCTCACCACCACCAAAACCAAAATACTAATACCCAAACCTATGCCCAAAATTACCAAACTACCAAGAATGCCCAAAGTCCTTCCGTGGCTACACCCCTACACAGAAAAACCACCTTCCAAATTCTTGTTCAAAATGAGCATGACGTGAATGGTTCTGAGCTCGACCATTATGAAGAGAAAGAAAGAGAGTGGAAGGCGAAAGAAAAGGCCACAAAAATAGACATAAAGGAGGAAATCCAAAAAACAATGAAGGAATTTCAGTGAATTCCTTACATTGCTGGTTTAAATTACGAGGACTTATGTATTCATCTAAATTTGTACCTCCCAAAAGGGTTGAAGATGCCAAAGTTTGTTAATTATTGAAGAACAGGAAATCCCTTAGCACACCTAAGGGCCTACTGTTTCCAGCTTGTAAGAGTTAGTAGGGATGAAGCTGTGCTGATGAGGCTTTTCAGCCAATGTTTGGGCGGAGAAGCTTTGGAATGGTTTATATCTCACTAGACCTGACAATGGTTTAGCTTGAATGCTTTTGCTGAGGACTTTTTCGAATGGTTTGCCTACAATTTTGAGATTGTCTCTGATCGTTATTTTTTAGAAAAGAAGAAACAAAAGTCCAACGAAAGCTACAGAGAGTTTTCATAAAAGTGGCGTAAGGAGGAAGCTAGAGTACGGCCTCCCATGTCCAAAAAAGAAATAGTTGAAGTGTTTGTGTGAGTGCAAGAACCCGAATACTCTTATAGAATCGTATTTCTCATTGGAGCAAAATTTGCTGAGATAGTCAAGGTTGGTGAGACTATTGAAGATGGGTTGAAAATTGGGAAGATTGCCTATGTTGCTGCGTCACCTGGATCATTGTATTTGATGAGTAAGTAAAGAGAAGACGTTTCTACCGTCTCTTACGAGGGTAGAAAGACCCCAGGAAGATCATCATCCTACTAAGGTTGTCCTCGACCTTTCCAGAATTCTTCCGAGTCTTGATATACGAAAGATGGTTATCCAAATACTCCTCTTCCCATCCACAAAAATGCTACCTCCACATTCCAAAATACCCCCCTCAAAATTACCAAAATCCATCTCTCATTTACCAAAATTCTCCCCCACATTATAAAATGACATCCCCCATTTACAAAAATATTGCTCCTGACTGTGCCAATGTGAAGTCAAACTACAGAGCACCTCCCCTATATACCAATCTTCGGTATACCAAAATATGTCCACGAACTACATAGCTCCAAAACAAAAATCCTTATGGAAGAAACTAAAATCCCCGTCTAAATACTTGAAATTAACAACAAATACCTCCTTCCCAAGAAATTATGATACCCCTCGACCCATATTCGAGAAGAAGCCACCCAAAAACTTTACCGCTCGCTGAAAGCTGTACAATGTTTTTCTAGCGACTGGCTGCAGCTGGATACATTCACCCGGTGGGGCCTAAGCCGGTGGATACTAGTTCCAAATTCTACAGACTCGATCACAGGTGTGCGTATGACTCCAACAGTGTTGTACATTATACTAAGGATTATATACATCTCAAATACAAGGTTTAATATCTGATCGACCAAGAAGTGGTTTCTCTTCAAACAGTCATGCCCAATGTCAACACCAATCCTTTGCCAAATCATAGAGGCCCCAATATAACCATGATAGAGACGGATGATGAATGGTGTCTGACTAAGGGAATAACTCTGATTTTTCATGATGATTTATAAAGTATTGTGGCCTCGATGAGAAAAAGGAGTTCCTAATCCTGTCACCCGCAAAGTCTGTTGCATTGGTTCCATTAGAAACTCCTTCTAGGACAAAGTTTGTGATTGAAACCATTGCCGCTCATGTTTTGACCGGATCAGGGAGGGGTTATACTTCCAAAGAGTTGGCTCTTGGTGGGCAGAAAAAGGATCAAGGAAAGATGCTGATAAGCTAAGGCGAAGCTGATGAATTTGAGAGGAAGAAGCAGCCAAAGAACTACTCGATTGTTAAGCATTTTGAGAAAACCCCAACTCAAATTTCTGTGTGGGACTTGTTGATGAGTTCCCAACTGCATAGGCAGGCCTTGATGAAAGCTCTTTATGACACATATGTGCCCTTCGGCACAAGCAACGATAATGCAGCGTATGTGAGTGCAAGAGCCCGAATACTCTTATAGAATCATATTTCTCGTTGGAGCAAAATTTGCTGAGATAGTCAAGGTTGGTGAGACTATTGAATATGGGTTGAAAATTGGGAAGATTGCCTATGTTGATGCGTCACCTGCATCATTATATTTGATGAATAAGAAAAGAGAATACGTTTCTGCCGTCTCTTACGAGGGGAGAAAGACCCTAGGAAGATCATCATCCTACCAAGGTTGTCCTCGACCTTTCCAGAATTCTTCCGAGTCTTGCTATACGAAAGATTGTTAACCAAATACTACTCTTCCCATCCAAAAAAATGCTACCTCCACATTACAAAATACCCCCCCCCCCTCAAAATTACAAAAATTCATCTCGCGTTTACCAAAATTCTTCCCCACATTATAAAATGACATCCCCCATTTACAAAAATATTGCTCCTGACTGTGCCAATGTGAAGTCAAACTACAGAGCACCTCCCCTATATACCAAGCTCCGGTACACCAAAATACGCCCACGAACTATATAGCTCCAAAACAGAATTACTGGATGGACCGATTGAAGTATATTTTTCAAAAAGCAATGTTTACCGGTTAGTTGGCTAGAAAGCAAATGCTTTTGAGTGAATTTTACATTGTGTATGTTACTTACAAAGTGATAAAATCACAAGCGTTGGCTGATCATCTTGTGAAAATCCTGTCGACGAAGAGTATGAACCACTTAAGACTTGTTGTTCGGATGAATAAGTATTGTTTATGGGTGAAGATATTTCTGAAGCATATCCAAGATGGAGGTTATCCTTTGACTGAGCAACAAAACACCAAGGAAGAGGTATTGGGTCTTTCTTAGTGTCACAATTCGGTCAACACTATCCTGTGGTGGCCAAACACCTGTTTAATTGCATGAACAACATGGTCGAATATGAAGCATGCATTCTTGGGTTGAAGATGGACATCGATATGAATGCTCATTAACTTCTGCTTATCGGATACTCAGATTTGTTGATTCATCAGGTTCAAGGAGAGTGGACCGTGAAAAACCTGAAGATCACACATACGTGCAATATATACAGAAATTGTGCAAGAGTTTCCATAAGATTGAGTTTAGACACACTAAGAGAACGCAGAATGAGTTGGCTGATGCTCTTGCCACCATCGCTTCAATGATTAAACATTCAGATACTGATCATATTGACTCTCTAGAAATAGAATTGAAAGAACCTCTAGTACATTGTTCACATGTTGAAGTGGAACCAGATGGTTTTCCGTGGTATTTTAATATAAAGAAGTACTTAGAGACTGGAAGTTATCCTAAAGATAATACATCCAACCAGAAGAGGTCGATACACCGTATGTCTCTCAAGTTTTTTCTAAGTGGGGAAATGCTTTATAGGTGGTATCCAGATTTAGATCTTCTCAAATGTGTCGATGCTGTTGGAGTTTCGAATCTTATCGATCAGATACGTGCTGGAGTTTGCGGTACAAACATGAATGGACTCACTTTGGCAAGGAAGATTCTTTGTGCCGGTTATTTCTGGATGACTATGGAGCATGATTATTGCAAGTTTGTGCACAAATGTAATAAATGTCAAGTGCATGGTGATTTGATCCTAGTACCACCTCACAAACTCAATGCTATGAGTTCGCCCTGGCCATTTGTAGCTTGGGCATGGATGTCATCGGTCCAATTGAGCCAGCCGCTGCTAACGGACACAGATTCATTCTGGTTGCCATTGACTAAACCACCAAGTGGGTGGAAGAATGTTCTTACAAGTCGGTAACCAAGAAAGTTGTAGGTGATTTTATTTGTAACAATCTTATATGTATGTTTGGAGTAACAGAGGCCATCATTACTGATGATAGTGAAAATCTCAACACTAACTTGATGAGAGATATATGTGAATAGTTTAAGAATACTCATCGAAACTCAACCGCTTATCGCCCTCAGATGAAAAGAGTTGTAAAGGCTTCCCACAAGAACATCAAGAATTTTCTGAGGAAAATGATTGACAATCACCGAGGTTGGCACGAGATGTTGACATATGCTTGTTGGTTTATCGTACGACCGTCCGAACGTCGATTAAAGCTACTCCATGCTTGCTGGTATAAAGAACAGAAGCGGATATACCTGCTGAAGTTGAGATACCTTCTTTGAGAATTATCCAAGAAGCTGATTTGAGTAATGTTGAATAGGTCTTATGTGGATTGATGAGTTAAAATTGATTTTTGAGAAAAGAATGGTTGTTGTTTGTCACAGTTAACTATATTGACAAAGAATGATTCATTTTTTCCACAAGATAGTTAGGGCCAGAATTGGTCAGTTGGTGCTGAAGCACATTTTTCCTCATCAAGAAGAGTACAATGGTAAATTCGAACCAAATTGGCAAGGACCCTACATGGTTCGCAAAGTATTATTTGGAGGTGTTTTGATCTATTCAGAGAAGTATGGCACCGCACGGCCTAAACCAATCAACTCAGGCGCTATAAAGAGATATTTCGCATGAAGCTTCAGCTTGTACTTCTCTCATTTGCCTGTAATTGTTCTGTTTAATTTTAGTTGCTTTGTTTTAAAATTTTATCCCTCTTGTAATGAAATATGTTTGAGTTGAATTCTGAAAAATGAGATATGTAGGTGGCCTATGTCGGCCTCGGTCACCCCTTTAATCCTTTTTAATATTTTCTTGTATTTGAACTACGTTCAACCAGAATTCTTGAGAATGAGATACGTAGGCGCCCAATGTTAGCCTCGGTCGGTTATATTTGTAAATTCCTTATTGTTGGTAACCTTTGAGGGGGAACTACGTTTGACCTGATTCTTGCCTCAACGGGAAACGTAGGCGCCACAAGGGTTCGGTCATATTTCTCATTAGTTCCTATTTCTCTTTATAATTGAAACTGGGAAATAAATTTTCATAGAGACTCAAAATTCTGGAGGAGAAATATTTTCCTCAACAAGTCGAGACTTAAGTTAATTGAAGCTTGCGACTGGGATGGAATTTTTTAGAGGATCGCAAAAATATGTAATTTTATTCACCAACAGTTAAAGATAACTGAAGATAGTTAACTGGGACCAAACTTTTGAGGATAGACACAAAATTTCAACAAGAGTTCATCGATGATCTAGAGTGATTTTAAATATTCCCAGCAAATAATCAGATAAACCTCAAAGCATCGGATTCAAGAAGTTCTCTAAGCTTGACGTGACGTGATACTTGACAGTAACCTTTTTTCAGAATACTACTTTTCAAAAATCTATTTTTCTTAAAATTTTCCTTTTATGTTTCATTTGTTTTGGTAAAAAATATATCTATCAAGAGTCGGGAGATCAGAAAATCAACAAGAGATAGCAATATAATGAGAAATCAACGAAAGAAATTGACAAAGATCTGTTTCTTTTGAAACTAGCATTTTTTTATGTGAATGCATGTTTATAGGTTTACTCTGAAATCAGCAAATTCCTCAAAACTAATGAATATGGAGAAGTTAAGGGGGCGAAGAGCTCTCCAAAATTAATAGTTTTCTGTGGACGCAAAAATTATTTGATATTGCTTATATCAAAGACTTGGAAACATGAAAAACATTGTTTCATCCAATTCCCAACAATGTGAAGCCTATAATAAACATACAACAATGTTCAAAAATACATCAAATGAAAACAACGAAAAAGGCAGTTCTCGGTTTTTCATCAAAGACGCCATCTACACCATATTTTCAGAGATGAAAGTATCACTATCCAGAGGGTCATTTTATTTGTACTGTCGATTGAGACGATACAGTACCTAGAAGTCTACTTCGCAGTATTGTCATTTGATATGATATAACTATTGTGAAGGCACCTAGAAGACACTATGTTGCTCTACTGAAGCACTATCTTCGTTTGATACAAAGGATGGCATGAAGAAGATATTCATACCTTGCGGAAAGTTGCATCGTGAGCAAATAATCATGCCTTGCAAAAAATCATGCATCGCGAGTTAATATTCATGCATCGCAAGAAGATATTCATACCTCACAAATATTCATGCCTCGCAGAAAATCATGCATTGTGGAAAATCATACATCGCAAGTTAATATTCATTCATCACAGAAAGTCATGTGTCACGAGAAGATATTCCTGCCTCACAGAAGATCATGCATCGCTCGAGCCTCGGAGATATTCATGTGTTACATAAAATCATGCATCACGGAAAATCATGCATCGCGAGTTAATATTCATACATTGTGGGGAATTGTGCATCGCGGGAAGATATTCTTGATGATTTTGTCGATTAATCAAGTAAATTTCTGGATTTTATTCTTTCTCATTGAAGTAAGTGCATGAATTCTAATATCATATATATGAATATTGTGATTATGACTATGGGTAACTAAACTCCATAACTAGGGTTGTGAGAACCATAGGCGAATAATGAGGTAAAACCTAACTAAAATAACAATTCTAGAATAGTGTNGTAACTAAACTCCATAACTAGGGTTGTGGGAACCATAGGTGAATAATGAGGTAAAACCTAACTAAAATAACAATTCTAGAATAGTGTCTTGCATGTATTGATAATTCTTTCGCTTAGAAGTCTTTTAAACGGATGACCAACATTAGAACTCGCCTTAATGCTACTTGCCGGACCAAGGAGGTAGAAAATAGGAAAAGAATTATCAACATAGATTTAGTGTGTACTATCTAATAGGCTAGTATTGATTGGTACAAGGTAATAACTTAGTCAAATATAGAATACGATGCTTAATATGAGGTAAAGGTAAGGGTTAGTATAGCAAGACACGTAGTCAGACCAAGGTGCGGAGTGAAATTTTCTAGATGCCGGACCAAGGATTTAGAAATACATAACTTATAACTTTGCATGCAAGATACTAGGAAAGAATTATTATAGTTAGAATTATTAAGTTAGGAACCTGTGGGGAACACGTAAACCCTAGTTACTTTTCTTAACTGATTAAACTCCAACATTTGAATCTGTTAGTTTTTTACTTTGATTTAGCTAATTATTTTCATTCATTTAGAAATAAAAACCCCTCTTTTATTGTCTTTGTTTTCAAAGGAAATAATTGACTTAATAATAGTAATAATAGATTGAAGTTAAGTATGAACTATTTTCCTCGTGGGAACGATCCGAACCTCATTAAATGGGTACTTTACTTGATACGTCCGCTTTACTTCTTATTTGAGAAGTAAGTTTGAGCGTATCAAATTTTGGCGCCGTTGCCGGGAAAGTAGCTTTTAGATTAACTTAAACTTATTACTATAGTTTAGTCCATATTTTCTTAATTCAACTTTGTTTCTTCTTTTACTTATTCTTGCAGAACTCTCTTCCTTGTATGCCAAATACACGGAGAGGAAGAGAACCTTGTTTCCCTAAGATCACGACCACTATGCAACATGAATCGAAACTTGGGTATTAATTATGATGATCCAAACCAGAACATCCCAGCTCCGGTTGATGTTCATGGTCATTTGTTACCCGATGCTCCGGGTGAAAACCAACAGAGGGGACAAAATCCTGCTCCACGGCCCCAAGAATACTACGGAGGCTATGAAAATATAGCAGATTCCGATGGGCCACTTTTCTTGCCCTCTCTACCACAAGGCCACACCTTTGTGGTATCTAGTAGCCTGATGCAAATGCTCACTGCCAGAGGTTTGTTTTAAGGGCTACCTTCTGAGGATCCACATGCCCATATAGCTAAGGTAAGGGCAGTGTGTTAAAGCTGTGTAGGGAGGCCTGACTTGGACTTGGATGTAATAAGGCTTAGAGTGTTTCCTCTCTCACTGACGAGATAGGCTGCTATAAGGTTCACTGAGCTCCCTTACAACTCAATTTTCACTTGGAACCAAATAAGGGACGGTTTCTTAGCATGCTACTATCCGGTATCCAAGAAACTAAACCATAAAGACTGAGTGAACAACTTTGTGGCACTACCAGGAGAGTGAGTTAGTAGTTCTTGGGATAGATTCACCTCGTTTTTTAGAAGCGTCCCCAGTCACCACATAGATGATGAGTCACAGAAGGAATACTTCTATCAAGGACAGGATGATAATAATAAAGCGGTGTTGGATACTATAGCAGGTGGTTCTTATGGGGAGTGTACTTATGCTGAGATTGCTGAAAAGTTAGAGAAAATATCCCGAAACAATAAAGCTTGGAGTACTACGAAGTCAGATACTGGGAGAAACACCTTCGTAGTGAAATCCACTCAAAACCCAGCCACATATGAGATTTGTGAAGAGATTGCTCAGATGAGAACTGAGCTTGGGTTAATATTAAAACATATCACTGGGCGTGCAGAAAAGATAAATGCAGTTAACTACTTTACTAAACCACCACCACCAAATGATGAATGCTATTATGCGGAGGATTCCTATGCGGTAAACGAGCAGACGGGGGGGTTTTCGACTGAGTGCCCAAGGCTCAATTCAAGATAATTGGCGCCAAGGTCAAGGGAACAAAGGTCGGATCTATGGTAACTATAACCGTGAGGGTCATTATTTCCAAGATGCAAACTACAACCGCGACAACAACTTCAAAAGGGGTAACTATGGTAACAGAAATGATAGGAATGGGCCCTATGTCCCTCCTCAAAATCGTGAAGTTACTCCTAGGGATGGTGGAGATAGTATGGCGCGAGTTGAGGATATGTTGCACAAAATGATGTCGAGGTTCGATGCTAATGATGAGCACATTAAAGAGTTAAGGTGTGATTTAGCGGGTATAGGGCAGAAAATCGATACAAATGCAATATCGATTAAGCAGATCGAGTTGCAAATGGCCCAATTATCTACGACTGTGAACACACGGCAACCGGGCACTATTCCTAGCAACACTGTCCAAAATCTGAAAAATGATGCACACTGTATGGCAATCTCTACTCGGGGTGGTAAGAAAACCATTGACCCACCTATGCAGTCTAATGAGGAAAAGGTGAGAAAGGATAATGATAAGGTGGTAGAGGGTAGTGGTGAAGCAGAAGATATCACTGGAAAAGATGTGGAAGTACTTATAAAGGTAATTCCCATGCCTAGACCACCACCACCCTTTTCTCAAAGTTTAGTGAAAAAGACCGAGGATGGTAAATATCGGCATTTTATAACAATGTTGAAGCAGCTTTCTATCAATGTCCCTTTGGTAGAAGCTCTAGAACAAATGCCTGGTTATGCCAAGTTTACGAAAGATCTGGTTGGAAAGAAAAGATCGGTCACTTTCGAGGATGATAATAGAATGCAGCATTGTAGTGCTACTGCTACAAGATCTCTCGTACAAAAGAAAGAAGATCCGGGTGCATTCACTATTCCTTGTACAGTCGGGTCATTACATTTTGCGAAAGCATTATGTGATCTGGGGGCAAGCATAAATCTCATGCCCCTCTCGATTTACAAGAAGTTGGGTTTGGGTGACCCAAAGCCCACTACGATGCGGCTACTAATGGCCGATCGAACAGTGAAAAGGCCTATAGGGATACTCCACGATGTACTAGTAAAAGTGGAGTCGTTCATATTTCCGGCTGACTTTGTTATTCTTGATTGTGAAGTCAATTTTGAAGTGCCTATTATTCTTGGGAGGCCATTCCTTTCTACGGGTAGAGATTTAGTTGGTATGGAAAAGGGGCAGATGAAATTTCGGTTGAACAATGAAGAAGCGACCTTCAACATTTATAGGTCCAAGAGGCAGAGTTGTGAGCTCCAATCGGTATCTGCTATATCCTACAAAGAAAGATGAAGAAGCACCATGACCTACAAAGTGAAAAACGAGAGTTTATAGTTGGGGATTGGGTGCTTTTATACAATTCTAGGTTGCGTTGGTTTCCGGGCAAGCTCAAGTCCAAATGAACTGGTCCTTACTTCGTTACCCAACTATTCCCTCATAGAGCAGTTTAGTTGGAAACTAAGGAGGGTTTGCGGTTCAAGGTGAATGCACAACACATAAAAATCTATTTCGGGCATGCTGAATCAGCAAATGAAGTGATCGAGGCATACCATCTTGATGAAGTCTGAGTAATGAAGTGTCCTCAGTCGTGCCGTCACGTTAAATCAGGTGCTTGTTGGGAGGCAACCTAATACTAATTGTTTTTCTTTCTAGTAATGGTAGCATTTTATACTAATAAGTTTTTAAATTTGCACGCATACCACTAGGAAATTCTGCAGAAAATCACTTTGCAGCAGTCACTGACGGACCCATCGATGGCCCATCACGCGACGGACCATCGCATGAATCCGTCGTGCTAGGTACATCTTTAAGTTATTTTCAAAACTAGGGCACACGCGATGTAACAACCGACAGACCGTCACACCTGCGATGGACAGTCGTCGGGGACTCATCGCGTCATTAATGAAGCATACCCCACCCGACCAGGTTGGGGTTTTAAAAAATTCTTAACATTCACAAACCCCACTCCTCCATTTCACCCATTTCCTTCCCTTTTCCTCCCATTTCCCTCCCTTTTGAACTTCCAATTTCCTACCTCTCTTTCAACCAATCATTTTCCCAAATTCCAAAATTCCTAAAATCCACTCTCTACTAGTCGGAGTCTGCTGCTGTGGTTCTCTACTTGATCACCAAGTACCTTCCTCTCTTTTTTTTCTCAAATTCTCAAGTATGTATCTCTGATTTATACCCATTTACATTGCATTTTTATTTATCAATTAGTATTATCCTATTTCTTATTGATGGGTTCATACTTTAACACATATTCTTTCTAACCTAGGTTGAGAATCCTCAAAATTGCCTTGTTAAAACTCTAGAAATAGGTGCTTTAGCATTGCTAGTTTACTAGGTATTTGGGATAGACACAAGTAGGTTAAAACACTAAAAATTCCATTTGGGTCATAGGGGATGATTGTGGCATCCCCAGTTCTGTCACTGAATGACAGAACGAGACTCCGATGACGGACATCCACGATGGACCGTCATAAGATCCGTCCCAACATCCCCAACACCCCACTGACCAATTTTCTCCAAGTGTCCACCAACAGACACATGTGACAGACCGTCATTCCCACGCCGGTCCGTCCTGCACAACCGTTCTGGTTGTCAGAGACCCTATTCCTAAGGGTCTCTCACTTTTTTAAAGTGTCCTCCAACGGACACATACGACGTACCGTCGTACCTACTATGGTCAGTCCTGCACAACCTTTCTGGTTGTCAGAGACCCTATTCCTAAGGGTCTCTCACTTTTTCTAAGTGTCCTTTTACGGACATCTACGACGGACCGTCATACATAACCGTCATGACAGTGAAAGACCCCTCTCCTAAGGGTCTTTATACTTTTTCCAAGTGTCGCACGATGGACATCGATGACGGACCGTCATCATCACAACGGTCCGTCCTGCTTATCTGTCATAACTGTCAGAGACTTTCCTTCAGGGGTCTCCATATAAACATAGTTTAAGTAAGACATGACGGACCCCATGACGGTCCGTTGTACTCACGACGAGCCGTCACCTGGTCCGTCATATTTCATTGTTACTATAGAAATGTCATTACATCTTGACTCTTTTATTTATTTTGTGTCGTTTTGCTTGTCTTGTTTGCTCCTTCTAGTACTAATATTGATTCTTTACACGTACTATCTATTATGGCACCAAAACAAGATCGAGTGTACGCACATGGGCGATCGAAGTCTGTCGCCCCATCTGCCCGCCTGGTCATTGGCTCTAATGATGAGCGTGACCCCGAACATGTTCCCCCAGGCACTTCCACCCCATCCCGAGCTGCACGTGCTGCCAGAGTTATTCCCAAAAAGGTGGTGTCGGGCGTAGTCACTGCCTCCCAGTCTGATGAGGAGCGCAAACTGATCTGCACACCTTCTGGGTCAGCTACTCATGAAGAAGGAACGTTAGGCTCCTTAGGAGTTTCATGGTCGGAGGAAGCCTCCGGATCTCCTGAGGTCCCTGCACCCGCCACAGCTGCACAGTCTGTCTCGTCTGATAAAGCTGATAATTCTGAATCCACACTCGGCTCACCGACTCGTGCTCTCACCCCTGTTGCCTAAAAGCCCAATCGATGGTGTGTCGATGGGCAGCATCAAGTTTATTCAGGCGCAAACTTTCTGAATGATAAAGGAGTCATGACACGGACCCTTCCATTGGAGAGGCGGGTCCTTACGGGAAGTCTCCCGACTATGCCAGAGATCCACAATCTCTTCACCAAACACCGACTGGAGCGGACAGCGCATTCGTTGGGCCGTTCTAGTGAAGAGTTGGTCTGAGAGTTTTACGCCTCCTACGTGGCTACTCTCAGATCACAGATTGATAGGCGGGCTTCCCCTGCCAAATAGGCCCCACTGGAGCATGTTCGAGTACCTGGCATTCAGGCTTATCTCCCTGCCTGCCATCCACCGGTATCTATATGGCGAGGATGTTGATGCCAACCGGACCCCTCTCACCGCCGAGTTTGACTACCGGTGGCAAATTGTCAAAGATGGCCAATACTTGCATGAGCCATCGCTGAGAGAGACCACCAAGAGGTGGATGGCCCTGCACTTGTCTGTTGATGGAGAGGGTGCTGACTGGGTAACCCACCCAAAGAGAACCATCAAGAAGGCTAACCTGACCTTTACGGCTAAGTTCTTATGGTTGATTGTCCGCCGCTTCCTTTCCCCCCACAGCCGCTGATAATATAGTCACATGGGATCGTGCAGTTCTTATGGCGGCAATGATAGCCGGATTTGAGGTGGACTTTTCTTTGCTTCTACAGGAGGTCATGCACGAGAGGGCTTTTAAGGTCACAATTACTTACCCTTTCCCGTGCATGATATTTTTCTTTATGTAGATTCGCAGGTGTGCCTATCTGGCACATTGATCAGCTCAAGACCCCACTGGGCACTATTGATATCGGCCTCATCAAGGATGAGGCCAATGAGTTTGCTCCACACAGAGGGCCCCCGTCCAGAGTTGCCTCTACTTGGTGACAATCTGGCTGATACGGTAGCACAGGCTCGCACGGCTACGCAGGCTGCTTCCACTGACACTACCCCGGTCGAGTCAATCTCGGGTAGTAGCACTGCCCCGAGCTCCTCTCGCTCAGCCCCTTTCCCCGCTCTGGTCCTACTTGCTAGGGTCCAGAAAATACAGGCACAGATGGATACACTTCTGCATCACATCAAGCCTTGGATGCAGAGGTCTATTGCTGAGGCAAAAGACCGCTTGGAGCGGAGAATGGTCCAGCACACAGAGTGGAAGATCGCTGAGGTTCATCAGCGCTTGGACACTTTTGAGTTGCGGGTGCTAGCCCGGCATGCCCCTCAGGTGGATGGGTCGACCCTTCAGGCTGCGGTCGAGAGTCTTCGCGCAGACATTGATATGATTGTAAAGTCTAGGGTGCCTGATTCTGAGGCCCCCTCTGTAGATCCTGCTGAGGACACAGTGATGGAGGCCTTCTTCGCCACTTCTGAGATTCCACCACCTCCCCCTCAAGAGCATGCCAAGAGGCGTAGGGGTCGCGAGGAGGATGAGGATAGAGCACAGAAGAAGGAGCGCCGTGAGATGGAGGCTGCGACGAGAGCCTCGCTGGCTGATGAAGAGGTGCGTCAGAAAGGGCTGTAGAGTTAGATGCTGGGGCATCTAGATCCTGAAATGTGGAGATAGTGGGAGGCACTTCTGATAGTGCTGTTGCTTATGAGGACACAACTGAGGGTGTCCAGATTACAGAGGTAGTGGGTTGCGGGAAACCGGACCCACCAGCTTGCTGATCGTCAGTGCTTTTCGCCCCAGGTTTGCTTCACCTACCACTCTCATATTTCAATATTTTTATGCATTAAGGACAATGCATGTCTTTTTGTTGGGGGTGGGGTAAATGGAAATTGAGTGCTAGGGTGAAGTCTGAGTAGTCCAATTCACTATCCTCTTTTGGGGTTTTCTTGCATGTGTTCTTTTTTCCCAAGAGACTGATTATTTTTACTGTTGAACCGGTATGTCTATATCTTGTGTACATAGTTTAACTCTGAAGCACGATGGTTAAAATGATATCCTGATGAAATGAAAATGATGCATGACTAGGCATAGTAATTGATAAATGTGTGGCTCTAAGCATGACATAGAGATACACCACTGCATGACCCTAAGTCTAAAATTCGAACTAGGTGTCTGATAATCTGGTATAGTAATTGAGATGTCAAATGAGTGTGAGGAAGAATTGAATAGTCCACAATTTGTACTGAGCTAGAACTTTCCTGGTTAGTCTTGCTAAAAGTAAGCTGTAATAGACAATTAGGAAAGGATCATAGGCCCTTGTTCAATATAGCCCATTTTTAGCCTAAATAAAAAAAAACAAATGAAATTAATCCTTCTTTGATCCAAGTGATTTGAGCTTAAACTAGACCTTGCTTTTTCACCCCAACTGGTCTTTTCTGGGAATAATGTGTTGGCCCTGGTCCCTCCTTGGACATGTGCCCCTGAGCTTATGCCAAAAGCTTAAGTTGAGGGTGGCTAATGCAGTAAACAACCTTTTAATGGCCCTGACCCAACTTTGGGTATTGTGTACGTTTACTCATGGCAAAGCCATGAGTTGAGGGTGACTATTATGAGGAATGCTCTGGAAAGTAGGGTTGAAAGAACAAAGAGAGAGACAAAACAAAAGTAAAGTGACTCAAGAATCAGTTGAAACAAAAGTGAAATAAATAAATACAATAAATACAAGCAAGTAAAGAAGAGAGTCACTTACACAAATGAAGAAAGAAGAGAAAATAGCAAGGTGAAAGAATATGAGAAACTGGACGAAATAAAATGATAAAAAGTGGTATGTTTAGCCGATGTATCAAGAAGGGCAAAAAGTCACTAAAGTAACCTAAATATACCCTACCTGACCCTGAGACTATGTGACAAGCTAAGAAAGTCCTATTGTGATCCTAAAAGTTGAATAGCGAACTTAAAGTAGTGAAAATAAGGTCAAGCTTATGGCAATATGTATGAATGAGTTGTGAATCTGTTCTGAGAGTGAGTGTTGAAAAGTAATCCTTATACTCAAACTAAAATCATTGTGTGAAAAATGAGGATATTGTGTTGAAGTGAGGACACTAGTTGCAATACTGGAAATATTAGCACCTCGGTGAGAAATTGAAGAGAATAGGTGTTAGTGCGTGGTGAGTCTGTGTCATGGTCTGATTCCACATAATTCAAGCCTAATAGTGATAGCATGCATAAATATGATGAGACCGATAATTTTGATAGGCAAATGATTGTGAAAGATAAAACATGGATACTATTGTACAAAGATTTTGTAGTGAGTCATAGTGCGTCTCTTGAGGACAAAGAACGAATTTAAGTTGAGGGTGTTGATATACCGTGGTTTCACAGTATTTTTTAATACTTTTTCTTTAAGTTTAGTGTGTGTCCAAAAGCATTTTTGTATTAATTTTTATGTAAGTTTCTCTTTATATGCAGGAAATCTGTCTAAAGATGAACGCGGATGTTTTTGAGCAAAAAATGAAGAAAAGTACCACCTATGGAGCTTGTGACGGTCCATCGTGCCTCTGATGGTCCGTAGGTGGCATCGTAGTGAAGCTGCTGAAGGAAATAGGGAAGTATGACCAAGTATGGGGCTACAAAGTGCATGACGGACCGTCATAGCCATGACAGTCCGTCATTCTTGTTCGTCATGAAGTTCAGAGAAGTAGTCCTAGTACCAAATTCCAAGATTTTAAGTGTTATGGAACGGAGACCCTCGACGGACCGTTGTGCCTGTGATGATCCGTCATACCTGCCGTCGAGGGTAATGAAGAGAGCAGCAGAAGAATTTGCAAAGTATGGGATGACGGAGTCCATGACGGCCCGTCGTGACCACGAAGACCCTTCGGGAGGTCCGTCGACCCAGCCGCGTTTTGACAGATTTTCAGCAAATAGAGTCCTTCTTTGATTAGGTTTTTGTTTTTTTATAAATAGTTCGAAAAACATCGTTTTTGAGGTTAGACACCTGATAGTTAGACTCTTAGATTGTTAAAACTCCGTATTGGTAAACATTGTATTGTGAGATTCTTGATAATCATTAGACTTTTCGTGAGATTATTGATTACTTTGAGAATTCTTGCAAGTGATTTTTGGTGATTAATCAAGCAACCTTTTGGATTTTATTCTTTCTCATTGAAGTAAGTACATGAATTCTTATTTAATATATTTGAATATTGTGTTTATGGCTATGAGTAACTAAACTCCATAACTAGGGTTGTGGGAACCATAGGTGAATAATGAGGTAAAACCTAACTAAAATAACAATTCTAGAATAGTGTATTGCATGTATTGATAATTCTTTCGCTTAGAAGTCTTTTTAACGGATGGCCAACGTTAGAACTCGCGTTAATGCTACTTGCCGGACCAAGGAGGCAGATAATAGGAAAAAAATTATCAACATAGATTGAGTGTATACTATCTAATAGGCTAGTATTGATTGGTACGAGGTAATAAATTAGTCAAATATCAAATACCATGCTTAATATGAGGTAAAGGTAAGGGTTAGTATAGCAACACAGGTAGCCGGACCAAGTTGCGAAGTGAAACTTTCTAGATGCCGGGCCAATTTAGAAATACATAACTTATCACTTTGCATGCAAGATACTAGGAAAGAATTATTATAGTTAGAATTATTAAGTTAGGAACCTGTGGGGAACACGTAAACCCTAGTTACTTTTATTAACTGATTAAACTCCAACATTTGAATCTGTTAGTTGTCTACTTTGATTTAGCTAATTATTTTCATTCATTTAGAAATGAAAAAACCCTTTTATTGTCTTTGTTTTCCAAGGAAATAATCGACTAAATAATAGTAATAATAGATTGAAGTTAAGTCTGAACTATTTTCCTCGTGGGAACGATCCAACCTCATTAGTTCTTATTTGAGAAGTAAGTTTGAACGTATCAATTTTTTGTGCGTCGATGTCCACGGAATTACACTTCAGTGGGGAAATCTCATTATTTCCTCGTCTAGGGGTGCTCCTCTCCTTACAGTCAAGTGGCTTTCCGCTCCTCTACAACTACCTTTCGCCCAACATGGGGAAATTGAAGACTGAGAACTTACGAGGTTGGCACTAAGTTACTGACTTAAGAAATTACTTAAGTCTCAACTGCTGTCCGGAAAAAGGTATTGTCTTCCTCTTTATAATACTCTTTTGACTCTTCTTCCATCCCAAAAAATGATATTTTTTTATGTTTGAAGTTTATCGATCCATGGCTTTTGTTTTAGTCACTGCTGAGTTTATGATATATCAAAGTGATACATGTGTTCTTATTTGGTTTCATGACTTAGTCGAGTCTGCGCTTTGCGGGTTTACATTTAGTGTTGTTTTCCTCTTTTTTTTTTCGTATACACTGTTCAATATCATTGCTTTGTATTACTTCATTTACATGATATATTTTGCTCGTTTAGACGATTTTGTGGGTAGATGATGTTTAATTAGTATCTTCTCACAAACATCTTACTGTGAGTATATCCTGTTATGAGTAGGCTAATGTTCAAGTTTAAGTTACTTTTCAGCTTATTGTCGATCTTCATAGCCTTGGTGTCATTTTTCTATCATTCGTTTCCATAACGAATCCAACTTGATAGTTTCGCTGGTTCATGATTTTTATATTGCATTAGAATAGTTTTGTTTCTCGTTTTTGGGTTTTGATCTTCATATTTTGAAAGTTTGATTTTTTTAGTTATAGTTCGAATAGGGTAGGATCTATCAATATATTGATTCTTATGTTTAAAAAGTTTATTGTCTTTTCCTTGCCATAATGTCACTTATGTATTTGCTCCCTCATAGTTGTTTTTTAATTTTTTATTTCACATGTCTTGTTTGCTCATTCATGCATGATATCAATGTTCCACATTGTGTCTGTCATTCTCTTTTGAGCTAAATATTTTAATTCGAATGTATAGCTGTTTACGCTTTCTTTCGTGTCTCTATTATATTCCATCTCGAGATTGTTTACTGAAATGAATATGAGCTTCTTGGTTCTTGAGACATAGTTTAAATTCGAAACTTTGAAACAACTTCATATCTGTTTGATTTCATCTTGGTTTAAGTACGTCTTATATTTTATTTAGTGCATCATATCTACCTGTTATATGTTCTTTCTAATGGTAGCTTAATCTATGAACTTATAATTTAAGCACGTGACTTGTTCCAGATTATGTTCACTCTAGCCTAAGATAGTTTGGCTTATTTGATATGAGGTTTTATCCACCTCAAAATGCATTAGTCTAATTTTTTATATGATCCGAATTCTGTGAGAATCTTTTCTAGTACTAGTATAGTTTTCTAGACACTCTTCTTTTCATGCTATTTTTTTAGGGTGCAAGTGTTTTTAGTAAACTTCAAGATTCTATTCTTTCTTTAAAATCATAGTATGTCTATGTAATACATTCATTTTGAAATATATATTCCCAGATTTTAACAAAGTCATTGTGACTTCATTAGTGTATAATTCTTACATGCCTTATCACTCTATCTTTATTTTATTTTTATTTTAAAATTTAAAGAGATATTACTTATGTATTTTTATTTTCTATTGTTGCATGAGAAACTCCGTTCGAGTCCCTTGTGCAATCCTTCCCTCCTTGCATATCGAGTTGGGCCATGGAGGCCCAATTTCACTCTCTCATTGGGTCAGACAGCTATGAAGACAACATACAAGGCTAAAAACCGACGAACAGGTCCTGAAGCCGAATACTTGGACTAGATTGGAGACTAGAAAGAAGATCGGGCTAAAAGGCACATTTTTATTTTACTTTACATAATTTTATTCTATTTGGGACTTAGCCCCTGCCATATTATTATTATTTTAGAATTTTAGGACAGGTGGAAATGGGTTAAAGGCCCAAAATGGAATGGGGTCCAAATATTGGTCCAGGCGGACGATTTGGACCCAAATGTTTCTCCCTCTCTCTTTACTTTATCGTTTATTTGTTTGACATTAATTGCCGCTATTTTAGGTTTAAAAATACAAATCTCGACAAAGAGTTATATCGTTTTAATGATATAAGCTAAATCAATCGAATTGAACTAAATTAAAATAATAAAATTTTGCAAGTTAGACGTCTCACTTAGATAAAAAGCTAATAATTCACTTTCAAACAAACTCTAAATATTTTCTTATCTCACGTCTAAGCCATGCAAGTTAATTGTTGAATAATCATGAGTTAGTGAATATTATATGTGCCGTAAAAACAGTCCTAAAATATATATATGGATCCCTGAACCCCCTTTCAAAGTTTTCTTAAGGTTTCCTATTTAAATCTTTTCGAAAACCAAGTTTTTTTTCTTCAAAAATTAAGTGGCGACTCTAAAAAAGTCAAAAAATTATAAAATATTTTTCCGAAATAAAACAGGCTTTGTATCAATTGAGGGAGGTTGCTCAAGTGCGGTACACTCAATGGAAGGACAATAGGCTGGTTGAGTCAAGTCCTAATGAGTGGGATGAATTTGTGGAAGCTTTTCTTGGGAGGTACTTTCCCCGTGAGAGGAAAGAAGTTAAGGTAGAGGAGTTTATCAATCTCAAGCAAGGCAATATGAGTGTTGAGGAATACTCTTTGAAGTTCTCAATGTTATCTAGATATGCCCCATCACTTGTGTCTAATCCAAGGGATGAGATGAGTCATTTTGTGATGGATGTTACCGATTTAGTGAGGGAAGAATGTCATAGGGCGATGGTACATGATGATATGACCCTAGATAGAGTCATGGTGTATGCTTAATCAATTGAAGAGTCTAAACTTAAGAGGATGTCTAGAAACTTTTAAAGGGGTGGTTGTAGTGAAAAATATCAATCTAGGTTTAAGAAGCGGCCTTAAACTCAAGAAGAACCTAAGAGTGCTAAGGTGAAATTGGAGAAAGGAGGACGTTTTCAAAATGACAAACCTAAATGTATCACTCATAGAAAGAGGCACTATCGGGATTGCCTAAACAGTACCGAGAGTTGCTTTTGTTGTTGTAAAGAAGGACACAAGGTGAGAGATTGTCCTTCAATTTCTTCTACAGGAAGAGAGGGTAAGCAAGTTGCACCTAATGTTCTAAGATACGATGCTCCTAATAAGAGGCGTTTCTATGCACTCCAGACTAGAGGAGAGAAGCTGGATGGTGATGATGATGAGGGTAAGTCCTTGCATTTCTCTTTTTATTTCTATGAGTTCCTTCTAAGTGGGGGAGTATGGTTAGTAGATGGGATAGAAAGTCATAGAAGCATGTTGCAAGTGCATGATGTTTAGGAGTTTTGTTGGAATTGAATTTCATTGATTTTTTTTCATAGCGCATTTTATGAAGTTATGATTTTGTTGTAACATGTGTTTATGTTATTTGATCTTGAATATTAGCATGTTTCCATCATGAATTGCCTAAAAGTTGCATTTTCGAAAAAGTTGAAAAAATCTCTGTGAAGGGACTGCCTGCTCACTGTAAAATTTTTGAAAAATGACTATCAGTCTTTGGTCTAAAATTCTTTAAATGTGGATATAACTGATGTATATGACTATGATAGTGAATATAAAATGATTTATAGCTATTTGGAATGAAGCATCTGAGTTTTGTAACAAGATGAGTTAAAGAATATTTTCTAGTCTCTTGTTGTGTTGTGATCCTCTTTATTATGCGTAATTGATGTTCTCTAGATGTCTGTATTTTTGAGATGTTATATGGTATGGTCCTGATTTTTAATTGAATCTCTATTCTTGGAAGGGTTCGGAGAGTGGCAAGTGTAATTTGACGACAAATGTTGTCCAAGTGGGGAGAATGTAAGATCCCGAAAATGACTTAGGTGAAATATATCCTAACATATTTTTTCATGATTGTATACATTACTAAATTTGTCTATAATTTGTTATTGAGTCAGCATCTAAGAGTTTAGGTGCATTGGAAGTCAAACGTCAAGGGACGACCAAGACGTTTGACGATTAAGTCACCTATATGTTTCGTATGTGGTTTTATGTGTTTATGTGTGATTCATGAGGTTTTAAGGTTATTATTTGAGTTATTATTGTGTATATATGGAGTATCTCAAGTTTCGTGAAGTTTGGAGGTCAAACGTCCAAGAACGTCCATGACGTTCAAAAGTTTTGCCTTGAAATGACCTTGTGTGTCTATGCATGTTTTGTTGAGTTTTACGTGTTCATTTTGGATGAAATTAATGTGAGAGGTCCTAAACTCATATACGATCGTGTTTGTTTTTGGAAATGTCTAGGAAAACATTTCAAGGACCATCCAAGGGTCCTTGAGGAAGGACCCTTCATGGTGCGCAAGAATGTCAAAGACACCCCACCTACGGAAGGCAATCGACGCCCAATGGGTCAATCGACGCCCCGTAGGTGAGTCTCGTCATTTGGTAATTACTAGTGGGAGAGTATAGGTCAAATACCAGCCTCACTCCCAGACAATGGACCAACAAAATGGTTCGTTGGTCAAGGGACGGGCCGTCGATGGTCATCCGTCCGTGAGGACTGTCTCCTGTGTGCAGTTACTATAATTTGAGGGGTGAAATTCTAAATTCACCCCATGTACAAATAAGATAAATTGAGGTTCACAAAGGTTCTTTTTGGCATTTTATGTATGTTTATAATCCTAAAACACATAGAAGATTTCATTCTTCAAAATCAAAATCCAAATTCCCTTAGAAAATCCCTAGAACTCCATTAGAGTCAAAACTCAAGGAATAGATTTGATTGGAGAATTGAGTTGAGATTATTCATCAAATTGAAGAATTAGCTTCATTGAGGTATGATTTTTGATACTTGAAACTCTATTCATCATGAAGCCCAACTTTCAAAGATGTTTTCTAAACTTCTCAAAGATGAATTGTCCAATTTCATGATCTATGCATGGGTTCTTGCATTAAAGGTTTTAAGCATTGAATATTGATTGAATTGTGATTAATTAGATTATTTTAACTGAATTAACCTATGAAACCTGTAATTGATGAACCCTAGTTTTTGACTACTTTATGGGTTAAGTAATATTAATCTAATGTTTATGAATTCTCGTGTAGTTTTCAATGGTCTATCTAATGATGTAAGAATTGTATTCAATTGATGTTTAGGTTGTATTAGATTGACAAACATATGTTGAATTAACCTAGTTTCATTGAGTGTGATAGTTTTTATATTTAATTGTTGGTTCATGGCTATAAGTAAGGGCCACATGGTATTGAATTGGATGAATTTAGCATTGGACTGAGGTGTTGAGAATTTAGTGGTGGTACGCTGCCCTAATACCCTTTATTTTATGATTATTATTCTTCAATTATGTTGTGATTAGTATGTTCCACTTATGGTGGCGGTGTTATGTGCTTTACGTGCAATTGATGTGGCCTTGTTGGCGTTACTTTATGTATTATGATGATTATGGCCTTGTCGACAACTATTTGAAGTAATGTGATTATTTGTTTAGTTTATTATGTGAAGTATGATATTAGCTACCTACATTATAAGTAATGTGAAAATATGTGGGTTTCTTCTATTGATGTTATTTAAGTGATCATGATAGACTATGAATACGACTTTATGTGTATAGTCTTAGGGTTGATACATGGTTATTCCAACTTGACTATATGATTCTATGATGTTCATATTGACGATGATATTATACTCTATAGGATGATTATATGGAGGATACGGTTATTTATATGTGCTTCTAGAATGACACATAATATGTGTTAAAGTGACATATGTTGTGTCTTGTCTTGGTTGAGTTATGTCCCTTACTTGATGCATGTATGAATATGAATATGATACGTATTCAATTAGGATGCTAGAACTTATTATTCTTGTATGTATGAATGACATGAGACCTTGAATTATATTAAGAGAATTCTTTATGTGGAACCTTGAACCTAGTGGCAAGGTCATGAATGTTCAAGTCGAAAGACGTAATGGTATACTTCAAATAAATGAATGATAGACTTAAGGTTGATTGGCTGGAACGGTATCATATCGAACCTTAGGAAATTAATGATGAGCTTCCTTTCGCCATTGTAAAGTATCCAAAGAGGAACTCTATGGTTGGGTAAATGTGATTGGGTTATCAACTTGATATGGAACCCTTTATATGAACCTTAAGTGTAAATTACTCTATGAGAACAAAGGATATCACCGAGTTAGTATGGTAAGGGAAGTAGTTCTAGTTAAAGAATGATACTAGATTATAAAGCATGCCCTTCATATTACTTAATTGTGTGCCTAATGGGATGTGTCTAACTTCTACCATTTCTAAGTAGAACACCCTCATCGGAGTAGGTTAGAACTCAAAATTACATGTCTTGCTATCATGGTCTATCTCAGTTATTACCTATTATCATCATATGGAATACCTACTAGCATTAGAGAAGTTCTATTAAATTTAGGTGCTGGTATGAGACGCTATCTTGAAATTGCACAATATGCTTTGAAGGTGTAAGTTGGATTTCCTATGTCTTGTCCAAGACCACTACTTGAATTTCCTTTATGTGATAAATGTCTCCTAAATGAACTAATGAATGTAATGACTCAAGTAAACAAAGTATGTTAAATGAATAAGTACTTACCTAGAGTAGTTAAGGCTTGTGAAGTTAAGGTGTGAAGGTGGCATAGGAATGGTCACTTCGTATCTTACCTAGATAAGTCTTAAGGATGAATCTAGTTAGTGAAAATGGTTGAATATGTAGACATTAACTAAACTTAGGTAGTCTTAAGGATTATTTAGGTAGTCCTGAAGAGGTCAATCACTGATGTTATCTTCTTGATTTACTTAAGTAAGTCTTTTGACATCCTTTGTAAAGAGAATGTCATATTATCTATATGTTGTTATGTTAAGTGATAAAGGTTCTATCGTAGATATTTTAAAGGATTTTTAAGTGTCTGTGTAAGGGATTGTATGGGCGGTCGCTTCATAACTCACTCAAGTGAGACTTAGAATCACCTTTGGTAGAAGGATCTCATGTTCATGTGTATGGTTGATTGTAAGTGTGTATGTGTCTCATTTGGAGTAGTCTTGAGGATCATTTAGGCATGCTTAGTGAGGGTTTACGGGCATCTCTTGTTGTGTTGCTTAAGTGAGACTTAGGGTAGCTTTTAGTGGGATAATTACATACTAGAAGGTGTCTTAGGTGAAGAGAAGACACTTCATTGTTAAAGTGAAACATTGAATATAAGTCACTGTAATGTTTTTTCAAAAATGAACTAAATCGCTTAGATGTTATCTTATGTGATTCTAAGGTGTTAAATGTTGTTCTTATGATTATAATATGATTTTAAATGAAAAGATGCATATTTCAAAAAAAAATGTCCGTTTTCATGATTTTATGCATAATGTCATACTTAGTACAATTGTTTGTACTAATTCCATATATTTTGTTATCTATAAAGGTGTAGGTGAAAGGTGAGAAGGATCATGAAGGAGAGATTTGATTCTAGAGTTGTTGAAGCGGAGTGAAGTATGTCCTCATTTGACTCGAGGGAAGACATAAATGCCTTTTATTTCAAAATATTTTAATAGACTATGTATTTCCATATTTGAAGTATGAGCCGATGAGATTGAGACTTAGTATCTCCTATGATTTCTAATGAAAGATGTTACTATAGATATTCTAATATTTTGTGAAAATTATTAATTCTGCACTACTTTTCATTATGTATCTGTGATGAACGATACGGAAAGGTCTTGTACAAGACCTCCGAGAGGTCAAGTACGCTAGCTGCAATCCGAGATTGACCCTAACTCCTAGGGTGTGATTTTGCGATGTGAAAGAATTAATGGTGAAATCGTCCCTTTACAGAGTACCCAAAACCCTCCCCTAGCTTGGTCTTCAACGGTGTCTTCCAATAGGGAGGGAAAAAAAAGAGAAGGAAGAGAGTTTTGTTTCGTAAGTTGTAATTGGTGTAATGGGGTTGGGGTCTTTATATGGGGGGTTTATTAAGTTAATTAGACTTACCTTAATCCCTAACTAACCACCAAACCCCTTAACTAATTAGTTAAGACATAGTTTAAAATGTGCAGCAAAACAGGTTACTCACCAACAAGACCCCGTCGATGCCTCGTGCCTCAATTAAACGACCACCCCCTTTCGTGTTGCACGTCCATGAAAGAGTTGAGAGAGTGTGCAACAGATCCCCTTTGAATGAATTGGCTAAGTATTGGTGTACGGATGGCATCAACGCCCCGTTGATCAACACATGCTCCATCGTCTGCCTCTCGTGGGTGCACACTGCCCAGGCTGTGCTTGACTCAACCTGCAAGGCTCCCCCTCAAGGGCCCTTGGTCTCTCTTTGGGGAGTTGTAACCAGACGTTTCAATCATGAATCTACATAGTTAATCACATGTTAGAGATCCTTCCACTAATTTTTATTATTTTCCGACTCATAAAAGCTAATCAAATAGAATAAGGCCCTCTAGTACCTCCTTGAACTACTTTCCGAACGTCGTGGACGTTCTTGAACGTTTTGGTTTATAGACTTCCTAAATGAATCATATTAATCAAAATAGACCTTAAATAGTGTCTAGATCTTATGACTCTTATGTTAGGCTCTAGAACACGTCTTGGATTTTTGAAGTGTTACAGTAATCCTTAATTCATAGATAACCATTCAACTATGGAGTCCTTTCAATGCTTTTTCAAACATGATCTAAGTAAAAAAATCCTATCTTTCAATATAGCCATGGGTTCTTTCTCAAATTGATTTGAAAAGCATTCTAATAATGAATATATGTTTAGCTACTTATGTTATGATGTATTTCTATCCAATTTTATGTAGAACACATGATCCTCCTAATTTCTCAAATTGGCCTATGATGTGGGTCTTGTGATCTTGATTTTCATATTTATATTATTGTTATTAGATTGTATTAAATTGCTTATTGCTATTACTATCTATATCAATTGAATATGAATTGTGGAGGAATGATCAAAGATGATCATTAGCTTAGAGATTTGGTAAGTTGACCTATTTTATTAATTAACTTATATTGTACATTGAATTGTGTTCATTGGTTTGGGCTACTTATGGTGCCGGTGTTTATATTCTTGTACATGTTTATATATTGTGATCATGGACTTGAAGGAATTAGATGCAAGACGAACTGATATGACCATTTCGATGTTTAAGAAGTTGAAGGATTTAGCCTTGATTCTAATATCATGTTCTAAGTGAATTGATGTTATGTTAAGTTACTTCCACACCAGTTGCATGATCTAGGTTTGTGGATGATGTTGTATATATGTGAATGATCATGTTATGATGTGGTGTGTTCTATATGGCTAATGATGATGAACACTCTTATAGCATGACCTACACCTATATGAACCCTATATGAATGTGCGATTAAAGTATAATAGGAATCTTCTATTCTGATGTTGAATATATTAGTGTATCCTATGATGTAATGTGAGTGTGTGTAGTCTATAGTCCTTAATACTTTATATGTGTGTATGACTTGAGACTTGAGGATTGTTGTACATGTGTTGTGATCTTTTGAGGGTGGCTTCCTCAATGCTATGTGATAGACATTATGTGATCATGTTGACCAATGTACACACAATGCATGCATATTATGAATAGGGTACGTTCATGACGATTAAAGAAAGGATAGTTCTCCTATGCATCATTACCTATTTGTATGCATGTGTCGTATATGATTAATGAAGTTATGAACATATGTGACTAGAGGTGTTATGTGTAGGTAGATCTCACATGGTATGACCACACATATGATATATGATTGTATGAATGAGTGAAAGGACATTGTCACATGAATTAGGGTGTATGATGAAAGGACATTCTCATCTTAGAATCCTTTGATCAATATGATGTATGAAGGAGCACGCTCCCAAAGCCTTCTTTCTGAACTAATGCACTAAATGCTTAAATATATTTAAAAAGGGAGTTAAATCCTAGAACCGAGTGAATATGACAAATAAGAGTGGGGTTTCTTGGATGTAAGTTCGGCTTCCCACAAAGAGAACCTTAACCTTTAGCAAGTCCGAGTTCCCAACATCGATGTTGTCTAATGAGATGGAAAACTCCATGCTAGTAAGTCAAAGTTTCTTGAAGCAATCTCCATGTTCCATAATAAAGGTCCTCGTAGGTTATAACTTGTGGTTTCCAACTAAATAGTTATATATGAATGGTTGCACATTAGGCAAGTGTTAACCTTCACTTTTCGGTGTGGGAGTAGAATCTGTAGTCTTTAGACATGCTAGTGTGTCCTTGTATGTTTCATGATGATCACATGATCTATGTCGGTAAAGGTCAAACGTCCAAGAACATCCAATATGTTTGAAAGTTAGTCTTTAGACATGCTAGTGTGTCCTTGTATGTTTTCCTTGTTCTTATGTGTTGTTTTATGTCCAAAAACAATAGCGGTGACCAGCACCTTAATAGACATAGTTAGGGTCAAAACGTGTGAGAACGACTCCCCAGAGACCACCCTAAGGGACCTCAAGGAAGACCCAAACGTTAGACAAGGAGGCTGCCAAAGGCAGCAAGCAGAACCAACATTTGGACCTTCCTGTGCGACGCACAACCAGCATGCAGCTCACTGCCTCAAAATTATTTGGTACAAAAATTCAGAGGCTTCTCCGCGACGTGCAGTCACTTCCCAGATTCAGGTGCGTCATTTTAAGTCAATTTTACAATTCTAAAAGACCCTATGAGTATGGGGGTGTTTTGTTAACATAGGGGGACGTTTATTTACTGTTTTAGGACCTTTTCAAACACTTCCACAAGCCAAAACCCCAATAGCCAGTAAGAAATAAAAAACCTCAAAACTTTTTTCTCTTCCAAAACCCCCAAAACCTCCACTATAGACCAAGCTCAAGAACAATCTATGGAGATTGATTCTTGGAGCCTTCTCCGCAGATTTTCATGGGATTTTTAATGTATAAGGTATGGTAATCCATCATTTGTAGATAACCATACATCTGTGTAATCCTTTCAAAGCTTTTCCAAACATGATTCTAAGTCAAAAATCTTATCTTTCAATCTAGCCATGGGTTCATTCTCAAATTGATTTCAAAAGAAATCTAATGATGAATAAATGTTTAGATACTTAAGTTATAATTAATTTCAATAATATTTTATGAAGAACCCATAATTCTCCTAATTTCTCAAATTGGCCTATAATGTTGGTCTTGTGATCTTGATTTCATGTTTATAGAATTGTGACTAGGTTGTATTGAATCGCTTACTGCTATTACTATCTATATCAATTGAAAATAAATTTTGGAGGATTGATCAATGATGATCATTAGCTTGGAGATTTGGTAAGTTGATCTTTATCCTTTAATTAACTTAGAATGTATATTGAATTATGTTTATGTGTTGTGATCATGACATTTAAGGCATTAGATGCAAGATAAACTACTATGATTATTTCTATGTTATGGAAGTTGAAGCATTTTACCTTGATTCTAATATCATGTTCTAAGTTAATTGATGTTCTACGTATCTGAACGATCATATTAGAATGTGGTGTGGTCTATATGGATAATAATGATGAATACTCTTACAACATGACCCCTACCTATATGAACTCAATATGAGTGTGTAATGAAAGTATGCTTGGAATCTTCAATTATAATGTTGAATATGTTAGTGGCTCCTACGATGTAATGTGAGTGTGTGTTGCCAACATACCTTCATACTCTATTTGTGTGTATGACCTGAGACTTGAGGATTGTTGTACATGTGTTGTGATCTCTCGAGGGTGGCTTCCTCAATGCTATGTGATACACATTATGTGATCATGTTGACCAATGTACACATACACACTTCATGCATGTCGATAAATAGGGTAGATTCATGTTGATTAAGGAAAGCATAGTTCTCCTATGCATCATTACTAATTTCTATGCATGTGAAATATATGATTAAAGAAGTTATGAACATCTGTGATTAGAGGTGTAATGTGAAGGTAGATCTCACATGGTAAGCACACACACATGATGTATGATTTTATGAACATGTTAAAGGACATTCTCACATGTGGTAGTGTCTATGATGAAAGGACATTCTCATCTTAGAATCCTTAGAGCAATATGATGTATATAGTGTCTATGATGTACGGGCATTCTCATCTTTGAATACTTTGAGCAATATGATGTATAAAAGAGCAACCTCCTAAAGCCTTCTTTATGAACTAATGACCTAAAGGCTTAAATATATTTAAAAAGGGAGTCAGATCCTAGAACCAAGTGAACATGACCAATAAGAGTGGGGGTTTCACGTCAGCAAGTACAGTTTCACACAAAGAGAACCTTCACGTTTAGCAAGTCCGGGTTCCCAACATAGACGTTGTCTCATGAGATGGAAATCTCCACGCTAGTAAGTCATGGTTTCTAGAAGTAATTTCCATGATCCATAACTACGTTCCCCAGTAGCTTATAACTTGTGCTTTTCACCTAGATAGCTATGTACAAATGGTTGCACCTTAGGCAAGTGTTAGCCCTCTCTTTTTGGTGTGGGAGTAGAACACCAGATTCCATGTAGCTCACATGATCTATAACGGTTATGGCTATGTATCCCTAAGGTTGATAAATTAAATAAGATACGAATATAAATTCTAATCTAAATTCCTTGACAAGTGTACTTAGAATAGTTAGGAATATGGACCCTATCTATGCATTTCACTAGATGAATTCAAGAAAGGATATGATTAGAGCCTCTTATGAAGTAAAGAGTTAAGTTATGTATGAATGTATGAATGCATGTCAAGTAACTTTTCTATGTTAGGACATGAATTATTACTATGCGGTGAATTGCACTTATGGCTTCTAAGTAAGTTTAATTAGTATATGTGGAGGTATGGGAATCCATGTGTACATTGCACAAGTATGCTTGTGAAGGATTTATGAGGGTGGTTTACCTATGATATGAACTAATTATGTTATGACTAAGCTTGTAGTAAAGGAAAGAATCCTGATATTATGGTATGAAGTATGTGGCCTTATGTCTAGTTGTAAATGAAAGTGTTATGACTTGTCAATAATGTTATTACTTCTCTAGGGTGACTTCTAAGGTATACTTGGTGGAAGTAGTATTATGGGATGCTACCTACACATTGCACTATGTGACTTAGGAGTTGTTTTAGGTTAAAGTCCTTATGTGAAGTTAATATCTATGATGTGCTTATGACTTGTGAATATATGTGGTTGTTTTTATGGAGCATATATATAAAAGACTATTGTAAGGTGAACTAAAGGAGATACATTGTACTAAGTACACTTGAGGGTTACTTAACGAAAGAAGTAAGATAAAATAGAGGTAAGGTATTGTATGTATTGAATATGTCTCAAAGTATTATAAATCGCTTTATGTGATATTATTAGTAGTATCCATGTCTATATGATGTATGTGAACTATATTGAGCTTATATGTGCCTATGTTCTTGCAGTTCACTAAAAAGACATGTTTGCATGTTTTAAAATGAAATTTCCTCTTTAAATGCATATTTTTGTATTGTTGCAATACTTAGTGCATTCTTGTACTAATAAAATTCTTCTTCATCTTTTTAGACAAAGTGTAGGTGTTGATGGCTAGAAGATGTCCCCTATGTGAAGAGCTTGGATAGATCTCCCAAGTTCAAATAAAGGATCCCTTATGATTCAAGGGTTGCCTATGTCAAGATGTTTCTTTAAGTTAATGTAATAACTTAGACTTATATTTATGTTATTAAGGGTCGTGTCCCTATTCTATTCTATTTGGTTGTGTCATAATATTATAAAGAGACTTAGAGTCAAATTATGTATTATGATATTTTATATATATATA
>NC_028643.1:23362042-23400095 GCF_001406875.1 Solanum pennellii
ATATATATATATATATATATATATATATATGAAATAGTGTTTCTAGCATATGATGTGCTACGAAAAGTTTTATATTTTCCTCTATTTTTATGATTACGCAATGAAAGATGTCGAAGGGCTTGTCTTAGACATATGAAATGTCGGCGACGCCGTGTGACAATTCAAGAGTGATCCTTTCTCCTAAGGTGTACTTGCGGGGCGTGGCAAACCTTAGATTTGATTACTTTATGGGTAATTTGATTATGTCTTAATGCCATTGAATTATTCTGATGTTTGATTAGAACTATTGAATTATGAATAAATTATTATACAATTGTTAGTTGGCTTCCCTAATTACATAAATTTATGTTGTATTATCCTTAATTCATTATAAATTGTGATTATTGGGTTGAATTGATGATCATGGTCATTTGTAAGGGTCTTTGATTATTGTGATAGATGAATTGTCTATGAATTGAAGTTGTGAGGTTTGAGCAATGATACGTTAACTTAACTTTTTCTATATTGTGTACTATAGTTCTTAGATAATCATGATGTTTTGTATGGTCCACTTATGATGGCGGTGCTTATGTGCTATACTTGTGACTGATGTCGCCTTGTCAGCATTACTTTATGAATTGTGAATCAATGTGGCCTCATCGGCATTACATTATGCATTATGGATTTATCTTGTTATAAACTTGATTATTTGAATATTATAAATGTCTATATTACTTATGTGTTTAGTGGAGTGAATGCATGAGTCCTTCTAGTTGATGATGTGTGTGTCTAGTAGACTATAATGTATTCATTAGGTGCATTACTTGATAATGAAGTATGATGTTTCATGATAGATTATATGATACTTGTATTACTTAGATTGATGATACTATAGTAGTGAGTAGGATGACCCATACTTCAAAAATATAGGAATAGTAGTTTATTACAATACTATGAAAATAAAAGATATATATGTTTGTATGCCCTCGAGTTAATTGAGGACATATTTCACATCGCTTGAAAGACTCTAGAATCCAAGCTTTCCTTCATGATCGTTCTCACCTTTAACCTACAACTTTAGAGATAACAAAATGTATGGAGTTATTACAAACAATTGTACTAAGTATGAAATTATGCATAAAATCAATAAAATCGGACATTTATTAGAAATATGCATTTTTACATTAAAAAATCATATAATAATCATAAGAACAACATTTATCAACATAGAAAACAAAAAATAACAGTTAAGCAATTATTCACATTTTAAAACTAACTTTACAGTGAGCTTAATTCACTGTACATTGAAGTTATTCACTGTTACAAAGAAACCTCTTCACTTAATCTTAAACATTTTTAGCATATAATTCCCCCACTAAATTTATCCTAAGACTCACTTAAGCATCATAAAGATAGACCGCCAATACACCCTCTCTAAGTATGCCTGAATTATCCTCAGGACTACTTATAATAAGACACATACATACTTACAAGATATGAAACACATCAACATGAGATTTCCTCTACCAAAGGTGATTCTAAGTCTCACTTGAGTGAGTTGTGAAGAAAGCACCTATACAATCCCTTACAGACACACTTAAGAGATCGTATAGACTACCTATGATAGAATAATTCTCACTTAACACATCAACACAAAGATAATATGACATTCTCTTACTAAAGGACACCAAAAGACTTACTTAAGTAAATCAAGAAGGTAACATCCATGATTGACCTCTTCAAGACTACCTAAATAATCCTTAAGACTACCTAAATTTAGATCATGTCTACATATTCAACCATTTTCCCTAAATAGAGTCATTCTTAAGAGTCATCTAGGTAAGATACAAAGTGACCATCCCTATGCCACCTTCACACCTTAACTAGACAATCCTTAACTACTCTAGGTAAGTACTTATTTATTTAACATACTTCATTAATTTAAGTCATTACATTTATTAGTTCATTTAAGACTCATTCATCACATAAAGGACAATCAAGTAATGTTCTTGGACAAGACCTAGGAACTCCAACTAACATCTTCAAAGCCTACCGTGCAATGCCTAGATAGAGTCCTATACCACAATCTGAACTTCATAGAACTTCTCTAATTCTAATAGGTATAACATAAGATGAAAATAGGTAATAGGCGATATAGACCATGATACAAAAGCATGGAAATCCGGAGTTCTATCCTACTCCGATGAGGGTGTTCCACTTGTCAATGGTAGAACTTGGACACATCCCTTGTGGGCACATGGTTAAGGAATATGAAGGGAGTGCTTTGTACTCTAGTCTTATTCTCTAACTAGAGATAATTCCCTTACCATACTCACTCGGTGCTAGTCTTGGTTCTCATAGTGTCATTTAAACTTAAGGTTAATAATATAAAGGGGTTTCATATCAAGTTCATAACCTAATCACAATTACCCTACCAAAGAATGGTCCAATAGGGATACCTTACAATGGCGACAAAAAGCTCATAATGGCTTTATGAGGTTGTATATGATGCCATTCAATCCAATCAAACTTATGTCTATCATTCCTTTACTTTGAAGTATACTATTACGGCTTTTTGACTTCAACGATCATAACCTTACCAATAGAATCAAGGTTTCACATAAAAGACTCCCTTAACATCATTTAAGGTCTAAGGTTATTCATACTTACAAGATTAAGAGGCTTTAGCATCCTAATTTAAGACATCTTATACACATCATACATGAATCAAGTAAGGCACACAAGTCAACCAAGACAAGACACAACATACATTACTTTAACAAATATCACATGTCATTCTAGAAGCACATAGAAATAAAGCTTATTAACTTTAAGTCATCCAATACACTACCATATCACTATCAATATTACCATGATATACTTACAAACTCAAGTAGGATCAACCATGCATCTACCTTAAGACTAAACACCTCAAGCCATAGTCATTGTCTAACATGATCATCTTATTAGCATCAATAGAAGAACACATATACTTTCACATTTTTAACATATAGGTAGATATTATCATAATACACATAATCAACTATACAAATCATCAAAATACTTCAAGTAGTTGCCGACAAGGCCATGATCATCATATTACTTAAAATAATGCCGACAAGGCCACATAAATTGAAAGTAAAGAACATAACACCGCCACCATAAGTGGATTGTACGAATAAAAACATAATTGAAGATTAATAAACATAAAATAAAGAGAATTAGGTCAGCGTACCACCACTCATCCTCAACACTTCAATCCAATGCTAAATTGTCCAATTCAATATTATAAGGCCTTTACCCATGGCCAAAACCAATAATTCAATACAATTATAACAATAATCAACGAAACTAGGTCAATTCACTACATAATAATCAATGTAATACAACCTAGATATGAATTCAATATAATTATCACATAATTCAATAATCCATCGAAAACTACACTAGAATTCATAAACATTAGATCAATATCACTTAACCCATAAGTTAGTCAAAAACTAGGGTTCATAATTTTAATGGGTTCATAGGTTAATTGAGATAAAATTAATAACAATTCAATCAATAAACAATTCTTAAAAACCATTTATGCAAGAACCTATGGATAGATCATGAATTGGACAATTCATCTTTAAAAATTTAGAAAACATCTTTGAAAATTGAGCTCCTTGATGAATAGAGTTTCAAGGATAAAAATCCATACCTAAAAAAATATAATACTTCAATCATATGAAAAATATCCTCTCAATTTTTCAATCCAAGCCGTTCCTTGAGTTTTGGCTCCAATGGAGTTCTAGGGAATTTTTTAAGGGAATTTTGGTTTTGATAGTTGAAGAATGAAATATTCTATGTGTTTTAGGCTTATAAACATATTTAAAATATCCAAAATACCCTTTAGGAACCTCCCTTTCTCTTATTTGTACGTGGGGTTAATTTACAACTTCACCCCTCACTTAACACTGAAGATGCACGCAGAGACAGTTCCATCGATGTTTGGTAGTCGACGAACTGTTTGTCCACAAACGGACCATCCTGTCATCCATTCATTTGGTTCAGAGAGTCACCTTTGGCCTCTCCTTTTACCTTCCTTAGTCCCAACCGAAGATACACCACCAACGGGGCGTCGACGGACCCACTGGGCGTCAATTGCTATCTGTTGGTAGGGCTGTCTTGGATAGTCTTGAGCGCCAACTCTAGTCCTTCGTCAAGGACCCTTGGATGGTGCTTGGGGATGTTTTCATGAACGTTTCCAACCCAAATATGATTTTATACGAGTTTGGTACCTTTCACATGAATTTCATTCAAAAAGAACACATAATACTCAGCGAAACATTCATAGACACACAAGGTCATTTCAAGGCAAAACTTTCAAATGTCATGGACGTTCTTGGAGGTTTGACATCCAAAATTCAAAAAACTTGACAGACTTACTATATGCACCAAAATAAATCATTTAAGGAACTTATAACCTCATGAATTACACAAAAACACATAAGGCCACATATGAGGCACAAAGGTGACTTAGTCGTCGAATGTCTTAGTCGTCATTTGATGTTTGACTTCCAATGAAGCTTAAATCTTAGACTTTGCCTTAATAACACATTATAGACCATCTTAAGACCTTATACAATCATGAAAAACATGTTAGGCTCTAGTTCAGCACAGTAAATTTCGGGATCTTACATATGTGAAGTAGGAAGCTAGTAATGATTCTTGTTGAGTTACTAGATTGAGTAAGGGTATGGGGATTCTCTTGGTCACTGCACTTTTTGAATTGAAAGGAGTACATGGGTAATGATATTTCTTTATTTATGTTTATATGTACTCTTATTTATTCTTTTTACTATTATGGATTGATGATAGAGTAATTTGGCTATGTTGACTTGACTAGAGTTGATGTTGTTGTTCTTGTGATGTACATTCCTATGACCTGAAGAACATGTCCTATTGGTTTTTATAGTCTTGTTTAATGTACATAAAGGTTTTTAATGAAAATTGCATACTTACTGAAATTTCCCTTTTCTTAGCATGTTTTTAAAGTATGTGTGCATATGGTCTCATACTTAGTACAAGTTGTGTACTAACCCCATTTCTTCCTTTTGCCCAACATTTTAAGTTACAGTCGTTGAAGTGATTTTGAAGGCAACTCGAAGAAGTCTCGGATTTCTTGATCATCCAAGTAGGGTTGGTCCTCACTTTCCAAGGGCGATTCAACTATCTAGCTAATGGAGTTGTTTTGTATTTAAGACTTCTATGTTTATTTCTTTTCCATTTAGTATGAAACATTGTATAGCCCATGTGAGGCATTCTTACTTTGATGTATTGGTTTTGCCAAAGTTTTTTCACTCTTATTAGAAGGTTATGAGATGAGACAACTATAATGACTATATTTTTTAAGTGTCCATCCACGAGTGGCATCGACACTCCGTCGATTCACCAATGGCCTGTCTGTGGCATCCGTTGGTGACATTGTCTCTTGAAAACTTTTGCCTACTCTTGCAAGGGCCCTTGGTTGGTATTTGGGAATTCTTACCCAAATATTTTCACCCTAAATCAACTTAAACACATGTTATACACCCTTTCACCCAATTTTATCAATTTCCGACTCCTAAAAACTAGTTAAATAGGCTAAGGCACGCTAGTACCATCTTGAACTAGTTTCCAGACATCATGGATGTTCTTAGACGTTTTAGTTTATAGACTTCCTAAATTACTTATATACATTAAAATGTACCTTAGAACATTGTCTAGGCCTTATGACACTTAAGTTAAACTTCAGAACACGTCTTGGATTTTAAAAGTGTTACATGAGTTTTTAAGTTAAATTTTCCTAATGAACCCGTCTTAGTGGGGGGGGGGTAATTCAATTCATAGAGGTCGTATAAACTTTTGTTTAAAATCTTGTAAAATGATTTCTACTGAGTGTCTTAACCATATTGTAGAAGTAAAAAATCTTGAGTCCGACATCCCTACTATTTAGTCGGTCCCCGTAATGAAGGAATTTTTGTAAGTCTTTCCCGATTACTGTCCCAGAATTGTTCCAAACAGGAAATTGACTTTTGTATTGACCTATTGTTTGATACTAATCCCATTTATATCCCTCCTTACTGGATGGCTGAGAAAGAATTGAAAGAGTTAAAATTTCAACTCAAATACTTGTTAGATAAGGGTTTTATTCAACCTAAAATTTCATAACGGGGAGCTACGATGTTGTTTGTTAAGAAGAAGGATGGGTCCCTTGGGATGTGCATCAATTATCGCCAACTCAATAAGGTTACCATTAAGAACAAGTATCCTCTTCCTCGGATATGACTTGTTTGATCGACTCCAAGGGGAAAGCTACTTTTCTAGGATTGACTTGAGATCGGGATATCACCAACTTGAGGTTAGCGGTGAGGATGTACCTAAAAAGGCCTTTCAAACTAGGTATGGTCACTATGAGTTCCTAGTAATGTCTTTTGACCTCCCTAATGCCCCGACAACATTTATGGACCTCATGAATAGGGTGTTTCGAAGTTACCTAGATTCCTTTGTCATTATTTTCATTGATAATATCTTTGTATATTCAAAGAATGAGGGTGAGACATGGATCATTTGAGAGTGGTATTACAAATCCTTATGGAACACCAAGTATTTTCCTATTATATCAAGTGCAACTTTTGGTTGGGATCGGTGGTGTTTCTTGGTCATATTATCTCAAGTGAGGGTATAGAGGTCAATCCAAAGAAAATCAAGGAGGTTAAGAATTGGTCTATAACATTACCTCTAACCGACATTAGAAGTTTCTTAGGTTTAGCTTGGTACTAAGGATGTTTGTAGATAGTATTGCATTCATTGCTTCTCACTTGACTACCTTGACCCAAAAGATTGTGAAATTTTTGTGGTCGAAGGCATGTGAGAGAAACTTCCAAATTTTTAAAGATAGGCTTACCTCCACTCCGGTGTTAAAATTACTAGAGGGTACCAAGGGTTTTGTGGCATATTGTGATTCATCCGGAGTAGGTTTAGGGTGTGTTCTTATGCAACATGGGAAGGTAGTAGCCATTGCCTCTAAACAACACGAGTTGCATGAGAAGAATTATCCAACTCATGATCTTTAATTAGCGGCCATAGTGTTTGCTTTTAAAATATGGAGGCATTACTTGTATATTGTTCATGTTGATGTTTATACCCGACCATAAGAGTCTTAAATATGTGTTTACTCAAAAGGAGTTAAATCTCAATCAAAGAAGATTGTTGGAATTGTTGAAAGATTACGACATGAGCGTTCTCTACCACCCCTGCAGTCCTAATGTGGTTGCGGCTGCTTTAAGTATATGACCATGGGAAATGAGTCTCATGTGGAAGAGGGTAAAAATACTTAGTGAATGATGTTCATAGGTTTTCTCGGTTAGGTGTTCATTTGGAAGATTCTCCAAATGGTGATTTCGTGTGTCATATCGAATCCTAGACCAAAATGAGACCGACATCGTTAACATCTCAGAGGTCGTAGACAAGCCTCTTCTTACCTTTCATCACAAACACAGTTAAATTTGCGGAAAATTTAAATTTTTTTAATACTTATCGAAGTGTACTTAGACTTCATATGATTACTGCATAAGAGTGTTATACTAATAAGATCAAACTACCATCTATAAGAGATTAAACAATTGAAATAAAGAATCCATAGTATAATAATAGTTTGTCAAACGTCCTTAATACAAAAGCTTAGAACAACTGTTTGTAAGGAAACTCTAGGGACACCCATTAACTATTTCTAATGTACTATAGCTAGAATAATAAACATAGCATCGCCGAACTCAAGATAACCTACCAAAGGTCTTGAGATACTAGTACGAACCGCTTCAACGTATCTTCAATCTTCTTCAAGAACCTACACCTATAAAAATAGTAATAGTATAGGGGTTAGTACACACTTGTACTATGTATGGATGTATGAACATAAAAACATAAGGACTATGTATGATCAAGGAAAGCTCTTCCTATAGCAAAATGAGTTTCTGGAAAGTGAAGTCAGTTGACTTTCCTAATTCGTTTTTTATAAATCATGTTATGAATATGACATATTTTAATGCATCAAAAGCACACAACTCATTTTTTATATGAACATAAGACCTTGGAATCATGATCATAATTTTAGAACTTCTCTTACGAAAATGTATAATTTTGCTCCCTCTTAGGCCGTGAGCTCTCTTTCAAGATGTAGTTTAATTTTCAGTCTATTTATTATTTTTTTTGTAGGTCAATGATCTCCTTTAATCCTATGTCTTATTTACAAGTTTAATGATTCATTATAGTCTCATACCTACAATTAATCAAGTAAGTAATCCAAGATACTAAGGAAATGATTTCGCTACAATTGGGCATGAAATCTTTATATGCCAATATTAATTGGTTATTCTTATTATTTGATCATTTGCATAATATAAGAAGTCATTATAAGTAAATCTTTATTGGCGATGCCTATTATTTAATAATTTATGATAATATAAAGTTGCTGGGCATGTATTTATATATTTGGCTATGCCCATTATTTGATCATTGACGTGGTATAAAGATTGTTGGGTATGCCCATTATTCGATCATTTTCATGATATAAAGATTATTGATATGCCCACTATTTAATCATTTGCATAATATAAGAAGTCATTATAAGTCAATCTTTATTGTCTATGCCCATAACTTGTTAAAAACGTCATTCTTATCAAACACTGATGATTAATACTCTTAAGCTCTTGATTTCTTAGTTCACTTTGAACTTACATTTCTTCTTCTGTCTTTATTACATTCTTAAAGAAATCTTTGGCAATAAGACAATGTGAGCTAACATGAAATCTAGTGTCTTTCCTACACCGAAAAGAGGTGGTTCACCGGTCAAAGTGAACCTAGATTATGTGAGTTAACATGAAATCCAGTGTCTGCCCCACACTGAAAAAAGGTAGCTCACCGGCTATAGTTATACCAAGTCTAGTATCTTCCCCACACCAAAAAGAGGTGGTTCATGGCTAAAGTGAAACCGAATACTTTCTTGAGCATTTAACCGACATAGATCATGTGAGCTAAACATTAAATCATGTGTCTGCCCCACACTGAACAGGGGTGGTTCACCTATAAAGTGAAGCCGAATAGTACATAGTTCTCTTAGGTGGAATCCACTGGCTAGTTCCTATGTTGGAAACATAGTTCAAAGACTAGGAGATTTCAGATATTACTTATCCACCTTGGTGGTAGCCTCATATCATGAGGCTTATATGTGCTTGCACAAGCTCATTCCTACTCTATCGGTGCTTTTAGAGTTGACTCATACATTGTGGAAGCTTGCTTCTAATATGAGGTATGCTTAACTCAATGGATGACTTGTCATCTCTTTCTTTACTTGATGAATGTGAACTTAAATATTACATTATCATTATGGAGTTAATGAGACTTGTCTCACGATTTCTAACACCCTCCTATGTGATTATTTTTAACATTATTGTTTAGGTGCAAAGTGAGACTTGTCTTACTTCCTTTTACACCCCATTCTTGTTAATTTTATAACTCATAAGCTTTTAGTTATGTCATTACTCACCTTATGTTGCTCAATGTCATTTGGTAGCATTGTACCATTCTTTATGAATGTTAAAAACTTATTCAATGTACTACTATATTCATACTTCATTTTGATAGGGTATGTTGGGACTTGTCCGAATGATTGGCATACCCTAGGTTATGAATTCTTTGAGTTACATTGGGCATGCTTAATTTGGTATAAGTTAGTTATTAGCCAATTTTATATCATATTTTGGAAATAACATTGTAAGCCAATTTATTGGCATAAACAAAACTTTCACTAAACACTGATCATGAGAATATCATTAGCCATTTCACTTAACTTCATGTATATACTATAGTAATCTCATAATTTTAAGAAATTAAACTATTAACAGTAAACTAAAATTGATAAACATCTCATAACAATTTCATCTTCTTGAACACAATTAGGAATTACAACACTTTATATCTTATGTAAATAATACTTTAATCATATGGATCTAACCTATAGGTATAATTCGACATTATCAAATCAAGAAACCTACACATAATGATCAGTTAGCACCACATACCAACTAAATGCTCAAAATTTTAATTGTGCATACCATTAAAATCGAAAATAGGTTGAACTAGGGAGATGAACATTCATTTTATAAGGAACAACCCTAGTTTCATTTTCTTGAATTCAAAACGTTTGAAAAGCCTATTGGATAACGGAAAAGAAGATATAAAACCCATACCTTACTGTAAAATTGAATCTACTAAGATCACCTTGCACTGTGCATGAAAACCTTGAATAATAGCCTTGAAATCGCCTAAGAGATTTTCTGTTTTTCTACCGCTTGTTCACTATTTTTAGTCGTAGGTTTTCTAGTGATTGAACGTGATTCTAAGTCTTAGGAACTGATATTGACTAATTATACTTAGGCTAATTAAGTTATTTAAATAAATCAATTTGCTAATTACCAAAATGCCCCTCCTAAATTGACTAAAAATAGAAAAGCATTTGACTTAGCCAAATCTGAAATTTTTCTAAGGGTCTCAGCCTTGACTTTGATTTTTAATTAATTAATTAAGTTGCAAATTTAATTAATTAAGTGACCTAAGGTAATTAATAAAGTACCCCTAATTAATTAAGACTATAATCAACCCCTTTGGACCATCCTAGGTAAGGTACTAGGATGTTTCTTGAGTTAGTTACTAGGCTAGTGTCACCCGATTTGGTCTTATTAGGTTGTCGGGTGCACTAGTTAGTTATTTGTTTAGTCCTAGGTTAGTTAGCTAGTTAGGTAAGTTAGTTATATCATACAGTTTGTTAGGAATCTCAGTCCCACATGGCTTGACCCCACAAGTGCGCCTGCCCCTAATCGCGCTAACAGAATTCGGTTGGGCTTGTCTCTTGGTAGGTTAGCACATGTGTTGCTGCTCATTTTTTTATTGTCCCAAGGATCCTCACTATATCCTTCGACACTGCTTACTCTAATGATTATTTTAAGTGATCATGTGCTATGATACCTAGGCTTGACACTTGGATGCCTCGTACCTAATGTGCACAACTAAGAAATTAATAATTTAGCTTAGGGTATTCATTGCATGTACAATTCCTAACAAGCATTGATTGGGGCATTTAAACATCAAGGCATTTCTCAATACATAGAAATTGGCTAACACCCTTAAGCCAATATTCTCTAATATGCCCAATGTTACTCAATATTGGGCATTGGGATGCCCATGTACCCCAATACATATTCTTAAAATCTATTAGGCTCTTCACTAGACATGTACATTTTCTGGAATGTTACATTATCCCCCCCCCTTAGGAGCATTCGTCCACGAATGACCCTACACATCATTTGAATCAAATAGGTTATTTTCGAAAAACACGTTACATACTTGAAACTTTACTCGTTGTGAATATCTGATTCACAACTTACTCTGGATGGTGCACATCACTCAAAGCTTATATGAAGCTTCATTTCTGAGATTGAGGAACTTTCTTTTCAATATTACTTTAACTCAATGCACATCACAACTCATGCGACACAGAAATCACATCTACGCTATACAAAAATAGCAACTTGAATGCAAGCATGAACTCATACTAACTCATAGAGTGCAAGTAAAAAACACACAATTATGGCATTAAAACACCAAAACTAACTAATGCACTAAAATTTAGAGTTTCATAAACATAATAAGACTTAGGAAGAGTATATCTAATCTCAAGAACTGATTAAGTGAGGGTAACGGGATCTAGTGTCGGCCTCGGCCTCCCATGTTGCTCCCTCAAAGAGGTCGTTCCTGCATAACACCTTTACGGTGGAAACCTCCTTGTTCCTCAGCCGCTTCACTTGGTGATCTACAATTTCAATTGTAACCTCTTCATAAGAAAGGTTCTCATCGACTTCTAACTCCTCCACAAGTAGGATGGATGCTGGATCACCTAGAAACTTTTTAAGCATCGAAACATGAAACACTGAATGAATAGAAGCCAAGTCATTTGGTAATTTCAGTTCATAAGAAATATTCCCTATTCACTATAAGATCTCATTATTATATATATACCTCAGACTGAACTTCCCTTTCTAAGGTCATGATACATTTTGGTGGCGCTCGGATGTAAAGAATAGCGAGAAACATGGGCTTCTTCTCACTATAGGAACTGACTCGATAGAAGGAGTTTCACATTCTAGGTCCTTAACTCTCACCACATGGTATAAACAATCCTTGGATTTAATCTTACAAGCCTTCAAACAAGAAATTATTTGACCCCTTGGCATATAATTTTTCCCCTCACTCTAAAATGGGTTCATTAGGGATTTGAAATTTCACTACCCTTGTTCTACAATCTATGGAAGCAAAACAATCATGACGCCCATCCATACCCATGATGATATGCAAGAGTAACTCTATTGGGCAGCATGACAGGGCATCTCCTATAGACACTTTTTGCAACTACAAAGTCACCCATTGGGGTACAAACCAAAAAGGGTTCAATGAAAAAAATTGAGAAGTACATCAAACTTTATAGCTACAAAAGGTGTAACAAAACAAAATTAACACCTGGATCAAGCAATGCATAGACATTACAGAGAAAACTTGTAACATACACATCACAACGTCAGGACTGCTCTCTTGTTCACGCCTAGCCTTGAGTGCATAAAAATGGTTCCTTTTTGGAGCTTCAGAAGTAGGACCGCTTGGTTGAGCGTGGTTATTACCATTACCTTGACTTCTCACAGTAGGACAATCTTTCACAATATGGACACCTTTTCCATAACCATAGAAACTATTAGTCCCAACAAAACATTCACCTACATGTTTCTTACAACACTTACCACAATTTGGTCTCTCTTTTGGTGGATAAACATTTCTCCCCTCTTGAGGTTTAGGATTAGAACCTCTATCATTATGATTTTTGGAAAAATTAGAAGGAAGCTGATTTGAAAATCTCATCTTAAACATAGGCTTGTGTTGAACATCATGCCTACTCTTAGAAGAACTACCTTCAAAAGACTTTGCCTTCTTAGCTTCTCTATTCCGCTTCCTTAGGCGACTTTCCTCATCTTTTTGAGCATGAACCATCAACCTAATGAACTCATCTACCTTACCACTCGCTATTCTCTGGAAAAGAACCTCTCCAGGAGTGCAATCTTGAGAATGTCCCAAGTGATGGGGACTTCTCCTGGTGCTCGTCCATCTACCCACATCTTGTACCATACGTTAGCCCCATCCTTGATCTGGTATGCAACCAATTGAGACTTATCCTTTTCATTAACACCCATAGAATACATTAGAACCTACCATGCACTCACCTCCATGCAAACAGCCACACTTACCAGAGAGTTTTCTGTCACGCTGGGCATTTCTATCATTGCCCTTCTTTGGGCCAGACTTCTCCAACCCTCCTGCCTCCATTTCATCATGTGTTCATTTCACACACAAGAAGGAAGTTAGATGCTAGAATGACACAAAATGTTAAAGATTTACACAGCACGATAAAGAGTAGATGAAGGGAAGATTCCTAACATCACTTAGTCTCTATGTCATGGTTATGGTGCAGTTCACAATCATAAGCTAGAAACTACGCAACGTGGTTGTTTTGAGCCTTAATTCCTAGGTAATTTAACCTCATACTCTGATACCAAGTTTGTTAAACCCGGATACTAGACCCCGGATGTGACCTGCGTTGTTATCTCTCAAAGGTTGCAGATAAGCCTCTTATTAGCTTTCATCACAATCATCCAGTTAAATTTTGTGGAAAATTATAAACTTTTAATATACTAATGAAGTATATTTAGACTTCATACTTAAGTTTTATAAAAACATACGATATTCTAAAACTGTCTCACATATATAGAAACCATCTAAAAACTGTAAATCTGAACTTAGCCTATAAATAGTTTATATGCCATATAGGCCTTATTACAAAAGAATCGAAAGAAAACATAATGGAAATAGCGTATTCTTAAAACTACAAAAAATCTACGTAAGCTAGAATATGAAAGATAGCATCCACGAACATGAGGACCTACCAAGACTTGTAGAAAGAGTTCCAAGCTTCTTCAAATTGACCTCCTTAAGCTTCGATGGCTGGAACCTATAGCTATAGTAATGTAAAGTAATGGGGTTAGTATGCCACATGTACTGAGTATGGTTATATGCACATACACATAAGGACTTGCATGAAAAAGGATAAGTTATCGTTTCTTTAGAAAACATGCTAAGCCATATGAAAATTACATACCAAGTTAAGGATTTCATAGACATTAAACATGATCATAATTAAAGACATATTATCATAGTCAAGTTAACTTTTCATATTCAATCAATCCCATAACTCATCATAAAAATCACTTACCAATGATTCCATCCCCAGTCTACAAGTGCTATGGTCATGTGAAGCCCCACAACCCCACATAACCAAGTAGTTAAGATAGGAGACCATAAGTTAATTAATACTTTGCTTAATATAATTTGTAACATAATTAGTCATCAATTCATATAGCAATATAACCAAATAACATATTCATCATAGTGATTAACATTCATGTAAGAGTAACATCATATATCATAAACATATACCTTTCATATCATTATATTACTTAAAAACAATCTCCTAGGACTTCCCTTAGAGTCAACTTGTGCAATGTCTAGGTAGTGTCCCATACCACTACCTATACTAAGAAAATTCCTCAAGTCACCTTAGTCAACGTTCAATTACTTGTCGTTTATTTTACATGAGGGAAAATTCGCATTAACTGGCATACACCAAGTGAGCTAAACATGAAATCTAGTGTCTTACCCACACCGAAAAGAGGTGGTCTACCGACCAAAGTAGAACCTAACGTTATGTATCTTTCTTGGTGGATCCACAATCTATTACCCTATGGTATCAACATAGTTCAAGAACTAGGAGATGTATTAGAGACCCATATTCCACAGTACATGGCATCCTCAATCTCATGAGAATCATCGTGAATCTTCCTTCCCGCTAGGGAAGAGACACTTCCTATATCTAGTTCATCGGTGCTTAGCTTAAGCCCCTTTCTTTAAATAACCTTTTAGTTTTCTTTTATCATAAACTTATCATTGGACATAGGAGATTATCTCCTTGTATAACATGATCATGATCTTTTTTAGATTATATGAGAATTGTCCTTTCATCGTAACCTTTCTTTTGTGAGATTTACATGCCATAATAATCTTGTGTAAAGGATACAAGAGAGTATCATAACTTGCATATTTGTATTCTTATCATAATCTAACACATTACATGTTAATATCCCAGCATATTTAAATAGAAACATCATACATAATTTTTCATAACATAGAATTATAGTTTATAGGCTAACATAAACATTTAGAATAATCACACTTAGAAGACTTACCTCTTGCTTCCAAGAATCTTATTTATCATGCAATATTCATAATCATAAATAGTGAAATACTCAATAACATAATCAGGAACAACTCTAAAAATAATGTACAAAATAAATACATAGCATAGGAGAAGGCAAACGAGTCATTAAAGGGTTCATTCAAACCTTAAATACTAACCCTAACGTTTTCACGTTATCAGACACTACAAACAACCCATTCGAAACCATCACATAGAGAAAGATCATGTATCACACGACATTCAAACATTATCAATCTTTTACTTAACAATTCGTGCATAATAGAATATTGAAAATGTTTACTTTTCATTAAAAAACATAAATCTAGGGTTAGGAAGAAAATCCAGCTTTTAGAGTAAAAACCCTAGTATTGAAGTTCTATAAAACTTATCTTGAGAGGAACTCTTAGGGAAAGGAATCCCAAGAGTGAAAAATCCATACCTTATAGGTGAAGAATCGAAGAAAATCTTATTGGAAAAATTGAAACCTTCGTCTTCTTCCTTAAGCTTTTCTTGTTCTTCAATGAAATTTGAAACATAGAATGTTCTTGAGAGATTGAGAGAGTTTTCGTTTGATCTGATTTGGGACGTGTAAATGTGGTCTAAACTGACCTAATATACATATATTAGTCGTCCCAACTCAGATCAAATTAAAATTCTCTCAATCTCTCAGGAATGCTCTCTTTCAAAAACTCCATTGAAGAATAAGAAAACCTTATGAACAAGACGATTGTTAGAAGTTTCCAATCAGATTTTCGTGGATTCTTCATCTATAATGTATGGGGTTTAACTCTTGGGATTCCTTTCCCCAAGAGGACTTTTAAAGATAAGTTTTGAAGAACTTGAAATACTTGGGTTTTTACTGTACAAAATGGTTTTTCTTCCTAACCCTAGATTTATGATTTTTTTATGAAAAGTAAACATTTCCTATATTCAATTTTGCACGAATTGTTGAGTAATAGATTGATATTGTTTGAATGTCGTGTGATACATGATCTTTATCTATTTGATGGTTTCGAATGGGTTGTTTGTAGTGTTAGATAACGTGAAAATATTAGGGTTAGAATTTAAGTTTTGAATGAACCCTTTAATGACCGTTTTCTCCTATGCTATGTATTGATCTTGTACATGATTTTATGAGTTGTTATTGATTATGTCATTGATTATTTCACTATGTATTATTATGAATATGTCATGATGAATTAGATTCTTGGGAGCAAGAGTGATGAATAAGATTCTTGGAACAAAGAGGTAAGTCTTCTAAGTGTGATTACTCTAGATGTTCATGTTAGCCTATAAACTATGATGCTAATTTATGAAAAGTACTGTTTATATGTGAATATGCTGGGCTATGAACATGTAACTTGTTATATTATGATAAGAATATGAATATGGAAGTTATGATACTCTCTTGTATGCTTTACACAAGATGATTATACCATGTAAATCTCACAAAAAAAAGGTTACGATGAAAGGAGAATTCTCATCTAATCTAAAAGATGTCACAATCATGTTGTACAAGGAGATATTATCCTATGACCTATTATATGTTTATGAGAAAATAAAACTTAAAGGTTATTTCAAGAAAGGGACTTAAGCTAAGCACCAATGAACTAGATATGGGAAGTGTCCCTTCCCTAACGGGAAGGTGGGTTCACAATGATTCTCATGAGATTGAGGCTGCCATATAATGTGGAACTATGGGTTTCTAATACATCTCCTAGTTCTTGAACTATTTTTCCACCATAGGATAGTATCTAGTGGATCCACCAAGAAAGCAACATCATCTTAGGTTCTACTTTGGCCGGTAGACCACCTTTTTTCGATGTGGGGAAGACATTGGATTCCATGTTTAGGTCACATGGTCTATGTCGGTTAATGCGTATGTTTCCTCATTTAAAATAAAAGACAAGTAAATGAATGTTAACTAGAGTGACTTGAGGAGTTTGCTTAGTATAGGTAGTGGTATGGGACACTACCTAGACATTGCACAAGTTGACTCTAAGGGAAGTCTTAGGAGATTGTTCTAAAGTAATATGATGATATGAAAGGAGTATATTTATGATATATGATGTTACTCTTACATAAATGTTAATCACTATGATGAATATGTTATTTGGTTATATTGCTGTATGAAGTGATGACTAATTATGTTACAAGTTATATGGAGTAAAGTTTTAGTTATGGTCTCCTATCTTATCGACTTGGTTGTGTGGGGTTATGCGGCTTCACGTGACCATTGCACTTGTTGGTTGGGGATGGGATCAATGGTAAGTGTTTTGAATGTTGAGTTATGAGATTGATTGAATATGAAAAGTTAACATGACTATGATAATATGTATTTAATTATGATCATGTTTGATGTCAATGAAATCCTTAACATGTATTTGTTATATGGTATGTGCATTGAAGATTTTCATATGACTTAGCATGTTTTCTAAAGAAATTGTAAATGATCCTTTTTCATGCATGTCCTTATGTTTATGTGCATATAATCATACTTAGTACATGTGGCGTACTAACCCCATTACCTTACATTACTACAACTGTAGTAGGTTCTGGCCCTTGAAGCTTAAGGAGGTCGATTTGAAGAAGCTTAGAACTCTTTCCCAAGACTTGGTTGGTCCTCATGTTCAGGGATGCTATCTTTCATATTCTTGCTTACGTAGATTTTTAGTAGTTTTAAGAATACGCTATTTTCATTATGTTTTCTTTGGATTCTTTTGTAATAAGGCCTATATGTCATATCGACTATTTATTGTCTAAGTTCAGATTTGCGATTCTTAGATGTTTTTTTATGTATGTGAGACAATTTTAGAATATCGTATGTTTTTATGAATCATAAGTATGAACTATAAGTATACTTCATTATTATATTAAATGTTTTTAATTTTCTGTTAAATTTAACTGTATCATTGTGATGAAAGCTAAGAAGAGACTTGTCTCTGACCTTTGAGAGATTAACAACGCTAGTCGCATCAGGGGTCTACGATCCGGGTGTGATGTTGTGGTTCATCGTAACTCTAGAACATCTTTAGAGGTTGAGGTGAAGTCGAAGAAACATCTTGATCCTCTACGGATAAAGTTTAAAGAGTTGGTACTTGGCAAGTTTTACGAGTCATTCTCCCAAGGGAAGATGGTATAGATAGGTACCAAGGTAGGTTGTGTGTACCATATGTTGACAATTCGAGAAGTAAAATTTTATTAGAAGTTCATGGGTCCCGATATTCTATTCATTCGGGTGCCACCAAAATGTACCGTGATCTTCAAAATGTTTATCGTGGGAAGGTTTTAAAAAGGACATATCAGAATTTGTGGGTAGGTGCCCAAATTGCTAACAAGTAAAGGCCGAACATCAGAAGCTAGGTGGTTTTACTCAATTAATGAACTTTACTACTTGGAAGTGGGAAGAAATTAATATGAAATTTATTGTTGGGTTGATTGAAACCAAAGAAGAATGATTCAATTTTTGTTATTGTGGATAGATTGACAAAATCCGCTCACTTTATACACGTAAGGTCTGCCTATTCGGCGTAGCATTATGGATAAATATACATTGATGAGATTGTGAGTCTACATGGGATCACTTTGTCCATCATATCGAATAAAGTGGCTCAATTCATATCTAGATTTTTGAGATCTTTCCAAAAAGGGTAGGGTACACAAGTGAAGCATAGAACCGCTTTTCATCCCTAAACAGATGGTCAAGCAGAGCATAATATTCAAACCCTATAAGATAGTTTGAGAGCGTGTATGATAGATTTCCAAGGCAGTTGGAATGATCACCTACTGTTGATTTAATTATCGTATAATAATAGCTTCCATTTGAGTATTTCAATGGCCCCTTTTGAAGCACTCTACGGTAGGTGTTTAAGGTCTCCAGTTGGGTGGTTCGAGGTTGGTGATACTTCACTACTTTTTGGATTATAAGGGATCATTTGAAAGTAGCCTATAGCCGACAAAAGTCCTATGCTGACAATAGAAGAAGAGATCTAGAATTCAAAGAAGAGGTTAAGGTGTACTTGAAAATTTCACCAATGAAAGGGGTGGTGAGATTCGGCAAAAATGGGAAGCTATGTCCCCGGTATGTGTGTCCCGATGAAATATTGCAATGGATAGGAAAGGTTGCATATTAGTTGAGATTACCTAGTGAACTAGGTTTGGTTCATCCGGTGTTCGATGTTTCCATGGTTAAAAATGTATTGGTGATCCCATGTCCGTAATTCCTATTGATGGGTTATGTGTCGATGATAGTTTTTCCTATGAAGAGGTTTCAGTGGATATCCTTGATAGAAAAGTTATAAGGTTAAGTAACATGGAGGTGGCCTCTGTAAATGTGTTATGGAGAAACCACCTAGTTGAAGGGTCAATATGGGAGGCCGAGGCCGACATGAAGTCCTATTATCCTTATCTTCTAATTAAGGTTAGTTGCTCCTATTGATATTGAAAATAATGAGTAAATTAGAATTTGCCTTGTTTTGTAAAAATATGCATAATTATGGTAAAAGGGTTTATGCTAAAATGATTTTCATGGAAAAATGCTATTTTGTTTGATTTGCACTTATTTATGAAATTGGCGTGTTGTTGCCTTCATTAAATGGTATTGAATATACTGATGTTTGTGCGAAGTTTTCACATACGTGATTTGATGATCATGGTGAACTCATGTTGATATTTACAAGAAAATTACTCATGTTTTGATGTTGAGCTCTTGTATGTGGTCAATTGTTATTTGAGTTGCTATGTGTACATTACATGTTTTTATGTTGAACTGAGTTGTAACTCATGTTATAATAAGTTGTTGTTGGTTGGGCTTCTAGTATTGAGTCTATTCTTTCAGTACAAAAGATTTTAGTGTTATTTAGGGACGAATGTTCCTAGATGGGGGGATAATGTAACACTCAGAAAGTTAATGATCTATTCTAGAGCCTCTCATGTTGAACTAAGGTTTGAGATACTGTTTTAGACCTAAAATAATGCATATAAGTCATTTAGGAAGTTTTAGAGTCAAAAATTTAAGGAATATCCATGACATCTGGTGAATTGTGAAATAGAGGTTAGTGTGCCTTTGTATGTTTCATGAGGTTTTAAGAGTCAGAATTCAATGAAAAATTGTGGAAAGGTGTTAAACATTTAGTAGAATACGTTTAGGTTCCAAACGTTCGAGTACGACTCCCCAAGGACCACCTTAAGGTTCCTTGTGGAGGACCCTTCCAAAATGGCCAAAAGCTGTCAAATGACAGTGGCTAGCTACAGACCAATCGACGAGCCATCGTCTAAGAGAAGAGATTGATTATAACCATATATTATTCCTTATCAATTTTAACAAAGAAGCCCAAAACATGGTCTCTGACACCATCAATGGATGTGCAGTACGGTGGGTGCAGGTGGGCGTCGACAGACCTATAGACTGTAGGTTAGGGTCTTATAGTAAGGTCCTGTTTTATTGTTGAACTTTTAATGAAGTCAATTAAATCAGTCAGTTAGTTAGGGGTTAAGGGGCTGTCAATTAAGTTACTGAAGGGATTATATAACACCTAAACCTCATTAAACAAAACCAACAACACACAATTACCATATTCTCATCTCCCTAACATCTCTCTAGCCTCTCTCTTCCATAAACTTAAACCTCCATTGACGAAAACTAAGGATCCAATTCAAGGATGAATTCTCCAAGATTTTCATCTCAAAATTGTGGAAAGATCATCACTAAGGTATAGTTTTGTTCAGTTTTGGGATTGCTTTCCCCAAGAGGCCCTTCCAAAGATGAGTTTCAACTTCCCCAAAACTAAGGTTTCAATCTAGACATGGGCTCTCTTTTCAAAACGAAATTTTTAATCAATTGAATTATAGTCTTTTATCATTGTTTAACTAAGTATTAATTGTGAATTGATGAAGATAATTCAAGATTGCCCTTTGAACCCTTGTTTTTTCCTACATTCATTATGTCTTGAAATTTTATAGTAATTATGAAAGATGATTATCATATGAATGTGTAGAATAGTAATTGCTATGTATTACTTCTTGTATTTACCTTGTTTATGACTTTTCTATGTAATTCATGTTAATTGAAGTATGAACGCTAAGAGAGGGCAATAAGGTATAAAGATTGATTCTTCTTAAATTCAATTATGAAGCATGAGTTATTTAGATTGTAATGTTTTGAAGTCTAATGTGTGGTGGTGATGTTGATAGTAAGTACTTCTCATCTTTAACCCTGGAAGATTTAATTTACTATCAAGTATGCAAGTATGTTAAGTGTAACAACCCTAAAATTGAATATGCTAAGTAATGCTTAATGTGTCTAGAATGACTACGATAACACTGGATGCAAACGGATTGATGCGCGTAGAGCCAGACCTCTCAACCCCTGCTACAACCAAGAAAGCTAACTTAAGGAGTTATTTGAGCTATAATAGGTTGGGTCCAACCATGTAGGGCTCTCGAATACGAAGATTTACTTGAAGGAGTCTTTACAGACTTAAAAAGGGAAAATCTCAGGTTTGGAGGGTCTAGGGGTAAAATAATCTTTTTTAAGGCTAAGGGTGGTATCAAAATTACCCCAAATACATAATTAGTTAATTAATTAATAAGGTGGAGGGACATTTTAGTGAGAGAGGTCCGAAAATTGGCTCTTGAAGTGAAGTCTTGATCCACCCAGGTTCTAACCTAGATAGAAGCAATGAATTATATTATTTTTAATTTAAGTTGGTAAATTAATATAATTAATTTATATTTATTATTATCTGATTAAAAATAAAAGGAAATCAGATTTTTAATAATATAATAAAAACCTTAATTGGGTAAGTCCTAAACTAGACTCCTAATCCTAAGAAAACTCTTCTCTCCCACACTCATCTCTCTCTCTCACGTCTCTATCACGCTCACTCACGATTGTCTGTACCAAATAACTTCAAAAAACAGTAGGTAAAGCAAAGTTCTTCACACTTGAAGAACTCACAACATAAATATAAGAAAACAAACAATATCAATCACGTAGGCAAAGAGAAGTTTGTCCGTCGAGTTGGTGTTGGCTTTGAGGGGATTTTGACGTGATCTTGGATGATGTTTTTCTGGAATCAAGTCGAGGGTTTAACGTCAAAAAGGTATGGGTTCTCTTCTTTATTGGTCCCTTTTCCAAGAGAACCCTAAGGTTAAGACGAATCTATTCCGAAAACTAGAGTTGTTTCTCATTGCATGTCCCTGTCAATGGCTCCCATTCAATCATATGTTTGCTGGTCGAAAACTAGTGATGAAATGTGTTTTCGTGATAATTATGTTTTTATATGCATATTCGGAATTATGTGAATTATGTTGATGTTTTCCCGAAATTATGTGTTCGTGTGTGTGCAATGTGAACCATATCTATGTGCCTCGGGTTAAGGCTTTAAAAATGTGATGTTGTGGTTGTATTTCATGTACAAATGATTATGTAATTCGTGATGTTCGTATGAATTGAAATGTGTCTGATTTGAGTGATAATCGCTTCGCTAAATGAATCCATAAAAAATGCACCTAAGAACGTATTAAATGATCTACGAATCACGCTATGAAATTACGTATAAATGCTGAAGAAAGTAGGCTGCATATGTGATTAAAATTTCTATCATGTTGATGGTTTAATTTCGGCTAATGTTGAAGTTTAGGGGAGTTTGAAAATAATGTTTAAAATATGTGAGGTTAGTTGGGATTGAATCCAAGACCTCACTATAAGAAAGCTATGAATGAAAGAAAAAAGAAATGTCAGGCGCGGGGTTCGAACCAACAACCTCTAGGTAGTGAAGGAGAGTAAAGAAAATGAATGAAAAGAAATGTGAGGCGTTGGAATCAAACCGACGACCTATAGGCAGTGAAGAAGAGTAAAGAAAATGAAAGAAAACAAATGTGAGGCGTGGGAATCGAACCCACGACCTCTAGGAATTGAAGGAGAGTTGAGAAAATGAACGAAAAGAGATGTGAGGCATGAGAATCGAACCCACGACCTCCTAGGCAGATTCAAGGAGAAAATGAAAAAAAAATTAAAGAGGGGCTGTCGGGGTTCGAAACCACAACCCCTCGGACAAAAGATAGAAATTAAAAGTAATGAAAATAAAAAGTAAATGAGCTTGTGGGGGTTCGATCCCACATCCTCTTAGTTCTATTAAGCGAAAAATGAAGAGAGAAATTAAGGGAAAAATAACATGAAGGTAGCGGGGCTTGAACTTGGGTCCCCAAAAGTATGGATCAAATAAAGTAAATAAAAAAATTGTAAGTGTTGTCCAAGGGATTTGAAATCTGGTTCCCTTGCCCGAATTCCGTATTGATACATAAGTCATATTGTGAATTAAATATTCATGAATAATGCTGCCTATTTAGATCAAAATCGAGATCTTGGCATACATACAAGATGCATAAGTCTTGTACCACATAATTTTAGGAAGATATGAATCACTTAAATGAACTATGAACGAAGCATCATGTCTTTTATGTATAGACCCATAAGTCAAGCATACGTCTAAAAAAATAAGTGCACGCAAGATCTACGCAATGAAATTATGAAATGAACAAAGAAATAATGAAAAGAACAATGAAATGGTGAAACCCTAGAAGGGTTAAGTAAGAGTGTGAAATACACTAAATGTCCAAGTGCATTTTCATATGATGAAATGAACAATGAATTGATTAAATGAACAAAGAAATGATGAAACCCTAGAAGGGTTAATTAAGAGTGTGAAACACACTACATGGCCAAGTGCATTGGCATATGATGAAATTATCAATGAAATGATGAAATGAACAATGAAATCATGAACCCCTAGAAGGGATAAGTAAGAGTGTGTAACACACTAAATGTCCAAGTGCATTGGCATATGACGAAATGAATATCCACATAAAATGGGGTGAGTAATTATGATGAGCAAATGTGCTAATGTTAATGAACGTGGTGACAACATGATATGAGGCTAATGTAAAACATGAGGGCAATCTCAAATGAGCCTAAGTAAATGTTACCAAAATGTACTCACCTATGAGAATGTAAAGTTAATGAAGAGATCAGTCTCTATGAAAACTCTACTGAAAGTATTGCCATTAACACACCTAATACTAATGATGAGATGAGAAATCATGTATTGATCTATGATGTCCTTATACTAAAATCCAACTTCCATGACGTATGAGTTGAATGTAATGGAACTTTATACTAAGCACCGATAGACTAGCTATGAGCGGTGATGCTTTCTTTTAGGGAAGGCGGAGGTTCACGTAACTCTCATCAGATGAGATTGTCTTGCATATGCCGAGTATGGGTCTTCTTATATCTCCTAGTCTTTGAACCTATACTGCCAATATAGGGATCTGGCAGGGTTCAATTCCCATATACTCTAGAATGTTTTGGGTCACTTTGGCCGGTGATTCCACCTCTTTTCGGTGTGGGGGAGACACTGGATTTCATGATTCTCACATGATCTATGTCGGTTAAAGTTAAAGTTCCCCATGAATGAATGAGTCCAGCCTCAAATAATGCACATACTGAAATGAATGATACTAAATGTGTTAGGATAGGATAATCAAGAGGTGAGCTAGACTTAAGTAATGATAATAGCTCATTCTTTATCATTGCACAGCGAACCAGATGGAACTCTTAATCTACATCCTAGGTATAGTTGGTGTTTACACAAGTCTATAAATGAAATTAAATGAAGTACGTATGAATGAATGAAACAGAATCTTTGTTTGCTAAAGAAGGCTCCTTAGTGGAGGTCCCATATGTTGAGCCCTCATTTTTGGGAAGTCTTGATGCCAAGTCCTGATTCCAGGGTATCATGGCATATGAACGAATGATATACAAAATACTATGATCTATATGCAATATGTTATGTTCTATGTGCAAGATGTTATGTGATGTGTGCAATATGATAAGTATGATGATGCATGTTTCTCTCATGGTATGACTTTCCTAATCCAAATTTTAAAAGTTCACTAAGTTTCCTAATCTAAATTTTGAAAGCTCACTAACTTTCCTAATACCAATTTGGCAAGTCCACTGACTTGACATTCCATAATAATGTTGTTATGAATGAATTATTCTTACTCATGCATGTCCTTAGTGTGTGCTTTAATATACCCATACTTAGTATAAGTGTGTACTAACCTTATACAACTCTACAATTTTAGGTGCAGGCACAGGTGGACGCTAGAGCTAGAAGTTGACGCTGAAACTATCTGGACGTGGAGCATTCATCTGGAAATTGTAGGACCTCATGCTCTCGAGGATGCTTGACAATTATATTCTATCTTAGTTATACGATTGAGCTAGTGGAGTGTGTTCCACTAGCTTTTCTTTCCGCTTTTGTTCAGACATTGTATTTGTGCCATTTTGGTAAGTATACATTTAATGTTATATTCAACTATTTCATTCATTTGATGATCTTAATGTTCGATTGTTTATGGTGAACAATTATGAATCTAATAGAACGATTAGTATATATGTTAAGAAACAAAAAATTTCAAATTTTCCACGAAGTAAGAATGACGTAAGTAGGCTTGTTTGCGACCTCTGAGAGGTCAATGACGTCGGCCTCGTCTTGGGTCTAGACTCCGATCGTGACATTAAGATATGAATATTATATGATTTAAAGTAGTTTCTCATAATTGAAAGTAAATTCTCATAAACGTATGTAACATCAATATAAACAATTGATATATTCATCACCTTCAACCAATTCACCATATCTAATCCAAGATTTATGAAATTGGGGAAGAACATGGTTCCAAGGGAGTTTCAAAGGAAAAACAAAAATTATCCATAATTATGCATCTAAACAACCTTAAGCAATCATAATTCATCATATTGATTCATAAATTTCATTTTTCAAAGAAGGCCTGCACGTAAAGAAAAATTTTAGATTTAAGGTAATTTTGAATACATATTTACAAGGACCTCTTGGGGAAAGGAATCCCAAGATAGAAAGAAACCATACCATAATGAATACATATCCATGAATTTGAGTTAAAACTTTTGAGAATTGATACTTCTCTTGGAGATTGAAAGCTCTTCAATGGAGGTTTTGTGTAGAGAAAGAAATTAGAGAGAAGGGAGAGATTTTGGGTTTTTAATTTTGGTGTTTGTTTTGATTGGTAAATGAGTACATATGACATAAAATGAATAGATACAAAATACCCAAAAAAACCTCGTTTAGTTGGACTTTTAAAAAAGTCCAACTTAACTCTCAAATATAGGCCCCGTCCAGGCTCAATGCCCCACTTCTCAAGTTGTGAAGAGTTTAAAGGCTCGTTTTGGTGCTTGTTAAGTGTGAGAAGTAGCTTCCCAAAATGATCCTTCGATCCTAGACTCGATGTGAAGTTCAAGATCGTCTCCCTTTGCCCGTAAACATGCATCACGACCCGTAATGTGGCTTGTAGTGCCTTGACAATAGCCCGTCCAAATGTCCCCCCACTCATACAACCTAAGGCTACTCCACTCCCACCTTCACGACTCATGGAGTGAACCATGAGTCATGTTCCCCCTCGTGAAGTTTGGGGAACAGTCTAAGACACTCGGAGCTCCTTCCACTAAGGCCAAGACAACTCCAATATCAACCTGAGGGGTCGTGGAGTGTACCACGCGTCATTCCCTTTCCCCTTGAGCTTGAGGCAGTAGCCTCTATTTTGGGGCAGCTTTGGCTTGCCTCTTAAGCTACACACTCCTCCCTTAGCCTTGACATATAGGTACATGAACACAAACACATTTTCTTTTCATGGTTAAGCCCTTAAATATTTCCTTTGAAACTCGTTACTATCTCTAGCACCTCACTAGCTTCGGTTATTAGTCCATCAGACATCAAGGTCGTTTCTTGGCATTTAGTTACCTATAATTCCAAACCAAGTAAATTAAATTCATTTAGGCATAGATTCATAATTTAATCAATCTTTCTTAGTCATTACTTCTTATGAAAGTCTCTAGCTTATGTCATTGGGTTTCTGGGGTGTTTAAAAATTGATATCGTCTGGGGTTGTGCCTTGAAAGAGGTTAGTTTAGGATGTACAGGTAATCCTCCAAGAATGATTAATTTCTTCAATGTAATGTGTTGGATTAGATAACCTAGATTTGAATTGGTTTAGGTAATGCTTTTAAAACTTAATTGACTTGATCATGATATTATATTCATGTTTATGAATACTTACACTACAAAGTTCCAATCATGATATGATAAATGTAGTGATGAGTTGTTGGATCATTGAATACCCTTATCTAATGTGCTATTTCTATATTTAAGGGATGATTTTGTCCATATACCTTGAAGGTCATATGGTGAAGGTTTATGAATATTGACAAGATTGTGTTTGAGCTTATGATTTTCTTAGAAAGTGAATGTCCTATGACTATTGTGTATGTTTGTAGTATTGTTGAAAGATCATTGTTCCCTAACCATTACACTTGTTTTTTTATGTATTATCTAGGATGATGATAATTTTTTTTGTGTCATTAAAAGTACAATTACACACACAATGCATAAACATGATAATTATCTACCAATGGTGTTAATTGAAAGTATAGTTATCATATGCACCTTTACATATTATTATACATGAAATGTATATCACCCTGATGATCATTCTGTGTTTATCGAAAGTCCATTATCATGAGAACACATGTTCTTGGTGTGAAAGTTATTCTCACAAACTAATTATGATTCTAAGGTTGGAAGTCTATTCTCACCTAAATTAATCTATATGATATTTTATGAATTGTATTAAATGAAGGGTAGACCACCGCTTCACAAGTGTAAATTGAATTCACGATAATGACGTATTATTTTGGAAATAATACTTATCATCGAGTGGATGTGGAAATTTAATGAAATGTATTAAATGAAGGGTAGACCACTACTTCACAAGTGTAAATTGAATTCAAGACTAATGACGTATTATTTGGAAATAATACTTAGCATCGAGTGGATGTGGAAATAGAAAGACCCATCTGTCAATGCAATAAGGAGGGTCATCTAAAGTGAACTCATGAGATGGATGCCCCTCACTGCAATAGGGCGAGTTTCTAGAAGAAATAACCATTTCCCATAACTATGTGTCAAAATAGGATTTAACTAGTGTATCTTTAGTCCTACCTTAGAAAAATAGGACACCTTGTTTCGATGTGGGGTTACACAATACCCGATTCCATGTAGGTCACATGGTCTACGTCGGTGATAACTAATTTTCCATATATAATAAAGATAATGAATGAGATATGAACCATAATAGGTCTTTCTAATTTTTTTTACTTAGTAGAAGAGGGGGTATGTGACTTCACTTTTACATTGCACAAGTAGAATTGGTAAGATATCATGGAATGGTTTTCCTGTGTTAAAATGAGATTTGTATTCATGCATGTGTGTTGAATAGATAGTTGTCACTAATGGCTTTCCTCATAATCCAAGTAACATACATGACTATTTCCTTATTTAGGGCTATTTCTTATAATAATGTTTAAGAATGAAGTCCAGGAGTAAAATATCTTCAAAGTAGTACTTAGTAAGGTTTGTACTACGGGATGCCAACAATACTTTGCAAGAGTGTTTCCTAGGGGTTGCTTATGTGATGATTACTTCATAATGAGATAATCTTTGTATTTTATTTGTATTATATTGATGTTGGGGACTATGCTTCTTATTATAATGATATTTATCATGTTATAATGAAATGCATGTGAGTGGCATTAAACTATTTCAAAGATTATGTTCAAAAATGGCATTTTAGCGTGGTTTAAAATTAAATGTTCCTTTTATTCATATTTTATTAATTTTTGTGCATGTATTCCATACTTGGTACTTTTTGTGCTTACCCATATTTCTACATTTTCTACAAGTGTAGGCTTTGGAAATATTCAATTCCATCCTCGTGGCTAGGGTTTTAGGTGATAAAGAAGAATATGAATGGTGAATCCTCTTGTATTCGAGGAATTCACCACATGTCCTTTATTTTTTTTCCTTTATGTTTTATAGTTTAGTTGTAAAGTCTATGTCCCTAAGTTTTGTATTCAAGAGTTTTATTCCATGTAATTAGATGGTTAGAGACATAGTGTTACAAACTCTCTCTCGTTTTATAGAAGACATCAATTGTAAAGAAAAGTTTTAAATTCACCACTATTTTCCTATGCTCTAAGGTTCTAGTTATGCTATAAGGCTTTTATGCAACCCTTTCAGGGTCAATTACGTTATATTACTTCTAGGGGGTACCCATGGGTTGTGAAAAATGTGGTATCAGAGCGTAAGGTTTTTGGAATGATTTTTAGGATATGCCAAACCACATCTAGTAGAGTCTTGTTCAAAAATGTGAAGTGCACCACATGATATGTATAGTAGGCCCTCTGATGCTAGAAAAAAACTTCACCTGTTCATGCTTTTATTTGTGTGATATGTCTACTCAAGAAGCTTGCACTAGTGGGTTTGAAGAAGACTATGGTGTTCAAGGAGCTTCTCCTCAAGATCCTCAAATTCCTATTTACTTAATGTCAAATGAGAATATTAGCTATGTTTCATTGGTTGACTCAAGTCGGTATAGAGATTCTAGATTTCTATGGGTCAGAGACGGAGAAAGATCCTCTAAACTATATAGAAGAGGTCTCTTTGTTCTTAAGATTGTAGGAGTAACATAAGTAGACAAGGTGGAATTGACCACTTAAAAATTGAAATGTATTTCTCAAATGTGGTTTAGTCAAGAGAAAGGAGCGAGGCCGATAGAAGCGGGCCCCATGGAATGGTAAAGATTTAAGAATGGGTTCGTTGATAGGTTTTTCCATTTAGAGGAGGTAGAGGCTAAGATAATTGAGTTTGTTAACCTTCGTCAAAGTAGGTGGAAGGTTAAGGAGTATGCTCAGTTGTTCACTATGTGTAATGATATGCTCCATCCATAGCGGCCAACCCTAAGATGAAGATGACTAAGTTTGTGTCAGGTTTATAAAACTTGATAAAAGGGGAGTATAGTGTCACATACGAAACACCCCCTAGACGTAACCCGCGTCGTCTCCCTCATTGAGGACTATCACTAGACTCTTAGCTTATATCATTTAATTCATAGTTAAATGCAACAAAATTTAAAATTTTCTTTTATCTATCATGAGGTTAACATAGACATCTCGCATACACATAATATATATATTCACATCTAGTAAACAAAGACTCTTTGTATATGGAGATTACATAGTCTTCTACTTTTATTGCACACATTCATATATATATGTATAACGTAGTCTTAAAACCGGATTATTTTATATCAATAACAATCTAAACAATAGTATAAGAATTGGGCATAGCCCAGACATCAATACAATAAACGCCACATATAGGCTATACAATCATTAGTATTCAAATGAAAGAAAAAACATATTGTCTTTAAGACTAATCAATATCCGAAACTAGAAAATGGCATTATCCTCGAAGTGGTAAGGACCTACCCAACTTGGAGAGTGAGAATTCCAGGTCTTTCATCAAAAGTCGTCACAAGCCCTTCAACGACTGGAACCTAAAATGTTGAGTAAAAGAGAGAAAATGTGCTTAGTATATCACTTGTACTTTGGATAGGATCATATGCATACACACATAGAAATCATGCTAAGAAGGGACATCTCATTAAAGTATGCAACTTACTTTGAAAAGACTTATGCACATTTAAGAACCAATTAAAGTCAATAATACATATTTATTAAGTCAAGCCTATGTACAACACAAGACCAAAAATCTTAAGTCTAGACAACTCAACATGCATATAAGCATAATTGAACACATAATCAAGAAGACTCAATCATCAAGTCATAACATTAAAAAACATGTATAAGAGTTCACAAAAATAACCAAAGCAAGATTAGACTCACAAACTATCATTAAGTCCACTAGTGGAGTGACTAAGCAAATCCCCATAACCTTGCTCAATCAAGTAAACCTAACAAAAACCATAACCAATGTCCAACATCAGATAGCATATCATTAAGAGTACATAACATCATACTTTAGCAACAATGACCAAACACATGTTCATATAGTATCATCAACATGTAAGATCATCATTTACATTTATTTGCATAAACATACATAGGAACATCCTTCAAAGACTTCCTTCAATGCTAACTAGTGCAATGTATAGGTAGAGTCTCACACCCTACCTAGACTATGTCAAACCTCTCAAGTCATCCTCGTTAGAGTCCATTTTATTACTTCATTTTTATTTCGGGAACATCTTGCCTTAACCGACATAGACCACACGAGTTAATATGGAATCTGGGGTCATGGAACCCTACAGCGAAGGAACGTGTACTATTTGCTTAGGTAGTGCTAAAACATGAATATAACATCTACGTGGATCCACTTGGTAGTATTCGTATTGGGGAAACATAGTTCAAGAACTAGGAGATATAGTTCGGGCACTCTTTATTCTACATGCATTATAGTCTCCAATCTCATGATTACATTAGTTATCCTACCTTACCTATATTTTAAGGGACACTCCTCCCTCTAGTTCACTCGGTGGTAAGCTAGAGTCCCTTTTGAAATTTTTTTAATGCCTTCATTAATCATCATAGTTTAATGTAGGTCATAGGGTCTATCCCTTATATAATTATCATCATCATAGCTCAATAATAATTTGCATGAGGTTTGTCCCTTCATTACAATTCATATATGTCAGTTAGCACACTTAAATATCACATCATAATAAGACACATTGGTAAGTTATAACCATCCTTACAACATTTACATCTTATCCAACAACTCACAAACCATTTTTTAAAGATATTTCAATTCAACATCATACAAACACTATAAATCTTAATGCAAGGTATACTCCAATACAACATAATCACTTAATCACAAGTAATCACAATTTAAGTTAAGAATTGAGATCACAAGACTCACCCAATCTTCTTCACAATGCCATCATGAATGTCTTACCATCAACCCTCCAATTAAAACCAATAATGGTTGTAATATCATCACACAATATTAATCAACATAATAATGATGTCAATTGAATCACTACACAACAATTCATCACTAGTTCATAGCCTAGAATTTGAGACTTAGGTCAAATACTCAAGAAGTAGCATAATTGAATTACAATATATCACAATATACTCATAATTTTCATAATAAAAACATAAGATAGTAACTCACAAACTAATCGACTCAATTGTATAAATACTATACAACTAAATTAAAGATCACAATCTACGATTAAACGGGAAAAGGTCATCTTCCCCAAACTAGGACAGTGTATCAATAATTTGTATGTTGTAACCATAATACATGTTAATATACTCATAATAACCAAAAGTAATCATAAACAAAGCAATTAACAAAATCAATTTCATAATAGAAGAAAACCCATCTAAAACTCTCTTTTTTGTAATAAATTTGGCGGAACCCTTTGGGAGAAGAGATTCCAAAGGTTAAAGGAATCCCATACCTTGATAATTGATAATGTTTGATGGAGAAATTCATATTTTAAGCTCTATAACCCTCCTTTCCTTGGTCTTCAGTGGGGTTTCTTTGGGATAGAGAAAGAAGAGAGAAGGAACAACGATTGGGTTTTTGGAATAATGGACGTTTTAATTAGTCTAATTAGGTTGAGTGTTTATATAGATCATTAAATAACTTAATTAGATATGCCTTAACCCCTAAATAATTAATTAACCACCTATTTAATTTATTTAACTAACTAAAAAATGTGCAGCAAAATAGTTTCTTGACAAATGACATCCCGACCAACATCCTAGTTGTCAATCCATGGGCACTATTCATGGCCATCCTATGTAGTACTTCATTTTGTTAAGAGGGTTTTCCAAAATTGCCTTTGGAAAAAATTACTAAGTTTCCATAGATGCCCCATCAATTAGACCACACCTCGTCGACGAGCCACATTGGTGAACACTTTCCATTGACAGTTTTTAGCCACATTTGCGAGGGTTTTCCTCAAGGGCCCTTTGTTGGTCCTTAGGGAGTCGTTCATGGACGTTTCAACCAACCATAAATCAACTCTAATAGATGTTAGAAACCTCAACACCAAATTTCATCATTTTCCAACTCTTAAAACTTAGTGAAATAGGCTAAGGTAAAATAACACCTCTTGAACTAGTTTACGGATGTCATGGACGTTCCTTGACGTTCTTATTCAAAACATACTTAATGACTTATATACATTTTACTTGACTTAAAAACAACGTTATAACTCTTACACTCTCACGTTAGGCTCTATATTAGGTTTTAGACTTCTGAAGTATTACAGTATCCCCCCCCCTAGGAACATTCATCCCTGAATGACACTAAAATTCTTTAAAAGGAAGGAATAGACTCAAGACTAGCAGCACAACAGACAACAACCTGTCAAAACATGAGTCACAATCAAAATCCAGATAACTTGTAAACCTTATTCACAATGCATCTCAAAACATCATTTTCAACTTATAAGAGTTCTAATATTCATTTCATGCGTATTCATTATGCCAAGGCTTTGTTCATCATATGTCAACATGCTCAATACAATTAATGAAGTCACAATATACGAAAATACACAACATACACTCAAGACAAACAAAAGTAACATTTTTATTTTTAGGCATAAATATCATTATGATTCACTGTAACATGCACAATCTGCGCAACTTTACTAAATATCAAGGCAATTGAAAATACCTAAATATTTTCACTACAAGTAGAAATAACTAAACTTAGTTATCAAATAGATGAGGGTAATGAGAGTTCATGTGGGCCTCAGCCTCCTATGTTTCACCCTCAACTAGGTGATTCTTCCATAACACCTTTAAGGAAGCCACCTTTTTATTCCTTCACTTTTTTAATTATCTGTCAAGTATATTTAAGTGGAACCTCCCTAAAAAAGAGGTTCTATTTAACACCTAAACCTTTAATAGAAATAATTGACTAGGGATCACCGATACACTTCTTAAGAATTGAAACATGGAACACCGGATGAACCGAAGCCAATTCACTAGGCAACTTCAACTCATTTTCAACCTTTCTAATCTTTTGCAAATTTCATAGGGACCCACATAAGGAGGACTCAACTTCCCTTTATTTCCAAATCTCACCACCCCTTTCATAAGTGAAACTTTTAGATACACTTTATCCCCTTCTTCAAAATATAATTCTCTTCTCCTATGATCGGCATAAGATTTTTGCCGTGCTATTGGCTGTTTTCAAGTGATTCCTTATAGTATAAACCTTTTACAAAGTCTTACAAATAAAATTAGGACCCAAAAGTGAAGACTCACCTTCTTTAAACCATTCAATTGGAGATCGACATCTCCTACCATACAAGGCTTCATACAGATCCATCGATATAAATGAATTGTGACTATTAATGTAGGCAAACTCAACCAAAGGCAAGTGTCTATCCCAATTTCCGTTGAAATTAATTATAAGAGATCTAAGTATATCCTCAAGGGTTTTAATAGTACGCTCTGCTTGACCATCCATTTGAGGATGAAACGGTGCTTAACTTCTTCTTGCTAACCAACCCTTTTTGGCATGACCTCCAAAACCTAGATGTGGATTGTGCACCCCTATGTGATATGATGGATAACAGAATGTCATTCCGACACAGAATCTCATCTATGAATATACTTTCATAATCCTCCATCGAGTAAGTGTACTTGACGGGATAAAAATGTGCGGATTTGGTGAATCGATTAATAATCACCCATATGGAGTCATATTGCTTTTGTGTACAAGGCAAACCTACCACAAAATCCATATTAGTGTCTTCCCATTTTAAAGTAGGTACTTGCATTTCTTGAAATAGACCACCCGACTTTTGGTGTTTATCTTTAACTTATTTAAAGTTTAGACACTTTGCAACAAATTCTAGTATGCCCTTCTTCAAGCCTTCCCACAGAAATACTTTTATAGGGTTATGATACATCTTTGTAGAAACCGGATGAATGGAATAAAGCAAACCATGAGCTTACTCCAGATTCCAGTTCCTTAAGTCATCAAATTTTGTCACAAACAACTTTCCTTGATACCTCAAGAAACTGTCCCCCCTAAGGAGAATAACTCATTAAGCTTGATAAGAACCAATTTCTTCAAATCCATCAATGATTTATCAAGTTGGTGTTTCGACTTCACCTTAACGACCAAAGACGATTCAGATTTTTAGTGGACCATAAAACTACTATTTAGAGAATCTTTCAATCTAATCCAAAATCTAGCCAACCTATGAACATCATTCACTAGGTATTTCTTGACTTCATCTACATGAGACACACTATGCATGGTCATACGACTTAGAGCATCCACAACCACATTGGCCATGCCAGGGTTGTAGAGAACACTCATATCTTCATCCTTCAACAATTCCAACATATTTTTCCAAAGATTTAACTCCTTTTGAGTAAACACATATTGAAAACTCTTGTGGTCAGTATACACATGTAACAACCTCTTTAGTCGGTTCGAGCAGTAGAATTATTTTTGATAAAAACTGACTGGGTCGACGGACCACGTGACGGACCGTCATGGTCGTGACGGACCGTGATGGACTCCGTCGTCCCATACTTGTGTAATTTCTTCTGCTGCTCTTCTCATTACCCTCGACGATAAGTAGGACGAACCATCATAGGCACGACGGTCCATCGAGGGCCTTCGTTCCAAAACACTTCAACTCTGGGAATCGGGGTACGGGAGTATTTCTCTGAACTTCATGACGGTCCTGCAGAACGGACCGTCATGGATACGACGGACCGTCACAGGGTCTTTGTTCCGAAAAACTTCAACTCTTGGAATCTAGGTACTGGTATCGACTCTCTGAACTTCACGACGGACCTACAGCACGGACCGTCGTAGATACGACGGACCGTCACAAGATGCGTAACCCCGACTCGGTCAGACTTCCGCTAAATTTTTTTTGAGGGGTGTTTTGGACTATTCATAATTATTATTATGAAATTAGTGGGGTAATGTTTATAATTGAGTTAGTTGGGGGTTAAAGGAGATAACTTTAAAATAAAAGTGGGTTACTTTTATCATCTTTTATAATTGATTATATGATAATTAGGGTAAAAAGAATCTGAAAAAGAAAAATAAAAAAGAGGAGAAGGAAGGGAACGAACGAGGGAAGCGAGCGACGTTGATTGAAAAGGTTCAAAGGCCTTGGGGAGGTAGCTGCTTGATTTCGATTCTTCGGTGGAGGTAGGTTATGGTTTAATTCTATGTGATAGATAAACTCTAAATAGCAATTGATATGTATTGAATGATATTGTAAAGTCTCCTATGTACTTGGTTGTGTGGTTGTATGTTCTTGATTGTATGGTTTGTGGTTGGCCTAAAATTATGAGAATGTGAAATTCTAATCTTGAACCATCTCTATCAAAGTAATGCCTTGAATAAAGAAGGCTCGATGAAATTTATTAACGAAAGAAAAAGTGGTGATACTAAATGATAATTAACGGATTATTGGATCGGAGTGTCACGTTCCGACACAGTATTAGGGGATCGGTGTGTCACGTTCCGACACGGATTATTGGATCGGAGTGTCATGTTCCGACACGTATTATTGGATCGGAGTGTCACGTTCCGACACGGTATTAGGGGATCGGAGTGTCACGTTCCGACACAATAACACTAAAGGCAAGAAATCTTGAATTTACTTAATGTACTCGAACTCAAAGAACCTATTTCCCAAAAGAGTATGGTGTGGAGGCATGAGTCCTTATAGGTGTGCTTGATGTCGTGATTAATGGTGTAACCAATATGGCGTTGTTGTCTATGGTTCACGTGTTTGTTGTTGCCACCTGTTAAGTATTGTAGTTGATTTTATTCTATTGTTTAATATATACTGATTTCTATTTTGAGTTGGCCGATGATACCTACTCAGTACATGTTGCCTCGTACTGAGCCCTACTTGTTTTCTTCTTTGTTTTCCTTTTCTGAATTGCAGCAAGTGTACCATCAACTTCGACAAGCCCTCAACTCTAGCCAGTCTTCAGCACATCAGATTTCAGGGTGAGCTATTATTCCTAGCTCGGGCTGGATTCTCTCCTTCACGTCTTGATGTCTTTGAAGTTCGGACATGGACCATCTTTTTACTTATTTTAGCTTCTTAAATACTCTTAGTCTTGGTAATTTGAGGATAGATGTTCTTGATGTGATGACTTCCAGATTTTGGGAATAATAAGTGTTGAACTTTAGAAGTTTATTGAATTGATTACGTTAATAAGTTTTGGATTTTCCGCGTCATTTTTGCTATTCATAATTTGATATACTAGTAAATGTTGGGGTTTAGATTTGTTGGTTCGCTCACCTAGTAGAATAAGTGTGGGTGCCACTCGCGGCTCGTTTTGGGTCGTGACAAACTTGGTATCAGAGCGTTAGGTTCGTTGGTCTCATCACACAAGAACGAGTCTAGTAGAGTCTTGAGGAACGGTAGGGGGACGCCCTTACTTTTCTTTGAGAGGCTATAGGACTTTAGGAAAACTCCATTCTTTCTTTCTTTCGTGCTATTACTTGGGTCCAATTGGTATCTAGGTGATACAAATTGGTATCTGACATCCTCACTCTATTTTGCAGATGGTTAGAACTAGAGCAACAACTGTGTCAGCACCAACACCGGCAAGACTGGGTGCGTCTGAGCCAACCATTGGGACCGTAGCTCGAG